>NW_026652283.1:122195768-122433823 GCF_009828535.3 Hylobates moloch
ATGTTATATATATTGTATAAGCATTTTAACATCCTGCCACTGAAAGTGACAGTGACACTGAAGCCAGACAGAAAGGGTCTGGCTTTGTCTCTCTGGCTCTGTCAGCCTCCTGAGTAGCTGGACAACAGGCATGTGCCACCACACCTGGCTAATTTTTAAAATTTTTTGTAGAGACAAGGTCTTACTATATTGCCCAGGCTGATCTTGAACTCCTGGGCTCAAATGATCCTCCCGCTTTGGCCTGCCAAAGTGCTGGGATGATAGGCATAGGCCAGTGCATCCAGCTGCTTCACAGATTCTTGGGACTAAGTAAGTGCTCAAAAAATAAAACTCCATCCCTTTCCCTGTAAATATTTAGGCTACTTTTGTACCAGATCAAAAGTGCTTTCATGGTGAGATTCCAGCCAACCAAGTTGTAAGATTTGTTTTGGGAAACAAAATCTAGGCTCTTTGAATCGTATGTTGTAGACAGCTGCCCATTCACCTATTCAGAATGCAGGCTTTAGTAGTAAGCTTCCTATGCAAATTTAAGGTCCAAATTGATCTTGTATTTCTGAACATAAAGAAGAATTGGCATCAACTTCATTGCAATAGTCATTGAAATATTTTTAAAGTGTTAAAAAAAGTATAAAAAATCAGCTCAACATTTCTCATTGTGTTAACGTTATTTTTTCCGGATATTGCCTGCTAGGAACTGTATTATTGTTCTCTTTTTAACTTCTGCATGTAGAACGCCTGCTCCCACACTATAAATTCCTTTTGTGGCAGAGAAAATTAGTGTGTTAAAGAGAATTTGAATCCGGACTTGCTCATCAAAGCTTGTAAACACTTTTTGGTTACACACACTTTTTTGTAAATCTCGGGTTTCCTGTGTGAGTTTGTGGTCTGTTTGAAGCCAAACATCTAAGATTCAGTGTTAGACTAGGTCTCAGGTTAAACCCAATGGGAGAATTTAATTCTCAAATAAAGCTAGAAGAAAATGCTAAAAGAACAATGAAAGTATTTTATTGTTTATTTTGCTTGGGAACAACTCTCTGGAGAGCGAGTAGTATTTTTGTACCTTACACCCTTTTTCTTTGTCATTTGTCATCTTGATCACTTTAACTTTATCGTGTTAAATATTTATTATTTAATACAAGAAAGTAATAATGGACATGGTCTTAGTTTTCCAAACCGTGTTTCCTCTTCAGGGTAATTACTTTTGATGAGTGCTGGAGGGTACTCTCTTCCCAGGGACAGCTTTGCTGGCTGGAGAAGGAATTATCAAGATGGTTCTTGCCTTTCCGTTTTCTATTCCCAGAGCTCTTGTGGAAATAGTACATTGTAGGCAAAGGCAAAATGAAATTTTAAGTCACAGATTCTTTCAGGAGGAGATGAGCCTATACATAGACACAAGGAGGGGGTGGGGAAGGTTTGTCACCTTCAGTGGCAGGATGATAAAATGCTTATTTATTTAACCAGCTAAATTTAGCCACAAGCCATTATAACATTTCCAATAAGGCAAAGTATGGTATAGCTGGTGTACCATACGCTTAAACTTACCAGTTACAACGTACACTTTGCCTTACTGGCAATGCTGTACGGCTTGGTACACTTGGTAGTGTTAGTAAGTTGGTAGTATTGGAAGTATATGGTAAAGGGTGGCGTTACCCAGGCTGGAGTATGTAGGAGAATCAGCTTCCATGGTGGACATTGGAGCGTATGGGTAATGCTGTTTAATACAATATGCAGAGCCATAGGGTGTGTGCCATCAACTGCAAACTTGATGTGTTTGGGGTTGTGGGGAGACCCAGGAATGGGAGGGGTATGTTTTGTAGAGGGAGTGTGGTATCAGGTAATAAGTGATGGGTCCGGGATTAGAAGGCAGTTTCCCTTAAATATGGTTGGATTCTCCAATTTGATTTCTTCCCCTGGAAAATGCAATTGATAGCGGCAGATGCTTTGTAGGATCGGGGGGAAGATGAGCGGACATAAGGCTTGTGCCCTGTGAGAAAGTCCCTCATCCTGGGAGCTGCTCTGCAACCTCAAAGATGGTTTCATTTTTCAGCATTTGCACAGTACAATTTTAAAATACCATGACTGGATTAAATTATTTTGACGTTAAGAAAAACAGCCTTCGTCATGTATCCATCTGTTTTTACCTTTTGCAGATGATGCCAGGTTTTGAGGGATCTATTTTCATTTGCTGCTTCTTAACCCCACAGATAGGTATAGTCGCTGCCTTACCCAGTAAGCTCAGCATCATCCTGCTTTGCACCACCCCTGCCCCAGCTGAGGTGAACTTTCCCATGATTTTAAGGGTACCCAGAGTATTAGGCGAGTGAGCAGTCTCTCCTCTTCCTCCATGGTACTCAGAGGCTCTTGATACAGGGCTTAGGGCTGGATATCTTCAGGGGTATTTACCATAAGCCCCATGAAAATGGTGATACCTATAGGTGGAGGCCGCCCGTTCAATTTTGTGAACAGGATAAGGCTCCTGTTCCAAGCTTCGGGTCTGGTGTGCAGGAGAGCAGGTTGCAAAGTGTTCTGGTTTTGGGGTCTGGATCCAAGCTCCTTGTGTATGTACATTTGCAGATGTTTTCTGGTTCTGCCCTCCCAGTCAGCCCACAGACTGTCTTTGCAACCCCACAGGAAAAGATCACAGTCCTTCATGGCTCTGTCGTTTTACACTCTAGCTTCTTTATCAAAGTGGCCTGCATTTATTTTTCCATCTGGTAAAGATTTTCCTGATTTGCCCTGCCAGGGTTAATTACTTTCTCCTCTTCCTTTTCACGGATGGACAGTACCCTGATGTCAGGGACAGTATCCGTTTTTAGAATGCCTCTGAAGCTTCAGTTTGCATATGAGCTACCTAGGGAACTTGTCAAAATGCGTCTTCTGATTCAGTGGGTCTGGGAGGGGCCTGAGAGTCTATAGTTTTTAACAAGCTTCCAGGTGATGCTGATGCTGCTTGTCTGAGAACCACGCTTCAAATAGCAAAGCTGTTTTATAGATGAACCCTAAGGTTTGGGGTAGAGTTTGTGCTCAGTCCAATTTGGCTGATTGTTGAATGAGTGATACTTGATGCCCTTCATCTGTGGCTTTCTTAATGGGAAACTTGATTATCTAAAAAAAGAAACATACAAATGAGATACATTAAGGTCATATTTAACACTTGCCTAATCAACTATATTTATCTGCTTAGACTGAGAACATCCACATCTCTTTAAGTTTTGGTAATAATAATAGCAAACATTTCCTAGGAGTTCACATGCTATTTACTAAGCTCCCCTCTAAGCAGAATACATGCGTTCACTCATTTCATCCTCAGAATAGCCCTAGAAGGTTGTAGATATGTTAAAATAATGCTGTAACAGCAACAAAAACTCCAGAAGGTATCATGACTCAAGCACAACAGAAGTTCATTTCTTGTTCACATATAACTTTCATCAGGTGTTCTGATGGGAAGGAAGGTGGACCCTCCTCCAAACAGTGACCCAGGGACCCAGGCTCCTTCTGTCTTGTGATCCTGCCATCTTCAAAAATGTGGCTTCCAAGTCACTGTGCTTGTCTGCATAATGTAGAAAGGGAATTAGCGTGAGGATTGAGGGAGTAGTACACATCTTTGTATTTATTTTTCTTTGGCTATTACTCAAGCCTATGGCAACACCTAACTAAAAGGGAGGTTTGAAAATGTTGTTCAACTGTATGCCTAGGGAAAAAAGGAGCTGTTTGGTAAATATAATCTAAGTGTGGCTAACGTAGGTATCTGAAAGTGGTTAGTATTTCCCTAGTGCTATCCAAGGTTTCAATAGTAATGCTTTACGCTCTGGGGCAAAATGAGAACTGATGAACAGTGGCTAGTTGGGAGAAAAAAGGACTGGCTATATTTATACAAGACAAAAATGATCTGGCTGCAGAGCCACTTAACATTCCTCCAAAGCAGGAGGGTGGGATGGGAGGGCAGTAGTGCGGTCTAATGTGACCAAGTCAGGACTGCGGGTCAGCTCAAAGGGTAGAAACGGAAATTGTAGCAGGGACATCTGTAGTCAGACAGAACAACAGTGTTTGGGGAGATTTGTCTCTAAGAACTGGGAAGACTCTGAGAACCCAAAACTCAGCTTGTGGGGAGGCCTAGAGTCACGGCCCCATTCCATGTCCTGCCCGCTGGCAGGCTCTGTGGGGAAGCAGAGTTCAAACGATGACATAAACCGAATGGGGTGTGGAAAGGGTAGAGATGAATGAGCCCTGAAGGACAGGGCTTACTGAGAGGGAAGAGTTATTATGAACACAGCACTGAAAACAAGCAGCTTTTTCATAAGTACAGTATAGTTCCTTTATGAGACTTCTTATTTTCAAATATTAACTCAATGTGGATCAAGGCCTTTGAAATAAAGGCAAAGGGATGTGAGAGAATCGAGACTGAAACATTTAGGGAAAAAAACCTTACAGAATCTAAAAGTATTTTTTTCATAGAAAAAAGTTCTATAATTGATAAAATATCCTTTATACTTTCAAGTTCCAGTATAAAAAAGGACTCTCACTCATCCATTTCATTTCAGTGTAGGAGTTTACTGGGCTGGAGGACTTGCTGTCATTCAAGTACCACAGTGCCATAGTAACTGCTCCTTCTATTCAAGTCTGTGGTAAGAGTTTTGAAATGTGGAACTCAATACCAAAAACTTTCTTAGTATTGGTAGGAGCTCTTGATAGAGAAATCTTGCACAAGAATCCACTAAAACATAAGTGAAATGGCAATGAGGGAATGGGAGAAAGAAGGAAGGAGGGATAAGGCTTCAAAAGAAGGAAATGTGCTACTTCTCTGCCTGTCCTGCTGAGAAATGGAATGCGACGTGCCCACAGTGCTTCATTCAATTCTTCACATCTTTAAGGAGAAATAATCAGCCATCTCTGTTAAGAGCAGGACTCTTGAACCAGAATACCTGGGTTTGAATCCAGGCTCTGACACTTAACAACTGTATGACTTGGGTAAGGTATTTAATCTCCTGTGCCAACATTTACTAATCTATAAAATGGGGATATTAATATATTTAGCCATGGCAAAGACTGGAGTGGTGTTCCCAAAAAGTCACCTTTTTCTTGGGCATCCTGCTAGACCACATTTTACTTCCACTTTAGATAGGTATGGCCAAGTTCTTGAGTAACAGCCAATAAATAAATAAGTCAAACAATCAGTACATGAATAAATAAGTGAGTAAATGAATGAATAGAATGTGTACCACTTTCTTATTTCCACATGTGAATTCCTTTTCCACCCTAATAATGCACAGAAGCACAGTGACTTGGAAGCCACATTTTGAAGATGGCAGGACCACAGGATGGGAGGAGTCTGGGTCCCCGAGTCACTGCTTGGAGGAGAGTCACCTTCCGCTAGGAACACTGATGAAAGTTATATGTGAGCAAGGCTGGGTGCGGTGGCTAACACCTGTAATCTCAGCACTTTGGGAAGCTGAGGCAGGTGGATCGCCTGAGGTCAGGAGTTTGGGACCAGCCTGGCCAACATGGTAAAACTCCATCTCTACTAAAAATACAAAAATTGTCTGGATGTGATGGTAAGCACCTATAGTCCCAGCTGCTCTGGAGGCTGAGGCAGGAGAATCACTTGAACTGGGGAGGCAGAGGTTGCGGTGAGCAGAGATTGCGCCACTGCACTCCAACCTGGGTGACAGAGCAAGACTCCATCTCAAAAAAAAAAAAAAAAAAAAAGTTATATATGAGCAAGACATGAACTTCTGCTGTGCTTGAGCCATCATATCTTTTGAGGTTGGCTTGTTACAGCATTATTTAATTATTTATCTATTTATTCATTTATTTCTGAGATGGAGTCTTGCTCTGTTGTCCAAGCTGGAGTGCAATGGCGTGATCTCAAATCACTGCAACCTCCGTCTCCCCGGTTCAAGGGTTTCTCCTGCCTCAGCTTCCCGAGTAGCTGGGATTACAGGTGCCTGCCGCCGTGCATGGCTGATTTTTGTATTTCTAGCAGAGGTGGGGTTTCACCGTGTTGGCCAGGCTGGTCTTGAACTTCTGACCTCAGATGATCCACCCTCCTTGGCCTCCCTACAGCATTATTTTAACCGATGCACGACCTCCTAAGGCTATTCTGAGGATGCCATAGGTGAAAGCATGCACAGTGCTGAGAGGAGAGCTTAGTAAATAGTATGAAAACTCCTAGAGAATATTTGTGATTGTGAAGAGTTAGCGATGTAGGAGCTGTCATTCCACACAAATACAAAAAGTTGATTAGACCGAGTGCAAAACAGGACCTCGATGTGTCTCGTTTGTGTGTGTGTTTTAGATATGACTTGAGGTCATATCTAAAATCTCACTAGGATTTATACCTTTTCTGAGTCAATTCTAAATAAACCAAATTACATGTGGCTACAAGTATTACCTAATACAATGTGTGTGTGTCTTGCTCTTCTTTGGATGGGAGGGTGGGTAGTATAAAGGCTATACATGCAGACTTTGGAGACCAGTTACCTTGTCTTCAATTCTTACACCTCCTACTGGCTGCAAAGCTGTGTGAGTCACTGTCCACTGGCGACCCCACTCTCCACTTCGGATCCCTGAAGGAGGTAATAATAGTATCTCTCCCTTCCTTCCTTCCCTCCTTCCCTCCTTCCTTCCGTCCTTCCCTCCTTCCTTCCCTCCTTCCCTCCTTTCTTTCCTTTCCTTCCTTCCTTCTTTCTTTCCCTTCCTTCCTTCCTTCCTTCCTTCCTTCCTTCCTTCCTTCCTTCCTTCCTTCCTTCCTTCCCCTCCCTTCTCCGCCCCTCCTCTCCCCTTCCCTCTCCTTCTTTTTTCAGGGTCTCATTCTGTCTCCCAGGCTGAACTGCCATGGTGCAGTCTCAGCTCACTGCAACCTCCACCTCCTGGGTTCAAGCAATTCTCCTGCCTTAGCCTCCCGAGCAGCTGGGATTACAGGCGCCTGCCAACATGCTTGGCTAATTTTCGTGTTTTTAGTAGAGACGGGGTTTCACCATGTTGGTCAGGGTGGTCTTGAACTCCTAACCTCAGGTGATGCGCCCGCCTCTGCCTCCCAAAGTTTTGGGATTACAGGCGTGAGCCACTGCGCCTGGTCAATAGTATCCATTTCATTAGCCAGCTGAGACTAAATGGAATGAATACGTATAACCCGGCTAGAACAATGCCTGACACAGTCACAGCCCAGTAAATGTCTGCGGTGATTTCAGCGCCTGAATGGGATTCCTTGTTTACCCTTGTTTACCTTGTTTTGCCCTTATCTCAGGGTATAATTTCCACATCTTCCTTAAGTCTTTCCTTCCAGGTAAACCCTCTTTCCCCTTTCCTCCTGGTGGTCTCTATCACCTCGGTTTCAAACACGTTTCTGAGTTATTTGCAAATCGGCTTCCTGTTTTCTGGGTGTTTCTAGCTGTGGAAATAGAATTGAGACATTTAAGAACCTGATTTCACTTGCTCACTCTTCAAAATCGATGTTCAAGTCTTGGCATGTAGTGAAGGCTTAACGTGGTTTGTCACATCACCCCAGGTGCAAAAGTTTGAACATCACAATGCGAAACATTAAAAAAAAATAAAGATCACTGTAAATCTAAAGCTTCTTGTTCCCAGACACCCATCTCGTTTCCAAGAAAGCCTCAGCCACAGGTTCCGTTTCATCTGATTTTCCCATAGGCAAGCTTGCGCATGGCTGCTCGGGGCTGTGCCTTGTGTGGCTGTCATAGTGAGAAGGCTGCCATCCTTTGGAGGCGTGCACTCAACAGAATTCTGTAAGGGAAGGATTGTTTTTATGTGCAACTCTGATACCATGATTGTTTTCTTATACCTAGAGAGCAATGTGGCTATATATTAACTTATACCCTGGGGGCCGGAACCCTTTCCAGCCACTTCAAGTAGCCTCTTTGGACTACTAACACTAGCAGTTCCAAGGGCCTTTCCAGCAAACAGAGCTCTCAAACAAGGCAATGCACAGAGCAGTTCTGCTTTGCTTGTGTTTCCCCTTATTTTAGGTTCCTCTTTCTTCTATGGCATAAAGAAGAGGTAGTTTATGTTTATAAATTGCTGTGATTTGAATGTGTCCCCTCCAAAATTCACGTGTTGAAACATAATGGCCAATGCAATAGTATTAAGAGGTGGGGCCTTTAAAAGATGACGAGTTCATGAGGGCCTCTCCTTCCTGAATGGAATTAAGGTTTTCATAAAAGAGGCTCACGTGGCATTGGGCCTTTTCCCCTTCAGTCCCTTCCTCCAGGTGAGGAGGCAGCATCCTTTCCCTCTGGAGGACACAGTAGCAACACAGCAGATGGGCCCTCACCAGACACTGAACTTACCAAGACCTTGATCTTGGACTCCTAGCTTTCAGAACTGTGAGAGATGTGTTTCTATTCTTTAAAAATTATCCAGTTTCGGCCGGGTTTGGTGGCTCATACCTGTAATCTCAGCACTTTGGGAGGCCGAGGCGGGCAGATCATGAGGTCAAGAGATTGAGACTTTCCTGGCCAACGTGGTGAAACCCCGTCTCTACTAAAAACACAAAAATTAGCTGGGCATGGTGGCGTGCACCTGTAGTCCCAGCTACTCGAAAGGCTGAGGCAGGAGAATCTCTTGAACCCGGGAGATGGAGGTTGTAATAAGCCGAGATTGTGCCACTGCTCTCCAGCCTGGAGACAGAGAGAGACTCCGTGTCAAAAGCAAACAAATTACCTAGTTTCAGGTTTTTGTTACTGTTGCACAAACAGCAAGGCATAAATACTGTACTTACAAGAAATCAAAGAGAAAATTCCCTAATTCCCTGAGGCTGAGTCGGATCCTTGACTGCATACAAAGTATCACCAACACTGATTTATAGCCGCCTGAGTCCCCTTCCCTGCGTGTGATCACTGAGGCAGAGAATGAAGGTTTTCATCTTTGCTCCCCAGGGTCCACCGCAGCACTAGGCGTGGAGTAGGTGGTGCAGTCCCTGATATGGTTTGGCTGTGTCCCCACCCAAATCTCATCTTGAACTGTAGCTCCCACAATTCCCATGTGTTGTGGGAGGGACTGGGTGGGAGGTAATTGAATCATGGGGGCAGGTCTTCCCCATGCTGTTCTTGTGATAGTGAGTAAGTCTCATGAGATCTGATGGTTTTAGAAAGGGGAGTTCCTCTGCCCAAGTTCTGTCTTGCCTGCCACCAAGAAAGATGTACCTTTACTTTCTGCCAGGATGATAAGGCCTCCCCAGCTACTTGGAACTGTGAATCCATTAAACCTCTTTTCCTTTATAAATTACCCAGTCTGGGGTATGTCTTTATCAGCAGCATCAAAACAGACTAATACAGTCCGTAGAAGAAGGCATCAGTCAGGGAAGGGGTGGAAGCATTTATTACCATCTGACTGGGGCCCAGAAAATTTTGATTCCCAAAGTCTCTGAGAATGGTCAAAAGGAAGCATCAGAAAAAGTAAAAAACATTTGATGACAAGAAGTCATGAAATAAAACTGATGATGTGAGTTTCAATGGCAAAAGTTATAGTAAGAAAATATTTTAGAATGACTTCCCTCTTTTTTTCTGATGTTTCCTGTGTTATTTGACATTGTGAAAGCTCCTAAGAGCCGGTGAGAATTGCTTTTGTTATCCCGTTAGTCTTATGTTGTGCTAATAAATGATTAAAACTAAGAAATACTGAAATCCCTTAATTAAAGAAGTGGTAATTCAATTGCATGAAACCATGTAATGTAAGTAGAATAAATACATTCATAATTATTATCTGATTCAACCATTCTTTAATAAGTCAAGCATGTTCATTTTATGTGCTCAGTAATTCACATTTTTGTTTACTGAAGTGTAAAAATAATTTTTTTTTGTCCTGGTTTGTTTATTGTTGAAAGTAGAGAGTGATGAATGAGGAATAGATTTAAGATACTTAAAATGTCCTAAAAATTTAGAAAAAGTGTGAATCAGAATTGACTCTACACTATGAAGATACCTAATGGCAAGATCTCTCATTTGTTGAATTAATCTTATGTGTTTCATTAACATTCTACCATAATATTGTAAGCTGGGCATTATTACCTTCATTTTACACTCAAGAATTCTAAGTTTTGATGCATAATTCGTCCAAGAGCATGCAGAGACAGAGGGGGAGAGTTAAAAGGGGAACACAGCCCTGCTAGAGGCTAAAGCAAGTTTTTCTAACTTTGATGAAAAGTGCAAAATATCAAAGGGTCATCTAATGGCTCTTTTTTCTTTTCTTTGTTCTCTTGAAAGTGACTTACCTAATTATCTTTCTCTGCCCTTGTCATGCCAAGCTATGCGGCCAATCTTCTTTCCTATTTTTTCCCCAATTTATGTCATTCCCAACTTGTAAGAAATGGCTCAAATTTCTCTTTTTCTATGAACCTTTCAATGATTATATGAGAGACTGGCTCAAAGTCTGCCATGGCTGCTGTTTCTTTAGACGTACAGCTACAGGACTTGGTCAGTGTCCCTTGCAGTTAGATGAGACCACGTGCTGAACTCTAGCCATGGAGTGTGGCCCAGGTGGTTCAGGCCGCATCCAGGCCTGAGCTGTAACACACTTCCAAATGTGCTCCTCCTGCTGTTTCCTATTCCCAGGAGGGGGATGAAGAGCCCTCTCAGAACCTCGAGTAAGGTAGAGCTGGGAGCTGCAAGGAGCCTCGTTCCTCAGTCACTGCATGGAGCAGAGAGCCTCCTCCATACCTATGCTGAATTGTAAGTGGGCACAAAAAAATCTTTTTTAGATGTTGGGCTTGTCTGTTAAAGGATTTAGCATATCTTGATTATTATGATTAATGTTATTATTTACTTCTTTATATCCCGTAATCAGACATAACAGATTGTTGGTAAACTTACTTTATGTTTATCATTTTTACTATATATTAATTTAAAAATATTGTGTAAACGTTATAGAAAATTTAGGAGTTAATACAAAGTAGGAAGAGAAGAAACAAATATGAACAATTCCTGCCACTATATTGCTATATTTCTTTTCAGGTCTTTCTTTTTTCTTTCTTCAGGGATTTTTTTCTTTTCATGTAGTTGATAGCTTACTGGATAGACAATTTGGTACCTTTATCTTTTGTATCTTATATAATGGTATACAGTTTTCCATGGTGTTAAAAATTACACACTATTTCGTTCTTCAGATGTAACAATATTATTTAACTCTCCTCTGATCATTGGTGATTTCTTCACAATTAAAAAGTAGTGCAGTGACAGTGTCTTCGTCCACAGTGCTCTTTCTGTAAGGAAATAACTTTAATAAAATTACTTGCTTTTTTAGAAACATGCATTTTAATTTCAGTTATTTTACCACGGTGCTATAGAGAGCTCCCTCTCACAGTGGAGGGCCCAGCAGAGGCCTTGTGACCAGAGAGCTTGGATGTGCTTTGAGACAAGCCTGGCATCAGAGGATGTTAAAAGTCCCTGCCAATTTCTGTGGTTTTAGCACAGGCCACATTTTAAAATTATTATTAATTAAACAATTTCTTAACAAAATTGTAAGTCCTATCCAGGCAGAGATAACTATGTTGTTAAGTGACCAGATATAGCCAAGTACAAAGTCTTTTGACCTACTTAAAATAATTATTTTTTAAACAGGTAATATGTAAACCTGGGTCAATGTTCAAAAGATAGAAAAAATATAGTAAAAATTATCTTTATAACTCTTGTTGCTAGTCACTCCGTTTATTTTCCAAGAGGCCACTAAAAATGTCAGTTTCTTGGGTATCTTTTCAAATAATTTATTTGTGTATACAATGAAACACACATTTATTGCTTTATTATTTTTCACAAAAATGGTAGCTTGTCATATAGATTGCTGAGTAAACTGGCTTGCAAATGCTAGTATATCTTGGCAGGCATTCTATGTGAGTTCGCCCAGAGCCTTCCTTCTGGAAACTGATTCCGCAGTCTTATTGTAGTCCATTGTATGGGCATACCATGATTTAATGAACAATTCTCTGTTGATGCTTGCAAACTACTTTTGTTTTGAAGTTACAAATAAGCTTCAGTGAATAACCTTAGCTATGGTAATTTTGTAGTTGTGCAAATTTTTCTGTACAATAAATTTCTAGAAGCAGAATTTCTCCCTCAATGGGTAATCAGTTTGCTATTTATGCATAAGCAGCTACCTCAAAACTTGATGACTTAAAACAATAAGCACTTGGCGTTTATTATTAATAAATCTACAGGTCAGCTGCGACGTTCTGTAGATATGGGCAAAGCTTCATTGAGATTGGCTGGGCTTGGTCAGTCCCTACAGGCAACTGATAAATTGGCTTGGGGTTGGCAAGTCTAGGATGGTCTCTCCCATACGTCTGGTGGTTGGATGGTTGGGTGTCTGTTGTCTGGAAAGACAGAGATAATTGTACTGTGTACTGATCATCCTCTAGCAGGCTAGTTTGGGCTTGTTCATACAGAGAAGGCAGGGTCCACAGAGAGGAGAAGCACCCAAGACATCTTGAGAGGCAGCCTCAAAACTGGAACACCACTGCCTTCCACTGGCCAGAGATAGTCACAAGACCAGCTCAGATTCAAGAGGAGGGGAGATAGATTCCATCTTAAAGGCAGTCACACAATAGGACTCACATTGTATTCATGCAGTGTCCGCTTGTTGATATAGGAGCTAAAAGGAAATTATTTAGGCAGATAGTGAGAGTAAGAGAGTCCTTGGCAGAATTTCCCTTTTAGCAAAAGGCAGCCCCCAATCATTTCTTTTCTAACAAAGAGCAGCCTGAAAAATTGGGTTGCAAACATAGATAAGCAAGCTGGAAGCTTGCACGTGTGAATGCCGACAGCTGTGCCATGGGTTACCTGGAAGCCAGGTATGTTCAGCATGGAGGATCCATCTTCGCTTTGCTTTGTCACCATGAGCACAGTGAAAGAGTGGGCAACATGGCAGTAGAGAACCCATCTGCATAATAAAAGATTAGGGTGGGGCGTCAAGCTTCTTCACATGCTATGAAAATGGCACACCTGGCCCAACCAATCTCTTGTGTCTAATGTAAATCAGACACTTCCTCCTCAAGCTCATCTATAAAAACTCCTGCACTTCACCATGGACCGGAAGACCCACTTGGAGCCCCTCTCTTTCTGCAGGAGAGAGAGATTTTTGTCTTTCTTTTGCCTGTTAAACCTCTACTTAACCTCACTCCTTGTGTGTCCACGTCCTTGATTTCCTTGGCATGAGGCAATGAACCTCAGATATTACCCCAAATGAATGACACTGTTTCATTATGATATGGTTTGGCTCTGTGTCCCTACCCAAATCTCATGTTGGATTGAAATCCCCATGTGTTGAAGGAAGGACCTGGTGGGGGGTAATTGGATCATGGGGGACATTCTCCTCCCATGATAGTGATGGTCGGTGAGTTTTCACGAGATCTGGTGGTTTAAAAGCGTGTGGCAGTTCCCCCCTTGCTCTCTCCTCTATGTCTCTCCCTTGTCACCATAGTAAGATGTGCCTTGCTTCCCCATCACCTTTCACCGTGGTTGTGACTTTCCTGAGGCCTCTCCAGCCATGTGGAACTGTGAGTCAGTTAAACCTGTTTTCTTTATAAATTACCCGGTCTGAGGTAGTTCTTTATAGCAGTGAGAAAATGGACTAATGCACCTCACAGAGGGATGGGGGCAGGGAAGGCTGAAGTATTGCGGCCATTCTTCTCAAGCAATCACCATGTGCAAGTGCACTTAAAATGTTGACAGACGTGTTAAAATCGCCTTCAAAAAATTTACTGATGTATGCTGCCACCAGCAGTGCTTGAGGATACCTCTTTCCTTGCAGCTTCACTAACAGAGTGTGTTACCACATTTTTGGATTTTTGCCAATTTGATAAATGAAAGTATAATCTTGGTTAAGTTTTAATTTTTTTCAATTATTTTTGTGTTAATGATGGGAAATTTATTTGTATATTTGGAATGGATTTGTCTTGCCTTTCCTGTGCATTGTTGGTCCAGATTCCTGTATTTTGGCCTCTCTAAGTAGCCCCGTGTGAGGCCCAAGGGGAGGAGAGAAACTGGGGATGTGAGAGATGGAGCAAGATATCAGGCAAGAAAGGAGACTGAGGGTCAGATCACGGGCACTGGTAATTGTCATTTCGAGAAATCTGGATTTGAATCTACAAAGCAAGAAGGAAATGTTGAGTTTTGCAGCCAAAGAAGTGACACAATCACAACGGAGCTGTGTTCTAGAAAAATAACTCTGTCCAGAGGGTGCAGAGGGCTGGGTAGTAGAAGATGTCAGAGTGTGATTATTGCAGTGACCCAGTTGAGGGTCTGAGGCCTCCATGGGGGCATTGTGAGGACATGGCCAGGAGGGGACCCCTTGGGGCAGTATTTCAGAGGGGGCATGAGCAAGAGAGACTGGTGGCTGGACGCTCTGATGGTTGAGCCGGGAGGCTGCAGCACGGGGCTGTTACTAACTCATGTAGTGAGAGAGCAACGCAAGGGCTTACTGGGGAAGAGAGTGAGCTGGTTTTCATTCACCCCGTTGAATTAAATGTGCTACTGAGGCATCAGTAGGGAGGTATCGAGCAGGCTGTTTAATGTTTGAGATTGCAGCTCAGGGGCAGGGTCAGGGCTGGACACAAACATTTGAGAGTTATCCATGTAAGAGTGATCAAGTTATCGAGGATGAGTGCTTGTGAATTAAGAACCCAGGACAGAAACTAGCAAAAGATATATTTTAATGGACAAACGTAGGAAAAGAAAACAGTAAAAAATGCTGAGAAGTAGGTCACGATTGCTGAAGCTCTTGGCAGCTGTAAAATCCAGCGATTCTCTGGACGATAATAAATACATCAGCTTGTCCCACAGGTGGTCTGTCCACATGAAACTTTGTTTCACCTTGAGCTGTGACTTGTTTCCTGCTTTTCCTAGCGGTCTAGCTAGAGTTCTTTTCATTCCAGCAGTCAGCTTCTGGGGCATACGTTGTGTGTCAGCAGTTCGTCCCACTAGCATTCAATTTGATCACGAAGCAGCTAACAGCATTAAAGTGCAGCCAGCACAGCCCCATTGCTGCTGGATTCATTGTCCTCCAGAACCGTATTGTGGCTGAATTTGTCTTTCTATTTGCTGTTAAGTTTGGCTCATAGGGAACTCTGAAAAAGTGGTCTCTAAACTGAATTTGACATGAGCGACTAGTCCAAATTCTGCACCTCCTCAGTAGGTCGGATACTTTGTTTGATCTGATTTAGGATGCTGAGTCAACCACAGCATTCTGCCTAACCTTCTGAAAGTTGTGATACTCTGGTTTTTTGTTTTAATCAATAGTAACAGGGACCTAATCGATAGAGAGGGTACAAGCTGTTGTCTGCCACTGAAGAATTCAGATGCACAAATATGTTTTGATTTTGTAAGTGGCTCTAAGGTGGTAATGCATTGATTCACCATTGAAACTGCTTGGTTATTTTCCAAATATCAAGAGGAAACAATTTGATTAAATCAAACCTCCACGTTTAATCCATTTAAAACCTAATGCCTATTAAGGAGATGGAAGGAGGAGGTGGGAAACTTCTGGAGTGTTTCTGATGTAAAAACGAAAGCATATTTTAAAATTCCTCATAAGAAGTCTCTAAAAACAATTTAGATACAAGAGTTAGCAGGTGGAGGAAACTCTTGGGAAACCTAGAAGCTCTTGGGAAACCTAGAAGTAAAAGTTAGAAAGCTACTTGGCACCGTTTTCTTAGGAACAGTGCATTTGGACTTGAAAAGCAGATGGCTTGCAGATGGGGTATTTGCAGTGTACTTAATAAGCTCCAGTTAATATGGTGCAGGATCTTACAGGGTAAGTCAGCTAAGAAAAGCCTTCTCCTCTACGAATAGTTAGACACTGTTTTCTTTAAGCTTTAGGTAGATATATAATCAGGTAGATTGTGCCTGTGCTCTCAAGCTAGGTCTCTGTTAGTTGAACCTGCCACCTGCCACTATAGAACAACCAGTTCCAACAAAGCCAGTTTTTTATCTTCTGACGTCGTTCAACAGGTGATGCTTCCAAACCAGAAACAATATTCTTCTCAGCTAAAATATTTGGAGCCAAGGAATTGCAGCACCGAAGTTTTAAAATGCAAAAATGTGCTGCTTGAGAACAATTTCATGTTTTTCCTCCTTAGAGATAAATGGTAGATAATTTTCTCTGTCCTTGTAATCCATCTATAAGCACTGGGTTCTTACTCAGACTGGAAGGAAATGGCCAGTTTTAATCCTCTGTGTTAGTGGAAGGTCACTTCCCAAGTACGTGTAGAAAAGGATGACATGGGCTGGGCGCAGTGGCTCACACCTGTAATCCCAGCACTCTGGGAGGCTGAGGCAGGCGGATCACCTGAGGTTGGGAGTTCAAGACCAGCCTGACCAACATGGAGAAACCCTGTCTCTACTAAAAATACAAAATTAGCTGGGCAAGGTGGTGCATGCCTGTAATCCCAGCTACCCGGGAGGCTGAGGCAGGAGAATTGCTTGAGCCTTGGAGGTGGAGGTTGCAGTGAGCCGAGATCATGCCATTGCACTCCAGCCCGGGCAACAAGAGTGAGACTCCGTCTCAAAAAAAAAAAAAAAGAAAAAGAAAAGGATGACATGGTGACTTCTTATGCTCCATTTTTTTAACGAGTAAATCTGCTAATTATCTTCCCATAAATGCAATAAACAGAATAAATTTTTAATTAACACAACCTCATATGTATATATTTATTGTAGTTTCTTTTACTAATAAGATTCTAGAATATATTGTGGGGATCCTTAAAAAAAAAATCTCATGGTGGGTGTAAAATTTACGTAGCAGCAGTACTGATTTTTTTTCTTTGTTGAGGAATAGAAAACTTAATATGTAATCCGTTGTCCTTACTCACAAAATCCTGAAGTTCACTGCACCACCTTCTTGTAACATGTCTCTATGCTTGGAGTTTGTCTGGTTTCTGGATTCCGAGAGTTCGCTTATTGAATATATTTGTCTGTTTGTTTGAGGTTTAATAGTATTCCTGTAGCAGATGTTGCTTAGGCAGAATCCGAGGGGATTCATCTCTGGGAGGCTACGAGTGGATGTAACCAACGCCCTAATCTCTGTCCCGGGGAAAACAGTAAGAGAATACCTCTTCCCCTGTGATGGAAAGGACCTACTCCTTTCCTGAAGAGGCCACACTGACACTGTGGAGACCCTTCTCGGCCATTCATCCCCAGCATAAGCAGAGACAGTCAAATTTGCCCAACTTTAGGGTCAGAAATGAAAGCATTTTTTGTTACACAGCTAAGTATTGTTTGAATATAGCATTTAACAGGGAATAAATGGCTGTAGGAAACCTTCAAAGGGGCTTTGCTCCTTGGTCACGTTGTCTACCTCATTATTTAAAAACATTTGATATGATCTGGCCAGAGATGAGAGTTACAAACTATAAGAGCTAGAGGGAGACTAGAAACAGGAGATTTAATCTTTCATTTCGACACTTGCAGAAACAGAGCAACAGATTCAATTATTTTTTTCCTCCGTGATATTTAGGGAAACAGAGGAGGAAGACCCTGCCCAGAATTGCTTAGCCTTGAGTTAATTAACTAGTTAAATAATTTTATATTAGAATGCAAGTTTTGAGTCTCTGTACACGTAGTCCTCTTCCTTTTGCTTGTCCCTGACATCATATTTCAAAATTCTCCGGCTCCAGCTTACCTTGAAATGATGGAACATCTGAAGAAACGTTGTCTGTGTTTGGGCTTTGAATTTCACTGTCTTTTGTGTAGCTGATCATTCATGCCTTGCCTACTGTCCCTAACACTCCCAAATTGTTCTCAGCAACAAAGCACGTGTTCAGAGCAAAGGCAACCAGATCTACGCACACCAGCTGCAGGTTTATGCCAGATTCCTGCACAGGTCATTTATTTGTTGCCATTAGCAAGATTTGAATTAGACGCTGAACTAGATGAAGATTCAGATTATTTATGATAACTGTCAACAGCAGATGGAAGAAGATGCCAACAGCTGTCATAAGAAGTGGAGCAGCACTGGAGTTCAGTATTGTACTAAGGTCAGCCCTGCCCTCTGGCACAGCCTGCACCAGCTCAACGGCATAGTAAGTTTTTCTCGTTACTATGAAACAGAAACAAAACAAGGATCATTAACCTCCTGTCTGTAAAACCTCAGGCTTTTTAGGAGCTAGAAGTTGGAACACGCTTTAGGTAATTTCAATTGAACAAATATTAAGCATTCACTATACGCCCCGGGCTGTACAAAGCTCTATGGGGGAAAGAAATGAATATAGCAATGTCTCAGGTCTCAGGAGTTTACTGTAACTGGGCTAAAAAGGGAATACATATTATTATAATATAAAGGAAAAATAAAATAATTTTCTTTGGAGACTTTTTAAAAGTACCAAAACACCATAGTGCTATGACTTTAATTCAGAATCTTACAGACACTTGTTCAATTTCTAAAATTTGTCAATTGCTCTCAGTAAGAACTTGGGTAAGACCCTTAACATTTCATGTACTGTTTGCTGCATTAAAAAACCACCATAGGGTTGTTGTACAGGAGAAATAACATTGCTTATGTAAAATGCCTGTTATACTGCCAGACACGTTAGCACACATTGAGAAGAGGGAGATACGAAGTCCGATAGAGAAATGGGTTGAGTCAGAAAGGAGCTTCATTATTTTACACTTGAAGTATAAGCAGAGAATGACAGATATAGAGAAGCAGCATTAGATTAGCCATGAAGATTTAAGGAGCATTCAAACATAGTTGGGCGTTGGAAGTGGTGGGTGAAAGTAGATTTTTGTTGTTGTTGTTTTTAGACAGAGGGTCTCACTTTTTCACCCAGGCTGGAGAGCAGTGGTACAACTACGGCTCACTGCAGGCTTAACCTCCTGGGCCCCAATGATCTTCCCACCTCAGCCTCCCAAATAGCTGACACTACAGGTGCACACCACCACACTCAGCTAATATTTTTATCTTTGTAGAGATGGGATTCTGCTGTATTGCCCAGGCTGGTCTCAAACTCCTGGGCTCAAGCTATCCTCCTGCCTTTGCCTCCCAAAGTCCTGGGATAGCAGTCATGAGCCACTGCGTCTGGCCAGGGTGAGAATATTTTTGGAGAGCTTTGAAAGCAGATGGAAAAGACAGAGGTTGGAATTATTAGACAAAGAGAGACTGAGGAGTAGAGGTAGAAGAGATGGAAGAACACACACGGACATTTCCTATGAGGAGAAGGTGATCGGCAACTCCAGGGCCCCCACCCAGAGCTCCTGCTGATTTCAATGAAGTGGGTGTTTTATGGAAGACTCTAGCCACACTCGCATCCCGCTTGAAGTGCCTGCCAGCTGGAGAGGACACGGACAAGGGTATGACTTGCAGGCATCCCCCTTCCTCTGCTGACTGTGCTCTCTAGCTATGGGCAGCGATGGCCATTGACCATGCCATCTCCAGGACGGGGATGAGTCTGGGCACTTGACCAAATGTCCTGGCTTAGAGGATATGGTGCAATGGGGAAGGTCACCCTCCTGTGCAGTGGTTTAATGCTTGTTCTCCTTCTTGTCCAGAATCAGCCAGGTGTCCTGGAGGGCCTGAGAGGGGCAATGATGATGATGGGATGGGGAGAGGAAAGTCAGATTGAAGCATGTGAGTCATGCAATGTAGACATAAAATGCACCTGATGGTTTATTGCAGCACAGAGATCCTGAGAGGGGATGTGATGTGCCTGGGGACCTGGAGCAGATGGACAGAGTGGGAACTAGAGTGCAGGCCACCTGCTTTATGGTCCAGGCTCCCCACCACCACAGGACCTCTCACTAGTAGAGACCACACACACACACACACACACACACACACACACTGATGTTTTCTGTACATTTGATATCTCCATTATTTTATAAGACCCAGTTAAAATATCTCTTTGAGAACTATTCCGTGACTTTTCAGATGGCAGATATCGCTGCTCCTGTGTGCCCCCGTTATGACATTGAACATAGATTGATGGTAACACTTGTCTACATGCTTTCCTTCCTAACTAGTATAGTTTTTAAAATTTATCTTGAATTCTTTTTTTTTTTTTTTTTTTTTGAGACAAGGCCCCACTCTGTTGCCCAGACTGGACTGCAGTAGTGCAATCTGGGCTCACTGCACCCTCGACCTCCTGGGCTCAATTGATCCTTCCAGCGCAGCCTCCTACGTATCTGGGACCAGAGGCACATGCCACCATACCAGGCTAATTTTGGTATTTTTTGTAGAGCTTGGGTCCACTCTGTTGTCCAGGCTGGTCTCCAACTCCTGGGCTCAAGAGATCCAACCACCTTGGCCTCCCAAAGTGCTGGGATTACAGGCTATATGGAATTCTTAATCTTGTACTTCTCTAGGACCTAGTTGGAATAGATCCTTATTAAACATATGCTCATTAAATGAAGAATAAATGCATGAATAAATGAAGGAAAGAATGAGTGAATATATGGCACATCATCATGAAACTGCTTAGGATCACAGATTAATCCTAAAAATGTCTATAGTAGCATGCGAAATAGATTAGTCTAGGTGTACTCTATCACGGAGTTGAATTTTAAAGTGGAATACCTTGTGATATTTATGGTGCAGAAGAAATTGTGACATTTTTATTGTTCAAAGGTAATGTTCTACGCAGATTGAAGGGACTTTTTGACTTTCTAATATGTAATGCTAGAAAAAAATACCAGATCAGAGATGGAATTGAATAGAAATTTAGAATTAGTAAGATTTTCAGGAAATAACTTTCTGGCAGACTGACTTTATTTACCATCACATTATATTACCCTTACCTTCGGGGCCATACAACGGGAACTGGCAGCAAAGGTCACGCAAATTTAGTTTGGAATACGGATTAGTAAAGTTAGTTGTAATTTTGTGTAGTTACACAAATACAAAAGCAGGGAGGAAACTCATCCAAACTAATCATCATGTTTTTGTATATTAGGAAGATCATTGTTTCACATTTTAAAGTTTCTGCAATTGGAAGGCACTTTCCAATGAAAATCAAAAGAAATGTACCACCCCCCCAGGCAGAGGAGCAAATTTTGATGTAATTGTCACGGAGTCTGCATATAGGAGTTTAACCAAGTATAAAAAGAAATCTGTTTATCTGTCACCTCAGTTAGTTTCTTCTCATTGGTAGCATCACATGCAATTGGATTTTAACTTAAATTAGGATTTCAGGTTGCTGCTTTAAAAGACTTGAAAAAGACACACGTTGATGCAGCCCTGAATGAAAAGTTATTGCACATTCAAATGAGCAAAAATACAGACTTTTGGAATATAACAAGCAAATGCTTGGTGGAAGAACACCCTCTTTCATAATTTATTGTAAAATGACAATTGATGGGTAGATTCTTCTCCCAAAAGGCAAGGCATCTTGATATAATTTTGTCATCTTGAACATACGTGAAAAATTTTGTCTGTCACCCACTAGGCAATGCGATTTAAAGCATTTGAAAATGCCAATTTGTTCAGGCTAGATAATGGAACACTAGTCAGAAAGGGCTGGTGTGAGCCCCCCTTTAGTTATGGAGAACTATCACTCAGCAACCATGTGCCAAACATTCCAGCTGACTTTTCAGAGAAACCATTTAACGTCCAGAGATCTGGAATTCACTCATGGGGGTGGGTATGACAGGCTGAGGCAGATCCCCAGAGATATTCAGGCTGTAATTTTTGTGACCTATGAATGTTACCTTATATGGGAAAAGGTTCTTTGCCAGTGTGATCAAATTAAGGATCTTGAGGTGGGAGATTACCCTGGATTAACTAGGCAGACCCTAAATATCATCACAAGTGTCATTATTAAGAGGGAGGCCGAGAGAGATTTTAAGACAGAAGAGTAGGCAAAGAAAGCAGAGATTGGAGAGAAGGGGCCACGAGCTGAGGAGTGCAAGGACTGCAGCCCTAGAAACTGGAAAAGGCAAGGGACAGAGTCTCTTCCAGAGTCCGGAGGGAGGGCAGCCCTGCTGTTCTCCCAGAGCCTGCCAGGGAGCACAGTCCTGCTGGCACCTGGATTTTGGCCCAGTGAGCCCCACTTTAGACTTCTGAGCCTCAGAACTATGAGACAATAAATTTGTATTTTTTCAAGCCACAAATTTGTGGCCATTTGTTACAACAGCCATGTGAAAACTCATACCATGGGGAAGGAAAAAGCCTGAATTAAACTGAGACCACCACACTGACCCAACCTAAAAGCCTAAATTAAACTAAAGACACCACACTAACCTAACCTAAAGCCTAAATTCAAACTAACCGCCACACTAACCTAACCTAAGCTAAACATTTGGCTTGCAAATGAGATATTTAGCCAAGCGGGAAATGACAGTGCAATGTTTACCTTTGTCATGGTTTGGATTTGTTTCCCCGCACAAATTTCATGTCGAATTGTAATCCCCCTTGCTGTTCTCATGATAGTGTGTGATAGTGAGTTCTCACAAGACTTGGTTGTTTCAGAGTGTGTGGCACCCCGTGTCTGGTTCGCTTCTTCCTGCTCTGGCCATGGAAGGTGTGCCTGCTTCACCTTCCCTTCTGCCATAAGTGTAAGTTTCCTGAGGCCTCTCCAGCCATGCCTCCTGTACAGCCTGCTGAACTATGAATCAATTAAACCTCTTTTCTGCATAAATTACCCAGTCTCAGTTCCGTTTTGTTGGTTTGTTTGTTTGTTTTTGAGACAGAGTCTTGCTGTGTCGCCCAGGCTGGAGTGCAGTGGTAAGATCTCAGCTCACTGCAACCTCCACCTCCTAGATTCAAGCAGTTCTCCCTGCCTCAGCTTCCTGAGTAGCTGAGATTACAGGTGTCTGCCACCACACCCAGATAATTTTTGTATTTTTAGTACAGATGGGGTTTCGCCATGTTGGCCAGGCTGGTCTCAAACTCCTGACCTCAGGTAATCCACCTGCCTTGGCCTCCCGAAGGGCTGGGATTACAGGCATGAGCCCCTGTGCCTGGCCTCAGGTAGTTCCTTATAGCAGTGCAAGAATGGACTAACCCTCAATATTCTTCCCTTCTTCCCTTCCGTCTTTACAATCTTTTTTTTTTTTTTGAGACAGAGTCTTGCTCTTGTTGCCCAAGCTGGAGTGGTGCAGTGGTGCAGTCTCGGCTCACTGCAACCGCTGCCTCCTGGGTCCAAGCGATTCTCCTGCCTCAGCCTGCTGAGTAGCTGGGATTACAGGCGCGTGCCACCACACCTGGCTAAGTTTTGTATTTTTTAGTAGAGACAGGGTTTCACCATGTTGGTCAGGCTGGTCTTAAACTCCTGACCTCAGGTGATCCACCCGCCTCGGCCTCCCAAAGTGCTGGGATTGCCGGCATGAGCCACTGCGCCCGGCCTCTTTACAATCTTTTTCTTACTTCCTGGAACTTGATTTGCACTTTCCTCTTGGTTGCTCTAGGTGTTCCTGGTGTGGCTCGGTTACACTCCCTCAGGTGTACCCAAGCACAGAGAGTGTCTTCCCGCAGCAGCTACCAGAGTCTCTCTGAGCCATCGTTGCTTCATTGATAAACTTTAGGGGGCTGAACTGCATACTCCTTTAAGGTGCTTTTCAATTCCTCTATCCATCATTCCAAGACACAATTATGTTGAAATTATTTTCCTGCAAGTTTCATAATTAAATTTTGCTCCTTTTAGACTCTTATTATTTGAGTATCAACAGACCATCCACATGGCCTCAGTCCACTTGGCCCCAGAATTTCTTTTATCAATATTTGCCTTGGGATAAAGGTCCTTTTCCATTTCTAAAATAGACTTAGGACCCCAATGACTCTTGAGGATGCACCCAAGCAGCCAGTCAACCTCCTTATTTAGGGTACAATAGTGGGATCTTGCTGAAAGTATCTCTGCTCAAATTTAATGGGATGATTTTGTGTTGCCTTTATTTTTTTCTTTATCCATTTCTTCTTAAAGAAAATGTTAACTTCTTTCTCTGGTCCACTGTAAACATTATGTTAAGAAATGTTGTTTGATGAGTGACCAGGTATGAGAATGAGAGATGGGTTTTGTGGTCAGTAGTAACTCACATAGTAAAAGTCAGACTCCAACCAAGAAGAAAGAAATGACTGTATCTGAAACAAAGACTGCTTCCGACAGGGAAGTTGTTTTAGAGGCGATGGAGAGCTAAGAAACCAAAAGGTGCCAATAGGTTCCCTAAAGATTAGTAACAGTAGAAAGCTTGGGTTGCAGGGATGGAGTAAGGTGGTGATGGCCCAAAGCCTGGAGGCTTGGCCACGGAGAAAGCACTGCTGCTGAATGCCTGCATACAACAACTATTTTCCACTGGTCAACGCAGCCAGAGGCCAGCTGAGAGAGGGGAACTGTGGTGATGCAGCCATAGGGACCAGTTACCCCATGATATAGATCAGAGCAGGGAAAACATTAGGAATGGGTGCACAGCAAATGTGTCCAGGACCAAGAGACACATGAATACGTTACCGTGGTTTGGAAGTGATTGCTTCTTATTTCAGCGAAATGGTGACAATTTCAGTGTGGTAGAGAAAAATAACCCTTTAAAACTTCCTAAAGGAGTTTTATAGATGAATTAACTGAGACTTGAGGAGTCAGGATCCTGGTTAGAAACCTCTGTGTGACTTTTCAGACCCAACCGTGGGCAATGGCAGACATCTGCCTGGCAGGCCTGCTGGGGAATCTGCCCTCCCCACATGGGGCTTGGTGCGCAGCTTGTGTATTGTAGTCTCTGGAAGGAGCTGTAGTCAAGGACTCAGGCCCCCTGGCCCCCTGCTCTTTGCGTATTTGCAATCCTAGCCCAGCCTTCCTTCTTAGATCCTCATTTAATTTAATTTATTTATTTATTTGAGACAGGGTCTCACTCTGGCACCGAGGCTGGAGTGTGCTGGCCTATTGTAGTTCACTGCAGCCTCAAACTCCTGGACTCAAGTGATCCTCCCACTTTGGCCTCTCAAAGTGCTGGGATTTCAGGCATGAGTCATCATGCCCAGTCCATAAGTCAATTGATTTCTTTTTTTTTTTTTTATACTTTAAGTTCTAGGGTACATGTGCACAACGTTCAGGTTTGTTACATATGTATACGTGTGCCATGTTGGTGTGCTGCACCCTTAACTTGTCATTTACATTAGGTATATTTCCTAATGCTATCCCTCCCACTTCTCCCCACCCCACAACAGGCCCTGGTATGTGATGTTCCCTTTTCCATGTCCAAGTGTGCTCATTGTTCAATTCTCACCTATGAGTGAGAACGTGTGGTGTTTGATTTTCTCTCCTTGTACCAGTACCATGCTGTTTTGGTTACTGTAGCCTTGTTGTACAGTTTGAAGTCAGGTAGCGTGATGCCTCCAACTTTGTTCTTTTGGCTTAGGATTGTCTTGGCAATGTGGTCTCTTTTTTGGTTGCATATGAACTTCAAAGTAGTTTTTTCCAATTCTGTGAAGAAAGTCATTGGTAGCTTGATGGGGATGGCATTGAATCTATAAATTGCCTTGGGCAGTATGGCCATTTTCACGATATTGATTCTTCCTGTCCATGAGCATGCAGTGTTTTTCCATTTGTTTGTGTCCTCTTTTATTTTGTTGAGCAGTGGTTTGTAGTTCTCCTTGAAGAGGTCATTCACATCCCTTGTAAGTTGTATTCCTAGGTATTTTATTCTCTGTGAAGCAATTGTGAATGGGAATTCACTCATGATTTGGCTCTCTGTTGGTCTGTTATTGGTGTATACGAATGCTTGTGATTTTTGCACATTGATCTTGTATCCTGAGACTTTGCTGAAGTTGCTTATCAGCTTAAGGAGATTTGGGGCTGAGACAATGGGGTTTTTTAAATATACAATCACGTCGTGTGCAAACAGGGACAATTTGACTTCCTTAGGCTCCTTCCCCTCAATGGAGGTCAGAGGAGGAAACTCTGAGGACATCCTTCCCTGTTGCTACTCAGTTCTCAGTACTTTCCACTCTGAATACTACCCCTGACCATAGGTCCATAAAAACGATGCAGCCTTTGTTTGAAGCTCCCTAAACAGACAGACAACCTCTGTCTTCAGTGACTCACTTGGCCCTTAACTGGTGTACCACTCCATGGAGGAAGATGGCACAGGAGAATCGGTCCTGTCTCCGGTTTTATCTGAGTAGGAACCTGAGTATAATCTCATAAGACATCTGCCACTTACTGATTGTCAGTGTTTATCCAGCTATGAGTGCAGATGGGGTGAGAGCTCCCCTTCCCCTTGGCTCTTCATAGCCATATCTTTAGAAGTTGTAGGTCTAAGGGGGCTGACTTCCCAGAGAAAGGTCTGTTCCCCATTCAGGGTTATATAACTAGCCCTCTGTTCCTCATGTTAGAACATCTAAATATTTTCAATCTGCAGATAAAGAACAAATTAGGGTTTATTTTATTAACTCAGGACTTTCACATAGTAGTTTCTTACTAAAAATAAATGTAAATGATTATCAATTCAGTGAATTATAGGTATTAAAATTATGAAGGCACTATCTAGCTAATCAAAATAACCAAGACCTAGGAGGACTTTCTGAACACTGTTCTTTCTGCTTTTATTAACATTTCTACTATGGGTTGGCACATAATCTTAAAAAATGATGAACTGCATTATGAATATCCGACTCAAAAGTAGATGAGAGTTGTCTAATTTATTCAACGTTTTCGTCAGTTTGAACTTTTTCTGGCTTCTAAAATCCATGAAATAATATCAGCTCTCAGATGGCAGCAGAACCGTGGGCCCTATAGAGGTTACACCCTCCTCTTCTCTCTTTCCACTGGATTTCTAATACGTGTATCTTCAGGTTTTGAGGAGATAATGAGGTAATTGAGTGTTTTGGTTTGAAAGATCACTTGTTGGACTAAAGAATACATGGAGCAGAAAATGCAAACACAGGATTATGGGTGGTCTCAAGAAAGGGTCTTTCTTTTCTGTTTTGCTTAATTAGGTTCCTAAGAAGTTGAAAGCAAGATTTTCTGCAGATAAACTGTGGGGCAGATGAATGCCTTAGGAAAATTGAGAGTTGACCAAGCTTGCTTGTGCTATTTCTGGGAACAAACTAAATTTCATGTAGGGAATTTGTTACAAAGATGATGAAAATGCTAAGAAAGCTCGTGGAGTCATGGGCGGCCTAGAGATTAGCAACAACGGGAAGCCTGGGCTGGAGGGATCGGGTCAGGAGCTGTCAGTCCGCAGCCTGGAGCCTGGGCTCAGGGAAGAAGCTGGAACTGGGGCAGGTCTGCCCTGTGGGGGTTGGGCTATGGCTTAGTTATGAAGATTAGTGAGTTCATTTTTTACCTGCAGAATTTTTCAAGTGCTGCTGTCAAGAAACAGCTTTTGTTTCTTAAGCAATTTTCATTAAAGCTTTGGTGGCACTAGGGTCTCAGCATTTGGGTCAGGCATTTGTTCATTAATTAATTCATTCATTCATCCTACACATTCCTACTGAGTGCCCGTGAAATATTAGAACCTGTTTTGTGTTAGGAAAGCAGGCTTCAGCTGTCATCAAACTGTGTTAGGGTTCTCCAGAGTGACTGAGCCAATATGATCAACTGAAGGAGATGTATTAGGGGACCTGGCTAATGCAATCAGAGGCGAAGTCCCACAGTAGGCCACTTGCAAACTGCAGAATCAGAGAAGCCGATAGCCTGGCTGAGCTCAAGCCCAAAACCTGTGTACTAGGGAAGTCATGAGTGAAGCCCCCAGCCAGGCCCGAGAGTCCCCATCTTGGTGTCTGGTGCAAGTTCCAGAGTTCAAAAGCTGAAGAACCTTGAGTCTGATGTCCAAGGGCGAGAGAAAAAGCTTCTTGCTCTGGAAGAAGGAAAGCAGAATGAATCCCCCCTTCTTCTGCCTGTCTATTGCTCCAGTCAGGTCCCAGCTGATGGGCCGGTGACCACCCACACTGAGGGCAGGTCTTCCTCTGGAAATCTCCTCTGGAAACTTCTGCATTGACGCCCAGAAACAGTGCTTCACTAGCTGTCAGGCAGCCCTCAATCCAGTCAAGTAGACATCAAATATTAACCATCACACAAACCTAATGGACATTTGCTTAGTGTGCTTCAATAGTCATTGTTTTTCTTTTCAAGAATGAGTCTTGTGGTTAAACCAGCCAAGCATAAGCATAAGCATTAAGTAGCAGAGGAGACTGCCTTCAGCGCAAGGAAGGAAATTCTCACAGTGGTTCTATTTGGAAACTTCAGGATGGATGCCTATCAATTTTCAGTTTCAATGAAAACCTAATTGTAAGGATGACTTTTTTGTTTGTCACCAGGCTGAATGTATGTTTTGATCTCAGTCGCAATGTCTTCCATCAATTGTTCCTCTGCCTCAAGTGTGAGCCCACTGTGACCGACCGAGGATGGCTTTTAACTTCTCCACGTGTAATAGAACTCAAAGTAAGGACGTTTCCCTCAGTAGTGGCTGGCTTCTCTGCTCCTTCTCATGAACAGCGGTCACAGGAATGGCTTTGGTTTGTTCATTCCAAGTTAAATCAGCTGAATAAGGCTGATGAGTACTTGGGTATTTCATTCTTGGACAGCAGGTGAGGAAGTAGAGGAGCGCCACCCTGACCCTCCCATGGCCTGTGGATTCTCCCCTCCCGGAAGGTGTCTTTGCACATTTAGGAGATACCCAACCCATGATTGTATCTTCTTTTTGAGATCATTAAAAAACAAATGAATAAACACACATAGATTTTGCTCCAAACCCTTGAACCTTTTTTGTATAATTATTTGATTTTGCAATACTCCAAATGATCATTTCTATCTTAGACTCCCCTACCTTTCGTAGCCTACCTCTGCAGTTTCTCCAAATATGCTCCAAACAGGCTGCACATTGCAGATGCTACTTGATCTATTATGGGGAGATGTCCTGATAAACTCGTCATATGTTGGAAATATTTTAAGTCACAAATGCATTTAGTACACTCAACCTACCAAACATCATAGCGTAGCCTGGCTTACCTTCAACATGCTCAGAACACTTACATTAGCCCACTGTTGGGCAAAATTATCTGACGCGAAGTCAGTTTAATAATAAAGTGTTGAATATCTCATGTAATTCATTGAAAACTATACCGAAAGTGAAAAACAGGGTGGCTGTATGGAACTCAAAGTACAGTTTCTATGGAATATGTGTTGATTTTCCAGCATTATAAAGTTGAAAAATCAAAAGTGGAACTATTGTAAGTTGGGGACTATCTATATTATTACCCATTTTTAGAACCCTCAATCAAGGAATTTAGTAAGATTAAAAAGAAGAAAGAAAATGTGGTAGTTATACACAATGGAGTACTATTCAGTCATAAAAAAGAATGAGATCGTGTCATTTACAGCAACATGGCTTGAATGCGAGATCATTCTATTAAGTGAAGTAGGGCAGGTACAAAAAGACAAACATCATATGTTATTGCTTGTGGAACATAAAAATCAAAACAATTGAACACATGGAGACAGAGTTGAGAAGGATGGTTACCAGAGGCTGGGAAGGGTAGGGTAGTGGGAAGTGGGAGAGAGGCAGGGATAGTTAATGGGTACAAAAAAGTAGAAAGAACGAATAATACCTAGAATTTGATAGCATAAAATGGTAACTATAGTCAAAATAGCTTAATTGTATGTTTAAAAATAACTAAAAAGAGTGTAATTGGATTGTTCGTAACACAAATGATAAATGCTTAAAGGGATGGATACCGCATTCTCCATGATTTGATGATTTCACATTTCATGCCTGTATCAAAACACCTCATGTAACCCATGAATATATACACCTAATATGTCTCTGTAAAATTTTTTTAAAAAAGAGAAAGAGAAGTAAAGTTGATTTTTCTTTTTCTTTTTTTTTTTTTTTTTTTGATACAGAGTCTCAGTCTGTAGCCCAGGCTGGAGTGCAGTGGCGCCATCTCGGCTCACTGCAACATCCATCTCCTGGGTTCAAGCCTCAGCCTCCCGAGTAGCTGGGATTACAGGCGCCCACCACCATGCTCGGCTAATTTAGTAGAGACGGGGTTTCACCATGTTGGCCAGGTTGGTCTCGAACTCCTCACCTTAGGTGATCCACCCGTCTCGGCCTCACAAAATGCTGGGATTACAGGTGTGAACCTGGCCTATAAAGTTGATTTTTCACAGAGTTGTGTTTTATTTTATTTTTTAATTTTATTTTATCGTAACATAGGAAGCAGGGCTTAAGCATTTATGATGGGTGAAGCTGATGTGGTGCAATGAATATCTCTTGCAGGCACTTTGGATCCAACTCAATTCATCATACATTTATGGTGCCAGATGCCATTTTGGAGAAGAAAGGGTCTTGTTCTCATGAAGCTCACAATCTCATAGAGAAACAGATGGGTCAACAAATATACACCCGCGGAAAGCCCTTGATCAACGTCCTCCTGGTAGGAGGGTTGATGGTAATTAACTGTCTCTAGGGGTAGGATGGAGTTTTGGAGGACTGCATGTCGGAGGTGAGTTCTGGAAGATGGAGAAAACAAACTTCCGCTTTTTTGTTTCTCCTTGGCTGGGAGCTAGTTATGGCCAATACCCTCTCTCTTGACTTTTGTTCCTCCTGCCCTCTGCATCCCTGGCTCCTTCTCACCCTTCAGGCGTCAGTAGGAATCTTCTCTGCAAGATTCTAAGACTGCTTGCCTCCAATGAGCCCCTAGTCCCCATGTGACTACCCACCATGACAAGTTGTGTTTCCCTCCTACTCCATAACGCAGTGCAGAATGAATCGTTAGCATTTAGGGGGTATGTTTTGAGCCTCTCTCTCGCTGGATGGTAAGCTTCCTAAGGGTAAGAATCATGTCTGTTTAGGACATCTCAGCAGAATCTACATGAGCTCTGGGCAAACAACAGGCCTTCAATAAATATTATTTGGAGTCTCGAATGTATGTGGCTTTTACTGTGGGAATAAAGACAAGTTTGAGCTTTGCTTCTACCCTGCTTTGTTGATGTGGGGAGGACATCAAATGATTTATGAGTTCCAAGTAACCACGGATGGATGTAGTTCCTTATAAGATGCGCTAACATAGAGTCTTATAGATTTACACATGCTGTTGGTGGGGGCCCATGCCAACAATTTAAGGTTGTAAGAAGTTTTAATTTTTTTCTTGAATGGGAAAATATTTAAAAAGCTTTTCTTCATTTGACAGCCTGGTAAGTAGCCTTCAGTGGCTCTCCATTTTCTGCCCGTCTGATGTAAATGCCCCCTGCCAATTTTGGTGTCATTCTCTAAAATCTGACCTCCTCTAGTTGAACTTATTTGTCGCTACTCCCTAATACACAGTTGACAGTTGAGACAGGTCCTATTGAGCCCTCACACGTCAGATTCACACCTGGCTGTCTTTCACAGAGGTCCCACCACCTTTTATAGGGGACTTTCCTTATTCTTTGCCTTCGGTAACTTTTGCCAGATTCTTTCTCAGCTCATATTCCATCTTCCCCACTCCCTGGCTACTGGAGTCTCAGTGATCTCTCTGTCCTCTGAATGTTTGGTGTATCTCTTGATCCAGCTCTCAATTCTCTTCTGTCCTTCAGTGCTCAAGGTGAGATCTCATGTATGGGGCTTACTTGCTCACCTGATTAATCTTGATTTCCTTACCTGCAAAATACAGCTAATGCCTCTGTCACTGATGAAAGAGAGATAAAATACTTCAGCAGCAAGGCTGAAGTCAGCAGCAAGGCCGGTTCCATCTTATTCTCTGTTTCTGTAGCCACAGCCCCCCGCAAAGCAGTGTGTTGCTTAGGAAGTGGAATCTGATGGGCTGATTCCTAGTGGTGGCACTAAGAGGCAGTTTGTGGAAGAATTGGGTAAAAGCCAGAGAGTGTGCCACCACTGAAATTAAGGGGGAAAGTTTTGTTTCCTCTCTTTTATATTGTAGACCAGGACACAGAGGGTTATTTTGTCATTTCGCTCATGGAGAAGAGAGTTTGGGAAAAAAGTAGAAGCTGTTAGTGGTACATTTGTATGGGAAATATTTTGACGAAATTTTATCCTCAGTACTTCACATAATTTCTTAGAAGGGAAGGGGAAACTAGCCAGTTAAGCAGCCGTATCTACTCTGCGCAAAGCAGGGTCCCAGACTGGGGACTAGAGAAAATAAATAGTGGACATGGAGAGGCAAGCAGGTTAAATGACTGGAGGGTGTCATCAGGACGTTTACCTGCTGAGCCTCCAGGTGTCCCTGAGCCTCCTCCCATGCATGGATGTGCACACACATACTCTGAGATGCCACAGACATAGACATGTGCACAGATACAGCCAGACACACACATACGGACACACTGGCACACAGATATACATACTCATACAGAGATACATACATATGTTTGTGTGCACACACAGATACAACACTCATACAGATACACACGTGCACATAGATACATACAGCTATATATGTGAACATGCAGACATATATATGCAGACATATAGGTACACACACACACACAGATACACATATATGCACACACAGGTACCCACACACATACACATGTGCACAGAGATGATACATTATGTGCACACACAGATATACACAGAGATGTATACATACACACAGAGAGATACACTTATGCACACAGATACATACACTCATACATGCACACAGGTACACAGATACATGCACACACTGACGTATATGTACAGATACACATATGCACATGGATACCTAGACATACACACATACACATATGCATGTGCATACAGATACACACATGTACACAGAGATATACACACAGAGGCATACAGATACACACATGTACGTCGACACACAGATACATGGACACACTTTTTTGCCTCTTCAGTGCAAGGACACCTTCTGGCCACCAGGTGTCACTGTGTGAACCGCGCTGGAAGTCGCTGGGGGACTGGAGGGGGCTGGCAGTAGCTGTCATGGAGCCACTTTCTGGATGACCTTTAATGAAAACAGAGCTGCCAAAGTAGCTTGACAGCAAATTTTATTTGTAACAGAAAATCCATCCTAAGACTCACTGTAGAATCGCTCCAATTCATTTCTCTTATCTGAGATGGTCACAGTAAAAGCAGCTAAAGAAAGGAATCAAAAATTGCCCACTTGGCTGGGCCCCTATGCATTCATGGGAAAGGTTAATTGGAAACGGCTTCGAGCCTCACCACACAGAAGACTCTCGGCGAGGGGAGGTTATTCAACTACAGCCAAATGAAGACCTTTCTTTCAGAAGCAGGTGGAGGGGACCCTGAGTCCTCAGGTCGTGTGCTGTGCGTAGGAAATGATACGGAAGTCCCGGGAGCTGATACATTGCCTCTGTGCTTCCCTGCGCAGCTAGAACAATTCCATCACTCCCTCCTGTGTGACGAGCGTCCTTAATAAGCCTCAAATATGCATTCTCATGCCAACAGGTCCTGTAACAAAGGCAGTCTGCACATTTCAAAAATCAAAAGCAATTCGGCTAAAAGACCTATAGTATAACGTGGTACATGCCTGTGGGAGCGTCCAGATCTGGGCTGCAGGCATTTCGTAAAGGCTGAGCCTCTCCAGGAGGCACTTTTTTTGCAGAAGTGGCTTCACTGTTATTTAGTTTTTATGATCCGACTCATAGTGGGGTCTCCTGTGGGTCAAGAAGGGCATCGCAGTGTCCATTGAATTTTTGGAATCATGTAGACTGTCAGGCTTCTAGTTTAATGAAAGCTTGACAAGGACTTCATACTTGTCATCTGCTGAAACGAGCTTTGGTGTATTTAAGCAAAAGAAAGAATTACTGAGATGATATTGAGAAGGTTGGGTATCAAGGCTCTGAAGATGGGCTGACATAGAAGAAAAGGCCCAGGGGCATGGCTCTCCTTGCTCACTGGGGACATTCTTGAGAGAGCCGTGCCACTGCTGCTTGTGGGTGTCGGGCCTGGCTGCTGACCTTGAAGCCCTTCTGACTGCTGCCGGGGCATCGCGTTGGAGACTCCGCTGTCATCCCTGTCGTGTCCAGTCACCCACCCCAGAACGAAAGCGCATGGGTGTCCTTTGCCCTCCAGCTAGGACACCCAAATTTGGATTCTTAGTTACTGTGATAATAGGCTGGCCAGACAGTGCAAGAAATGTTGCCCGGAGCTCAGGCAGGAGTTTGGACGATGGTCAGCTACAAAGCCACAGACGTCCAAGTAGATTGTCGGGATTGGACTAGAAATTGAGAACAGTTTGTGGGTGGGCTGCAAAAGGTGCTGGGTGATTACTGGGTATATACCCAAAGGATTATAAATCATTCTACTCTCAAGACACATGCACATGTATGACTATTGCAGCACTATTTACAATAGCAAAGACTTTGAACCAACCTAAATGCCCATCAGTGATAGACTGGATAAAGAAAATGTGGCACATATGCACCATGGAATACTATGCAGCCATAAAAAAGAAATGAGTTCATGTCCTTTGCAGGGACAGGGATGAAGCTGGAAACCATTATCCTCAGCAAACCAACACAGGAATAGAAAACCAAAACCTACACGTTCTCACTCATAAGTGGGCGGTGAATAATCACAACACATGGACACAGGAAGGGAACATCACACACCAGGGCCTGTTGGGGGGTAGGGTAAAGGGGAGGGAGAGCATTAGGACAAATATCTAATGCATGTGGGGCTTAGAACCTAGATGATGGGTTGATAGGTGCAGCAAACCACCATGGCACATGTATACCTATGCATGTTCAACACATGTCTCCCAGAACTTAAAGTAAAATAAAGAAAAGTGCTGGGCGGATTTGAACTTGAGGCATATGTAATGCACCAGTGGACTAGTATTGAGACGTTTTTTATCACAAGGGTCCATATTCAGGGTCATATCCCGTGCTGTAGCCAGGCAGCCAGATGCAAACACTCCTGCCCCTGCTACCCTCAGCATTCCTACTGCATTCTGGGATCTGGCTTGTCCAAAATGCTCTCTCTCCTGCATGGCTGTGTGCTCCGAGCCATATCTGGCCTCTGTCTGCCACTTCTCCTGGGCTTATATTGCTCAACGCCACCTCACACTCAGCGTCCCTGTTAGGGTTCCCAGGGCATGTGGTGCCCCAACCTCCACCATGGCCAGTTCTAAGATGCAGCCTGCTAACAGGTGCTTCGTTAGAGTCACCTGGGGTACTCCTTAGTGCGATCCGATCAGAATCTCCGGGGATGGGCTTGCACTCCAGAATTTTTACAGCCCTCCCCAGGTGAATCTGAGGAAGCAGACATTATGGTTTAAAAAGAAGTCCGTTCAGTGTTTACTGAGCTAAGAAGAAGCCGACTTTATGGTTAAAAATTTCCATTCAGACATGAACCCGGGAGGCGGAGCTTGCGGTGAGCCAAGATTGCGCCGCAGCGCTCCAGCCTAGGTGACAGAGCGAGACTGCGTTTCAAAAAAAAAAAAAAAAAAAATTCCATTCAGCGTTTACTGCGCTAAGAATGATGGTGGCGGCACCTTGGTGGTTGCTCTGGTGACATAAATTGGCCTGGGGCATCTCAGCACCTCCTCTGCATTCAGAATGGGGCGCTGCCCTCCACCTGTGAGCCTGGGAATGCTGTTTCCCTGTCCAACGTGCCTAGTCTCCTCTCTCCCAGTCTGTGAGTCTTTCCCGTGCTTCGGTTCTCTGCACCAGCACAGCTTCCATTACGAGTCCCTCCCCTGGTCTTCCTGCCTGATCGGCCCTTTCTTGGAACCGTTGTCCGACTTACCTTCATTTTACCGCTTAATGTTGCTCCTTCATTTATATCCATAGATTCACCCTCCACTCTGTGTATATTGGTTTTGGTTAAACGTGTATGTCTGTGTCTAGAGATGCACAGCATAGCCCTGCCTTTCAGAAGTGTGTGTTAATACTATCTTCTGTATTAATCTCCTGTGTTAATATTAATTCAAGTCTTAGCAATTGGACTGTAGGAGTTTTGATGTCTGGGATTGCGATGGATACCTTGATGTGAACTTCTCAGTGCATAATATATAGTTACTCCTCTTGCTTACAGCAATGCATTTTTAAGCCATTTATGGCTATGGTCTGCCTTAAAATGGGAGACTTCTCCCTAATAGAATACTTTTCATTCAGTGCTCACCGGAACATGACACTGTACACAACTTTTATGATTCTTAGTAATAGCACAGTTGCTGAAAAATAGGAGATGATACAGCCAAGTACAGGGAGGGAAATTAGGAGTATTTTCTTGCTATCTATAAAAAAATCATAGCTATGGTTTTATGAGTCCTTTCATGTGCGTGCCATGGTGCTCAGTGTCTATGTGCATTATCCATGTTATCCTCACGGCAACCCCAGGAGTTTGGTGTCACCAGTCCCATGTTATAGACGAAGATAAAAGGCACAGCAATGATGGGTAATCATGATTCCACACTGAGTAGCAGAGCTGAGCTTCACCTCCAAGTCATGCCGCTTTTTCATGTTGCCTCAGTTTGTGTGCATGTTTGTGTGTGTTTGTGTGTGTTTGTGTGTGTGTGTGCATGTGTGTTTCTCTGTGTGTTTCTGCGTGTGTTTGTGCATGTGTGGGTTTGTGTATTTGTGTGTGTGCATCTGTGTGGGTGTGTTTTTGCATGTGTTCGTGTGTGTGTGTGCATGTGTTTGTGTATGTGTGGGTTTTTGTGTGTGTGCATGTGTGTGTACATGTGTGCGGGTGTGTATGTATGATTTGAAATCAGTTACTCCAAGTGGAAGTCAGAGGGAAAGGAAATTCTAACGTGGTTTTGAAAACGTTACTGTAGCATCAAAACCAACAAGGAAAGGTCATGGGTGGACCGAGGGAGAATAAAGGCGTGGGCAGCTGGGCAGGACTGGGGTGAATCCTAGCAGAAGAACTTGTAAAAACCCAGCCCCTGATTGGCAGAGAATGCCGCTTAGGTGCAGGTGAGAGATCTTTAAGAAACTACCTGTTGTTTGTTGTTATTCCTTGTTCCCTCTGTAGGAGGTTTGGACAGGCACTCTCTCACTGACGTGCTTGTAACTTTCATTGTCACCTTTATCAACAGACTTGCCCCGTGGAGAGGACAAATTGGATTCATGACCAGACCTCTGAGAAGCTGCGTCTCCAGGCAGCTGGTGGGAAGCTGTCTGGAAACAAACACATTTTCCAGCTCGCTCGACCCTCACATCTCCAGAGCAGAAGGTGTGTGATGTGGACTAACTGAAACTTGCCAGCAGCTTTTCTCATCTCTCATGAAACTGCTGGAAGAAACACAGTGGATAATGACTCATTCCTGTGCTCATGTGCAGATAATAACTCTCACTTCTTAATAACTTCCCTCTGGCCATCGATATCTCAAATGCAATAAAATGTTGTAAGCTGGCTGATGATATTTTCATTAGATGGGAAGCAATTTTACCAAAGCAAGATATGGATGATACAGGGCAAAATGCTACCTCTGACCAAATGAAGATGTGAGCTAGAAAGTACCTGAAACTAGGACTTAAGGTCAGAACAGGGAGGCCCAGAGTTCCTGTTCCTACCACAGTGAGAGAATGCCTCATCTTCCTGTCCTTGTTGCTGATTGACACGTCTTGGTGTTTGGAAGGCAGGCATTCTCCCGGACTGGCCATGCGCGGGTGCCGCGTGTCAGGTCAGAAGGGATGTGGCAGGATGCAGGAGCCGCTTGGCTTTCACAGGCTTGTGGGAGGGGGAGAATTTTGGCCTTCCACTGAAGAGAACAGGATACTTCTCTGGGCTCTATTTCCACGTAGTAGCCTGTCCTTAAGCAAGTCCTCCATCTTCTCAGGATCTCAATTTTTTGTTGTTGTGTTTTTGAGACAGGGTCTCTCTCTGTCGCCCAGGCTGGAATACAGCAACGTGACGTCTGTTTCCTGCGATCTCTGCCTCCCAGGCTCAAGCAATCCTCCTGCCTTGGCCTCCCAAGTAGATGGGACTATAGGTGCATGCCACCACACCTGGCTAATTGTCAAATTTTTTTTTTTTGTAGAGACAGATTCTCCCTATATTGCCCAGGCTGGTCTACAAACTCTTGGGCTGAAGCCATCCTGCCACCTCAGCCTCCCAAAGTGTTGGTATTACAGGTATGAACGACCATGCCTGCCTTCTTTACCAGTGAAGCTGTCTGACCTAGGTTTCCATAGGCTAGTCTTAGTTTGTTTGGCCTGCTGTAACAGAATATCTTCCACTGGCCATGATCTCATTTTTTCTCTCTGTAAAATCAGTTACAAAGTCTCGTGCCCTTCCCACTCTGAAATCCTATGCTTTTGCCCCTTTCCAGTGACAAATCTAATAGTTAAACAGAAAGACAAAGCAGTAAGGTTGAAAACCCAAATCACAAGTCCGGATGGCAGATAGGTGTTCAGAGGACAAGGTGGTCATTGTGGACTAGATGTTCCATGGGGGAGTTTTGGCCTCAGCTGGTCTCTAAAGGAACCCAGAACTGAATCCTTGGAGAGGAAGATTCTAGAGGTTAGATGGAGAGGACAGCAGGAGCACTGGCCCCGCGTGAGCTGGTGGCCGTTTACTAAGATGCAGAAGATCTTTGTCCTTCTAATGGAGAGCTTGTCTCATTTTTATCTCTGTCTGTTCTTCAAAATACCCTGAAACTGTTTTTAGCATACAATTTCAGAATCCTCACGAAAAGCCTCAGTGTTTCTCCAGTTATAAAGAGATTCTAAAAACGTGTGGATCAAGGGGTACCACTTCCACTTATTAACCTACTTATGGTAGGTAATAGATGCATCACATTCCCTTGTGTGTAGATATTGCTCTCTTCCAAAGGCATACAGCCTTTCATCCAAGTTCATACAGTAATTATCCAACACCCTCTGCCCCTAGTTACGAGAACTGAGTTAATGTGCTCCTGAGTCTGTCTATATTTTTAATGATTATTTCATTTCCCTCATTAAGCATTTAGGTTGGTCATTTGAAATGTCCAAATTGATAATGTTCTCTCATCTTTATGTGGTTTTCATGGAAGCATGAGAACTCCTCAAAGTCAGAGCAATGGCTCTAGAATGGATCTGCTCCAGTCAGCAGAGCTCCTGTATTCCCAGGACCAATGCCTGCATATCCAGGACCACGTTTCCCAGCCCCGAAACGACTCCTGCACACCTAAAGATGCCCAGTCAGCCCTCACCTCGCCTGTAAGCCCCCTTCCCAGGAAATAAGAGCAGAGGAACAAAGAAGCCACAAAGTTCATCTCGGGGGTATGGAAATGAAATACGCTGCATAACTGTTAAGGACTGAATTGTGTCCTCCTGAAATTCCTATGTGGAGCCTTCATGCCTAATGTGACTGTATTTGGAGACAGGGGCTTTAAATAAGTCATTAAGGGTATCCATTCTCATCCTCCTAATAAAGACATACCTGAGACTGGGTAATTTATAAAGGAAAGAGGTTTAATTGATTCACAGTTCCACATGGCTGGGGAGGCCTCACTATCACGACAGAAGATGAAGGAAAAGCAAAGGGATGCCCTTAATGGCAGCCGGCAAAGATAACTTGTGCCGGGGAGCTCCCATTTATAAAACCATCAGATCTCATGAGACTTATTCACTACCGCAAGAACAGTATGGGGGCAACCCCCCCCCAGGATTCAATGATCTCCCTGTGGCTCCCTCCCATGACATGTGGGAATTATGGGAACTACAATTCAAGGTGAGATTGGGGTGGGGACACAGCCAAGCCATATCATTAAGGTGAAATGAAGTCAAAAGGAAGAGGCCCTACCTCATAAGACTGTGGCCTTATAAAAACAGGAAGAGACACCAGGGACACAGGTACATGGAGAAAAGGCCATATGAGGACACGGCTGGGAGATGGTCATCTGCAACCCAAGGAGAGAGACTTTAGGAGAAACTAACCCTGCCCATGCATTGTTCTTGGACTTCCAGCCTCCAGGACTGTAAGATAATAAGTTCCTGATTGTTTAAGCTACCCAGTCTCTGGTATTTTGTTTTATGGAAGCCCAGGTAAATAAATGCAATAACAATAGAAGAAAACTGATCAGTGGAAACAGAAAAACCAACAGAATGGACGTCTTTCACAATGACTATGAAAGGCTTGGAAAAGAATTCCAGTAAAGCTGACAGTTCTTTCATAACTGGATTACGAAACAGTTGGACATGAAACAAAATAAAAACGATCACAGCTCTCCCTCTGTGCCTGAAGCAGTTTCTAGGGGGAAATTCAAACGTGAAAAGCCAAGCAGATCATCTGAGGTGTTGTTAACTCAAGTGAAGGCGCCAAGCATCAGGCAACGTGGACTTTCTGACCAGTACCGTGTTCTTGTCTGCAAAGCTCCTTGTTAGTAGGGATTGGCACAACCCTGGAAATAAACTTTTTTAGGGTGACACATCTTTAGTGAGAACATTGTTGAAGGCCTCTGTGCTCAGGAGACCTTGTTTGGTTTTTGAAATGTTTGGTTTTCTCCTTTGGAATGGAATAGCCTGGGGAGGAATAAGGAGTGTGGATGGCACCTGCCCAGGAGATGCTTTCTTTTTCCCTGTAATCCAGATACAACGCTAGTTTTATCTATTAGGTGGCAAAAGCAGCCATGATTGTACCTTTCATTTTTTTTGTGTGTGAGGTAAAACTGCAGGCCAGGGATGTATTTAGCTCTGCTGTTCTGTACAGAGCCTTCTGGTCAGCTGATCTTGAATGATGTGCAGTTGCTAAGGTTCCTAGCTTCTCCAGAGTAATTCCTGTTGAAGGCTTTCCCACCATCTGGCAGGGTTGGAGTCTGGGGCTTTTAAGAAGTTTAAGGAGAAAAACAAAGCAAAACAAAGAAACAGAAGCTCATCACCTTCATCATGTAATCAAAGATATCTTATGAAGGAATTGGTTCAATTCACATGAAAACCTTGGTATACTGAGGCAGGAAAATATCATTATACCCATTTCACAGAAGGAGAAACAAGGAGTGATTAAAAAGAAGGAATGAAGAGGAGAAGGAAGGAAGGAAAGAAGAAAGGAAGGAGGATGGGGAAGAAGGGAGGATGGGAGGGAGGAAAAGAAAGGAAGGTGGATGGGAGAGAGAAGGAAAGAAGGAAGAAAGAGAGGGATAAATGACAGAGGGAATGAAGGAGGGAAGGAAGGAAGGATAGAGGAAGGGAGGGAGTAAGGCACAAAGGCAGGTGCGGGGGTCCAGGCATGAAGGGAATGTACCTTTCCTATGAGTGTGGTTGCATTGAACTGCATGTGCTTTGTGTTGGAAACCATAAAGTCATAATGGACTCTTCTCAAATGGAGCCGCCTGGTCTACCATAGTCTCTTCTGAAGAGGGTCAGACAAGATGATGCCATGTAGGGTGGGTAAGAGGCAAGGGTCCACGCTCCCTTGAACTCTTCACGATGGTTTAGTCATTAAACCTTTTCACTAAGCTCTAGTGAAAGGCTTGAGCTTGAATCCCTGCATCATTATTTACTAGGTTTGTAGTCTTTGGCTAATAACTCATTTAAGGAGCAAAAATTGGATGAAACCATCCACCTTTTAGGATGGCTGTGATGTGAGCTCAGATTATGTGCTGTGATTGCTTAAAAATTGGTACGTCCCGAGGAGATGGAGCCATGTCATTCTGTTCCTCGCCTTCAGGGTGTCCCGCAGCACAGTGTGATGCTCGCAGCTGTCTGCGTTCACCATGACTCATCGCTGCACCTGTATCTTGTGGCGTTTATGCGATAGTGATCATAATGGTAAGTGCAGCAGCTTATGTTCATTGAGTGTTTGCAACTAACCAGGTGATGTTCTAAGTGCATTATATATATTATTTTATTTCCATCACATTTTGAGGAAAGGGGAAGAGGGATTAAGCAGCTGGACCCATGCATTGCCACTGGTAAATGATGGGGCTGGAATTTGAGACCAGGGACCTTGACTTCAGAGCCTGTGATCCCAACAGCTCCACTGTAGTTCACTGTCTCTCTAGCTTGAAATGGAGCTGCTAATTAATTCTTTATGCCTTTTTCCATAGATGCTGATTTGAATAATTACTTTTCAGTTAATGTTCTCATGATATCACATCTTTCGTCCCGGATTCTCTTGTTTTTAGTAAAAGTAAGCTAGAGGGTTTTCATACCCACAGATTTGAGTTTTGAAACCTCTGGTGTAGCATTGGGTGGGGTGTGAGAATGAGAGGAGAGGGAATTGTCATTTTCTTTTCCTGTAGAGATCTTTAAATTGAGATGGGTTGTGTGACTGACAGAGTAAGAGGGGTGCTAGAATGAAGATTCTACGATGGTCTCTGAGACCCAGGCTGGAAAGCATAAATTCGCTCCTCCCTACTGTGAGTCAGTGACTCTTGGGGGGATGCAGCAAATCCTAGGCTCTGAGTCCCAGGTTCTGTTTCTGTCTGAAGGGCTATGTAGGGAAGGGGCCTGTCCAGCATTGGCCCAGGACATTGGATCTACCCACACAGACATGTTTGCTGAGAACTTACCTGGCGCCAGGCTTTGTACATTATGTCCTTGATCTCACAATAAAACCTGCACAGAAGCAATATTTTCTCCATTTGTAGGGAGGTGGAAATGAAGGCTTAGAGAGGTGGTAACTTTTTTCAGAACCCAAAACTTACAAATGGCAAAGGCCAGTTATGCCTAAAATTGGTATAAAACCTTGGAGAAAATATACTATACAAATAAAAGCTGAGATAGGATAAATTCCTGTTGTTTAAGCCACCCAGTCGATAGTATTTTGTTTTGTGGCAGCCCAAGTAAACAAATGCAATAACAATAGAAGAAAACTGATCAGTAGAAACAGAAAAACCAACAGAATGGTTGGTTTAATTTAAGAAGATGTAGGTAAAGTTCTTTCAAGCCCCAAGCTTTCCCTTTATGGTTGTGTCAAGAGGCCTGAAAGCCATCTGAAATGGTAGGCAGTCCTCCCCCCCCACACACACACATGCACACACACACACACACACACACTTGCACACACACACACACACGCATACACAACATCATGGAATGCAAAAAAACCAAAGAAGTTCAAGCATTGGGCATGCCTCTCTGCTTTACCACCTAACTTAATAAAGGTTTTTAAAATGTTGAGCGAAAAATAAATTCTGGCTTGGATAAACAAGGCTTGGAAAGGAATGAAATGCAGGCAATTTTAATTTACTGTCAGTAGCAGCTTCTTCCTTACTAGCATTTAAAGCCAATTAGCAAAGATGGAGAAAAATTTCTAAACATTGGAAACTTCGTAAACAAAAACTCACTAATCCAGGAAGCTGCATGGCTCGCCGCCCGATTATGCTCACGAAAGCAACACATGGCTGTCACTGAAGAACAGCCAACAGTGCTCTGAAATGAATCTTGATGGGTGTAGAAAACATCTGAATTATGTAATAATAGCTTACATTGGTATGCCATTTTGACACGCGGTATCTCTTCAAACAGTCACAGCATCCCTGAGACACAGGTAGGGTCGCCGTGACTCTGCCCACTTAATGGAAGGGGAAACTGAGGTGCAGCCACGTGAACTCATTCTCCAAAGATCACGTAACTGATCAGTGGGAGAACGGAACCACCACTCCTCAGGGGGACACCTCTTACCTCTCTTGTTTTTTTTTCCTTGGAAATCCATGAGAAGATAGATACAAAATGGAAGGATCTGTAGAAACTCCACCATTGGGGCTTATTTAGTAGAAGTGTGGAAGACAGATCTGTTTAAATAAATGGGCCTTTCACCTGAAATTCATCTCTTCCAACATGGTCACACATGCATGACCCAATAGGGTATGTCAGCTCACAATTAACACGAGCTATTTAATAAAGCCCATCTCCATGAGCCAGCGGTTTATGACAGGAAGTGATTTTATTTTACTAATGTAGACAGAACCCTCCATGATACAGCTGGGACTTTAACTCAGGTTTAAAAATTAATTGAAGAAGTGCTAGTCACTTGATAATAAGGGGAGATAAAGCAACTCACAGAAGATGAATTGAGGAAAATGAGAAGAAAAGGCTGAAAAGGAACGTTGCTATAGCAACGACAGAACTCACCTTTTCCCAATAATGACAGTGAAGGTTAGAATGGGCCTTGGGTCCCTGTTGGTACCACTGAAATGGAAGAAATCAGGTATATTATGGCAATTCTCTCCCAAGGTACTGCCTGGGTTATGTAGATTTCTTTAAGCTAAACTTCCCTGCTTTTAATCTTCTTTACCTCTTAGGACTCTTTTCAATCTCTTTTCATTTTTGTACTGCTTATCATTCCACCCATCTTTTTGGGGAATTTTATTGTTTAGCCCTTAAATGGAATTGAGTTTTTCATTATACGTTGACTCAGCGATCTGCAAGTAATTATGCATTTAAGAATGATGACAATGGAACCTAAACCCAAAGAGTTGTAGACTCGTTCAGCCGGCACCAGAGATGCGTTCAGCAGTGGGAAAGCCACAGTACCCAACTGCACAGAAGCAAGCTCTTGTGGGAGAGCAACGAGACTCACAGGGACCCTCCAGGGCTTGTGAATTCACAGGGGTACAAGACTGCATCTCGCTTTGAGTCTAGATTATTAAGACTTTTATTTTTCATTAGTAAGAGCTTTATTTATGATCAGCAAGAACTTGATTTAGAGGAACGACACCTTATTTAATTGAAATTACTGGGGAAACTTAGTGAGGAAGAATATAATTACGATGCTCGGTAATTAGCTCTGTTGGCATGAAGCGGGCAGGGATCGGAGTGAAATGCTGAAGAGTAAATCAGGATCCTTGATTTCTGGCGGTTGCGGTCCCATCCCCAGTTCCCTGGTCACCTGGGAGGAATGACTGTCATTTCTCTTCTGTCCCTTATTTTTCTTTTTACTGTTTTGCTGTGTTTAATAGAGCAATGTATTCTGGAACCGCAAGATCCTGGAGGGAAGGAATTCTCTTATTTATTTCCATAAATACCAAGCAACCCATTGTTTCTCTGGGGTTCTCTTTTTTGTCTGTAAAACAGTAATTTTTTTGGGGGAATGGTGTGGGAAGGGAGATCTATTTTTTTTTTTACACTTTACCATATCCCCTTATCTTTACCTCTTCCCTTCATTTGATTATTTCCTGCTGGATTTCTGATATCATGTTGTCGTCTTCTATTGATGCTATTCTCTAGTTACACTTCATGTACTTCCTTTTTCTTTCTTCGTCTCTGCTACTGATGTATCTGTGCCAGTTGTTTTCCCCTCTGGTGATGTGTAGATTTACGAACAAAATGACTTAAGTTGCTTGGCGTACGTTGTGGCTTGAACATAAACTAGATGGAGATTTAAAATGAACTTGTCTGTTCCCCAATTGCATTGATGTTTATAATGATGGCTTTAGAAGTTGGTTATTATAAAAAATGACTTAATGAAGGACAGCATATTTGACTGGGCTTAACTACTGGCATCTTACATGTGTGCAAAGCCAGTGGGCAGTGGTTTTTTTTATTGTTGGTCCAGTAGTACAGCATATCCATCTTCAATTATTTACAGGAATCTCATGGCATCTTGATTCCCTCAGCTTGTCAAAAAAAATTGCACTGAACAGCAAAGAAGAGTATATTCAAGGTTATTGCAATTGGGGAAAGAGACTATTAAAATAGGGGAGAGACATAGAAATAAACTCTTAAAACAAGGGAGAGAGTTTGTCAGCACTGGGGTGAGCTAGCAGGAAGTACTGGAGGACTTTGGAGGGGAGCGTAGCCAATGTGCTTAATTGTCTGTGTTTGTTGATTGGCATTTATTAAAGTTAGGCTCCTACCCTGCCATGTAGGCACTCAGAGATACATACACACAGATATGTACACATGCATTTGTACAGACACAGATAGATACAGACACTCATACAGATACATACATGAACACACTGATAAATATGTACAGACATACACAGATACACACATATGCACACACACACGTGTACACACAGAGGTACATACGTGCACAAACATATAAAAAGAGATGTATACATACACACATAGATGGGGAAACAGGGACCTTGTCCTTTTGAAGGAGTAAATTTCAAAGAGATGGATCCCAGATCCTTGAGAAAGACAGTCTTGGGTTGTACAACTGACAAGAGGCTGGGAGATGATTTACGTCTCAAAGGGGCAGAGAAAGAACTTAAAATGATGAGTTTTCTAAAGTAAACATTCTCAGGAAAGGGAAGTCAGGGGTCTGGAATTGGGAAGAAGCCTGTCTAAAGTTTAGTCCTGCAGAGGGGTGCATTGACCTTGGTCAAGCTTAACAATTCATATGAAAATCTGATATATAGAAATATGCAATTTCTTGCAAGATTTATGTGGATTTATCATTAGCACTGGCCCAAAATGCAAAGATGAACTAATCGTTGGCTAAGGAAAGTTATTTTGACTGCAAGCCAAAATGAGAGACATTAAAATAAAAATAAACAGAATGCGGCAGTATCAGGGGAAACGTACCAGTGGTGCTATGCTAGAAAGTGCAAATAAAATTAACCTAACATTCTCGTAGTATATATAACAGAAGAGTGTGTAATTTGGTAATTTTGTCGATATTTCGTGTTTTTAAACTTCTCTAATTTTTTGTTTGAGGTCAAGAGACATTGAGACATTGTAGAAGATCAGGAACTTGCATTCAAATATTGGTCATATGACTTTCTCTTAACTTGGCCAACCTCAGACTCTCTTATACAAGTGGAAGCTATAAATGACTTGTATCATTGTCATGAAGATTGTTGTAGATATTCACTAAGTGATGATTAAGCCAGGCTTGGTGGCACTGCCTGTAGTCCCAGCAATTCGGAAGGCTGAAGTGGAAGGATCACTTGAGCCCAGGAATTTGAGTCCAACCTGGGCAACAGAGCAAGACCTCCACTGCTTAAAGAAAAGTGAAGATCAATAAGTGATTATCTTATTTTTCCTTATGAAATATGAGAAGTGCCTTAGACCTGAGACCTTCTATAACCTTTAATTTTGAGATAGGCTACACTTTGTGAAAACAAAGTTCTACTTGGCTTAGGGAGACACAGAATGCTATTTGTGTCTCCCTGTCACAGTGCCTGTCACAGTGGTACCATGTTTTCACTTTTTAATTTTACGATTTTAAAATTGTCTTTTATTTCAATGGCCTTGGGGTACAAGTGGTTTTGTTTACATCGATGAACTGTACAGTGGTGAAGTCTATGATTTCAATGCACCTATCACCTGAGTAGCATACATTGCACCTAATAGGTAGTATTTCATCCTTTACCCTCTTCTTACCCTTCACCCTTCTGTGTCTCCAGTGTCCAAAACTGGGGATTAGCCCAGGAGGGTTCTCGGCTTCACCCGGGAAAGAATTCAAGGGCAAGCCAGTGGTGTTAGTAACTTGTATTGAAGGGGCCGTGCACAGCAGCAGCGGAGGGCCTCCTCTTTGCAGAGTAGGGCTACCCCACCGGTAGTGTGCCCAGAGTAGCAGCTCAGAGGAGCTCTGCAGCCATATTTATACTCACTTTTAATTACATGCACATTAAGGGGCGGTTTGTGCAGAAAGTTTTAGGATGAGGGTGGTAATTTCCAGGTTGTCAGACATACTTAGGTCTGCCTGTCAAGAGAATTTGGGGAGAGGAATCTAGGGAGGGGCTTATTTGGAAGGGACGTACTGTGCCGTGACACCAGGTTTTTTGCTTGGGGAAGGGTGGGGTGAGCGGTCCTCCCTCCTGAGCCTGGTGTGGGGGCTTCCAGAGGCCCCTTGGAGAGCTCGGAAATGTGCTCTTTTCTAGACGGACTCTGGTGGAAGAGACTGGCTGATGCCCTTCTCAGCTCTGGGCAAAGCAGAGATGAGGTCCCTCCTGTTGCATGGGGATTAGCCCTCACTGCCCTAGCATATGAGTGTTTGCTGTAGCCCAAATGTGGGCTACACTGGGTTATCCTGAGTGCTCTTTCCAGGACCACCTGAGGGGACAGAGCTCTCATTTGGAAGGGGGCTAAGGTGACAATGGAGTGCCCTGGGTGCCCTGGGTGCCCAGTTGAGTGATGATCCGAGGCTCCAAAGAGCTGATGAAAAGCACCATGAGAAAGAGGCGGTGATATTTTTGGCTCTGTCCCCACCGAAAATCTCATCTTGAATTGTAATTCCCATAATCCCCACGTGCCAAGGGAGAGACCAGGTGGAGGCAGTCGAATCATGGGGGTGGTTTCCTCCATGCTGTTCTCAGGAGACTGAGTGAGTTCTCATGACATCTGATGGTTTTATAGGTGGTCATTCTGCCTGCGTTCATTCTCCTTCCTGCCTCCTTGTGAAGAAGGTGTCTTGCCTCCCCTTCAGCTTCCACCATGATTGTGAGTTTCCTGAGGTCTCCCCAGCCATGGGGAACTGTGAGTCAATTAAACCTCTTTCGTTTATTAATTACCCGGTCTCAGGCAGTTCTTTATAACAGTATGAAAATGGACTAATACAGGCAGCTATAATCTTCCAGACTCACCCAGGATATGAGCTCTGCTATCCCCAGGCTCAGAGGATGTGAAACCTTCAGTTAGATGCTCTGCCTCCCCCCCCACTATAGCCTTGATGGGAGCAGTGCTGTTGGCCAGTGGGTAGAATGGACAGAGAGAGGATGAGAAGGAAGATTAGGGCCCCTTTCCCTTGGGGTAACATTAAAATCTTGGACCTGACATTCTAAGGAATGAGAGTGAGTTTAGGAATGCATTCATTCTAACGAATGAGCTGCATTTAGACTCAACATGAGCAAGGACCTCTCCAGCAACCTAGACTGACTCAGCAGAAAAGCTAGTGGACTTGCAGAAGTTTTCATCAGGGCAGGGGCAAAATTACTGCGTGTGAATAAAGATCAACGAGATAGTGGGAGTCAAGAATAAAATGGTGCTTTTTCATGTCATGGGTTCTGCTCGCTCAACATGCCAAGTTATTTCATTTGAATAAGCTTTTTTTAATGTATTAGTTTGTTTCTATTAATACTATTTGTTCTTAGTAATTCCACTGTTTTGGACTAAAAATAAACCTTAACAGCTTCCTTTTGCAAATAAAATGGTAGTAGACACATAATTCAGACATTGTGTAAAATTTTATTAGTGAAGATTTTTTCCTGTTTTTTTAAATACTAATATTAAGCTTTTTTTAAAATTTTACTTTAAGTTCTGGGATACATGTGCAGAACTTTTTTTTTAACTAAGCAATAAATGTTATATTATATATGCTTACAATTACCATATTATTCATCATCCGGAAATGGGACATATTGTCTTTCCACATATGCTGAAATATTTGTTCACACACGAATACTATGGTTTTTGGGTAACAATTTACCTTTTAAGCGAGTCTGGCTGAGAAGTTACAATTTGTTTGCTGGTAGGCTGAATGCGTCCATACAGTTATAATAGTCTTTCATATACAGTATTTTTTTTCTGTTTTTTTTTAAAAATTTGTATTTGAATTCCTTTAGATGAGGAATGCCCTCTTCTGACTGCCATTGTCACTGCAAATTCCTTTGCTTTCACTCAGCCTGATTCTCACAATTGCTTCAACTTCCTGACCCTTACATGCTCTGGGGATTTTGACTCCTGCTGCAGTTATAATGATCAATATGGGTTTTATATATATTTTTGAAAGATAGTTACAACTTTTGTAGGGTTTATATATGAGGAACAGCAGTGTCTACTTGTGCAGTAAATCATATCGGTGATTTTTTTTTTTTTGGTTTTTCCCAAAATCAACATGGAATATATTAAGAGTGATTGATCAAGTATGCCTCCTCCAGGTATAAGAAGCATGCTGTGATATTGAGTCCATTGGTTGCCCAATCACAGACAGCTTTCACCGACAGAGTAACAGGTAAGAAAAGGACCATTTTAATATATTGCACTAATTGCTACAAGAATCACTTTGAGGATTTCCTGGCATCTTTCTCTTTTTTATTATTTTCTTATTTCTTTAAAGAATGCAATTAATTAAGTGCCTCAGCATCAGGGACTGAGCAAAGCTTATTTCCTTCTAGCATTTTCTATTTGTCTTTATCCCCTATTTGGTGGTGTTTTTTTTTTTTTCCAAGACAAGGTCTCACCCTGTCACCCAGGCTGGAATGTGGTGGCGTGATCTCTGCTCACTGCAACCTTTGCCCCCTGGGTTCAAGCGATTCTCCTGCCTCAGTTGTCCGAGTAGCTGGGATTACTAGTGCGCACTATCTCACCCAGCTAATTTTTATATTTTTAGTAGATACAGGGTTTTGCCATGTTGGCCAGGCTAGTCTCAAACTCCTGACCTCAAGTGGTCTGCCAGCCTCAGCCTCCCAAAGTGCTGGCATTACAGGCGCGAGCCACCGCGCCTGGCCTTTACCCCCTATTTGACTGCATATGTTCTTGGGTGATTAATACTTTTACCTCAGTGTCTTTTAATCATAGGAAACACAATAAACTAATCATATTTAGTGCTTCTACAGCAATGCTCATTTCCAAGTCATATGAGAAGGCCTTGCTAACTGATGACCGATGATCACAGGCGTGTGGTCTTTGAGCAGTCACCACACCTTCTCTCTTCAGGCATGATGAGAGGAATACTGTAGTGTCTTGCAAGAGGTAATTATGACCCTCTCCCAGTTTCTAGTCAACTTCCCTTCCTGGCACAGATTGGCCTCTTTGAAAGGGGGTATCCTTTTCAAGGAGATGCATGATGTGATTTTGTAATTGGTATGGGAAATTGGGGTCGAGGGAGTCCCCTGAACATTAAAAGCTCAGGCTGTATCTGTGAAGCTGCCATGGACAGGAGGACAAACAATTTGATTTCCCTCTGTTCACAGGGGTTGTGAGGATGCTTCTGGGTTCCCAAGTGAAGTTCATGACTTGTTCATAAACATACGTTTAACTGATGTAACGTTAGAGACAGCTCTCTGAAGCCAACCCAAGTGTGATAACATCCTTCCAACGGGGTGGATTCTACTTAATTTTGCTGGTGCTGGCAGTGCGTGCATATTATTTTGACTGGGAACATATTATTAGTGAGGATGGCCCTACATCCTGGTAATAATACATGTTAGCCCTTTAGAAGGCAATCAAATAAATGTGACAGTAGCCAAGTGTGTTAGTGTCCTGAAAGAGGTGTCCTGAGACACGGGGAAGTCCATCTCCATGATGAAATCAAGAAATATTCCTTTCCCAGCCTTGTGTTCTCTCTGACTCATTTTATTTTTATTATTTGTAGTTTTTGAGACGGGGTCTCACTCTGTCACTCAGGCTAGAGTGCAGTGGCACGTTCACAGCTCACTGCAGCCTCCATCTCCAGGACTCAAGCGATCAGCCCGCCTCAGCCTCCTGGGTAGCTGGGACCACAGACACATGCCACCATGCCTGGCTATTTTTTTGTATTTTTTTTTTTTTTTGTAGAGATGAAGTTTCGTCATATTGTCCAGGCTGATCTCCAACTCCTAGGCTCAAATGATCCTCCTGCCTTGGCCTCTCAAAGTGCTGGAATTACAGACATGAGACACTGCACCTGACCTCTGATTCATTTTAACTCATAAAACTTTGAATACACAGTTGTGTTTAGTTGTCTTTCCTATGTTTTCTGTGACAGGTTTTCTGGACGTGACCAATAAAAGGGGTTAATATATTAACATTCCCTATAGTTATTTTTTATTTTCTGGAAGATTAGGAGGCAGAAGAAAAGTGGGAAAGATACTGAGGAGGAAGTTTCCGTTACTACACACTCACACGCAAGCCCAGCCCCTGCAGTGATATCCTTCACTTTGCTTTGAGTGACAAATGGTGGTGACTTCTCACAGTGCTCTTAGTCTGAGGAGGGCCAAGTGGGGTCACACTGCACAGGGAGCACAGAATGGGAGCAGGGAGGCTGGGGAGAGCCTTCCCCCGTCCCGGCACCAGCCTGATGGAGAGGAGATGAGATAGGCCAGGAGGAGGTCAGGTTGTGGCTGCAGATTAGGAAGGACCTAGTAGGGTTTTACTTGGATTTTGGCTTTAATTCTGGGTGAGAGTGGAAGTCCTGGGAGGATTCTGAGCAGAGGAGTGACAAGCCGACATTTGGACGCCATCATGGTGTCTACTGAGCCAGGGTCAGGGTGTCAGGGCCCAGGCAGAGCAGGGCAGGGCTGGTGCAGGTGTCTGTGTACGTGGTGGTGCAAGGGGATGGTGATGGGGGATGGTGATGGTGGTGGTGATGGAGGATGGTGATGGGGGATGGTGATGGGGGATGGTGATGAGGGATGGTGATGGTGGTGGTGATGGAGGATGGTGATGGGGGATGGTGATGGTGGTGGTGATGGGGGATGGTGATGGTGGTGGTGATGGAGGATGGTGATGGGGGATGGTGATGGTGGTGGTGATGGAGGATGGTGATAGGGGATGGTGATGGGGGATGGTGATGGGGGATGGTGATGGAGGATGGTGATGGGGGATGGTGATGGTGGTGGTGATGGAGGATGGCGATGGGGGGTGGTGATGGTGGTGGTGATGGGGGATGGTGATGGGGGATGGTGATGGTGGTCTGCAGATTCTGGAGATGCTTTGAGGCTAGAGCCAACAGGATTTCCTGATGATGGGCAGCGAGTGGGAGAGAATGAAGAAAGTTGGAGATGGATCTGGATTTTATTTTGTTTGTTTTTGTTTGAGCAATTCTAGTGAATGGAATTGTCATTAACAGCACAGGAAAGACTATGAGAGAAGCATGCTTGGCAGGGACAATAAAGGAATAGCATTTCAGCTTTGGGCAGGTTAAGGTTGAGATGCCAGTCAGATAACCCACGAGAGAGGCCATGCAGTTGTTTGGATGAAGGGGTGTGAGTTCAGCTGGGCATGGTGGCTTATGCCTGCAAGCCTAGCACTTTGAGAGGCTGAGGTGGGCAGATCACTTGAAGTCAGGAGTTTGAGGCCACCCTGGCCAACATGGTAAATCCTCATCTCTGCTAAAAATACAAAAGTTAGCCAGGTGTGGTGGCGGATGCCTGTAATCTCAGCTACTCCAGAGGCTGAGGCAGGAGAATCACTTGAGCTTGGGAGACGGAGGTTGTGGTGAGCTGAGACAGCGTCACTGCACTCCAGCCTGGGCGACAGTGAGACTGTATCTCAAAACAACAACAAGAACAACCAGGTCTGAGTTCAGGGGAGACATCGGGAATCATCAGTGAGAAGGGTTGGGGTCTGGGGAGAACCGGGCAGAGGTAGTGGTCTGCGTCAGAAAGCAAGCTAGCCAGAAAAGAAGGTTGCGGTGGTGAGGAGAAACCAGCTTGGACATGGAGGTGGCTCTCTGGAGGGCAAGCAGGTCAGGGTCGTGTAAGTAAGCTGAGGTCAGAAGGAGAGATGCTTCAAGGAGGAACAGCGGTGTCCAAGCTACTGAGAGGGCCCCACAGGAGAAAACTGACAAGACACTGCTGAGTGTAGGCAGCGATGGGACATTGAGAACCACGGTGAGAGACTCAGAGAGGTGGTGGGAGAGGAATGCTGATGGAAAGGGGTTTAAGAATGACCAGGAAAGATTTAAAACAGAGGGAGCAAATGATTCTTTTTCAGGAGTTTTATTGTGAAGGAGAAAGATAGGAGATTGTAGCTGGAGGGGAGAAAAGTTATGAGTTTTGTTTTGTCTGCTTTCCAAGAGGAGAGAACACCTCAATGCTATTATAGATCAACGGGAATAATCTGGGAGAGTGAAAAAATTATGTCAAGAGGAGATGGGAGAGTTGCTGGGCAGTTTTCTTCAGGGCCTTGAGAATGGGATTCAGTGAGCACCGAAGTGCAGGGTACCTGAGAAGGGAGGGGGAACCTAGTGGTGAGTGTCTGTGGTTCCTGCAGGAGGGAGAAGATGTCAGACCTTTCTGAACTGGCTCCTTGGCTATTTCCTCCTCCATCTGGTGGTATCAGTTCATTGGGATGCTGGGCTCCCGAAGTGGGACCATCAGGAGACATGTCCCTGCCTGAAATTTGGGAATTGTTTTAGGAAATGGAGAAGAAAACTTGTCAACAAAAGAACACAAGGAAACAAGGCATGTGAGTGAGTGTGCATGTGTGGTGTGCACATGAGTGTGGGATGCAGTGACAGGCCCCATAGTCTAGAAAATGTAAGAGACTAAAAAACCCCATGTGAGAGTCCGTGCAAGGGGTTTTCTATAGACTAAATCTAAAAAAACGCCTCAATTTCTGTGGTGGAAATATCTGGCCAGCTTAGAAAATGGTGGAAGGATAGTGGGCTATGGGATTTCTGTGTCAAATTAATAAGAATAAGGGAAAATGAGACATGTTTTTGATCTGTGTTCCACCTTGGAGTGCTCTTTTGCTTCCCAGTGGTCTAGGTGTGTGGAGCACAGCCTCAAAGACAGATATGCATTTACGCAGGACACGGTCCCTGAAGAGACTCAAGCTCTACCAGGAACCTATGGGGATCCCTGTCATAGTTTTATATTAATATATAGTTTGCTGACTTTGGTGGTTGTGCCATGGTTGTATAAGACCGTGTCCCTGTTCTGAGAAAATATATGGAAATCTTCGGGGATAAAGTGTCTTGAAGTCTCCAACTTACTCGTGAATGGTGTGGGAAAAATAGAGACACTGATAAAGCGAATGGAACACAATGCAATATTACAGTTATATTTTTGCTAATTTTCTTTAAGTTTGAAACACGATCGAATTTGCTGAGTGGGGTGGGCCTGGCGGTCTGTTTCCCAGGCTCTGCCTGGTCCTCTAGAGCTTTGTGAAGGTCCTATCCCTCCAGCGGCAGATGGAGCGTGCTTGGGGTGGGAGGTGCGGTCTCTCTCAACTCCCTTCCCCATTTTTAATATGAACAATGGACACTTTCTCAATATTGGGTGAATATCATTGTGCAAAGAACAGTAAGACAGGCCTACCCCTTCTTCAGCTCAGACTATGGCTCCCAATTCCTGCTCTGTGGGGTTTCTGCTGCCATCCTGCCCACCCTGTGTATCGGTGTCTTTTCCAAGTGTGAACGATTAAGCAGCTCTGCTGTGTGGAACCATAACTTCTGACGGCTTCTTACTCTGAGGAAGAAACACCTCTCACTCTCGCACTGTCTTCCCCCTTTAAGAAGGTCAGGTATACCAGTATCTTCGACTGATGTTTCTGCTGGAGTTTGGAGTGAAGCTCTGCAGAGTAGAAGATATTGATGGGCTTTGTAATTATTAGGAAGATACATGATGAGATTGGTATCTTAAATTTATTTAGAGATTCATCACTGTAGAAATAATGGCCATAATCCAAACAAATTCTTGCACAAAAGTACACATTTGGTTGGCCTACGTAATCTTTAGAATGAAGGAATATTTTGTTAAGCAATTGTCAGTTTATCCTGAAATTCTGCCCCCTGTACTTTGGATCTGCCTGTACACGTTAGGTTTGAATGGAATCGAATAGGACTCTTACGTTGTGTGAATTTATCCTACTTTATGTAATTGAAGGTTAGAAGCTTTTAAATGCACCGTGGAAATAGACGCACATTTCTATAGGATAAAGCTTCTCCAGAGAGCTTTCTAATGAAGCCACATGGTTGGCATATAGTAGATGCTAAAAAATGTGTGTTTTATCCTAGGTTTTTAACTAATTTTCAAGAGAACTAGATAGTGGGTGATTACCTTTCTGTTCACTGCTTAAGCATGGGTTACAAAGAACAAGCTTCTGGGGCTTAATTCAACAAAAGCCAATAAACAACATTATGGGCTAACCTGGTAACAATAATAATGATAATATTATAATAATATAATATATATTATAATAATAACAATATAGTGCTCACTCTGAGCCCTTTTGGTCTCGGTATAGGCCTATTTTTTTATCCCTTAAAACAGTGCATTAGCAGCACAATCAGGCAGGTATTGTTACAAATACTATTTCCTAGTGGAGAAGGCTGAGGCCTGCAGGTTAAGTCTGCAAGCTGGTAAATGGTAAAGTAGGATTCAAACTCAGGGTCTCTCCTTCCGGGGTCTGGGATCTTAGTTACTAGCCTCCCTTCTCTGAGTGGCAGTCTATAGACTGGACATTCTCGTGGACACAGTAGGTAGTCACAGATGATGGGGGGAAGCTGTGGGTGTTAGGTGACATTTCTGGCTAGCCAAGTCCTGCTCAGATGAATGGAAGAGACCTAAAAGAGGCTTCTGTTTGGTTAGACAGGTGGATCCAGGCAACTGGGGGTCCAGGGTCAGTACTCAGTGGAGACTGGTGCTCAGCGGAAGTCTGTGGTGGTTATGGTAATGACTGTTGTATAGTACGATCCGCACTGGCTCTTTGTAGAATTCTCTCCTCACCTACCTTTGAAGTAGGGTGGTGGGCACAGGACTGGGTTCAACCAATCAAATGTGAGTTTGCTTTTAGAAGACGCTTGTTAGTAAATCTCCTCCTCTTCTCTTTCATCTGACTCAGAAACGTGATTTTCCAGAAAGCAGGGACTCCATCAGCCTGGGTCTAGAAACAAAGATCAGGAAAGAAACGCCCTTTCAGCCCCTATTCCTCCCCAAGATGGAGATGTGGTCGGAGAAAAACACAAAACTTGTTGTCTGACTCCGCTGAGAGTTTGGGATTGTTTGTTACTGGATGAACTTAGCCTGTCCTGACTGATACTCAGCCCACTGTCCACTGAAAGGAAGCATCTCCATACTCAGTCCAAGCAGAACTGGGGTGTGAGAAAATAAATGGAGAGTTTTCACGTCTGATCTTGAAGTGCTTGGTTAGTTCTCAGGAATAACATCCTTGGCTTTTTACGTGAGCGTAGAACCAAGATTAATGGGTGCTGATCCTGGTGTGACCATTACAGACTCAAGCACTTGTTGAAACCCTCAGAGGCCTTATGAGATGAAAAATCTGAATTGTGCATGATATAGGATGAACTCCTCATGAGACAGGGAGAATGATCTTATAAGGTTACTCGGAAACTTTTCTTTTCTTTTTTTTATTTTTATTTTTATTTTGAGACTCTGTCACTGAGGCTAGAGTGCAATGGTGTGGTCTCGGCTCTCTGCAACCTCCGCCTTCTGGCTTCAAGCGATTCTCCTGCCTCAGCCTCCCAAGTAGCTGGGATTACAGGTGCATGCCACCATGCCCAGCTAATTTTTGTATTTTTAGTAGAGATGGGGTTTCGCCATGTTGGTCAGACTAGTCTTGAACTCCTGATCTCAAGCAATCCACCCGCTTCGACCTCCCAAAGTGCTGGGACTACAGATGCGAGCCATCTCGCCCGAGCAGAAACTTTTCTTTTGAAGTTTGATTTTAACTCCTCGGTGGAATGGAAAGTTGCTGCACTTCCGTACTCCCCAAGAAAGCCAGATTTCATTTTGTGGAACTGGTGAGAGGAGGCCATGCCTTGCTGCATGTCTCAGAGGCCTGTCACTCATGGGGTCACAGACGACTCTGCAAATCCTCTCAGAAGCCAGCCTGGCTGCGATGATACGTGGGGGCTGGGCAAACAGACCCATCATGGACATAGAGAGTGGATTTCGGGGACTGCGAGGCATTGTGCCTGGCTCCCATGTCACGCTGCCTTCACTGTGGGCAGATGCAGACCTAGAAGCAAGGTGACTGCCTAGCTGCAGGCGTGACCATCCACTGCAGTGGAGGGCCTGCGTCGGCTGTCCTGACCCAGACAAACAAGGCTTATTCAGGGGACTGTTGGAGTGTTTGTGTCCCCTTCCACCAGGTATAAAGTGGCCCCACTTTCTCTCTCTCTTTTTTTTTAATTTAAGTTTTAGGGTACATGTACACAACATGCAGGTTTGTTACATATGTATACATGTGCCATGTTGGTGTGCTCCACCCATTAACTCGTCATTTACATTAGGTATATCTCCTAATGCTATCCCTCCCCCCTCCCCACAACAGGCTCCGGTGTGTGATGTTCCCCTTCCTGTGTCCATGTGTTCTCATTGTTCAATTCCCACCTATGAGTGAGAACATGTGGTGTTTGGTTTATTGTCCTTGCAATAATTTGCTGAGAATGATGGTTTCCAGCTTCATCCATGTAAAGTGGCTCACTTTCACCCAACACGGAGGAGGTGAGTCAAAGAGGTTCCTGGAATCATGTACAAGTGGCAGTCAATGGGAGAGCCAGGTCATGTACCTCCCCGGCTTACCTGTGACGATTTCCTCATTTTACAACACTCAGTCTGACGTTAGTTCAGTGGAAGAAGATGAGAAATGGGAAAGTTGCAAGGAAGCTGCTGCATTCACCTCGTGAAAGGCCACCGGCGTCCCACGGTGGAGGCAGCAGCTGGGGAAGGGAGGAGGATAACGTCCAGGCCCAATGCCTCCTCAGTGTTACCCAGAGAATGCGGGTATCATGGATGGAAATGGGCCAGGGAGGAAACGTGTGTGCCCCAGGTCAGGGGCTGTGTTTATTCTGTTCACTCTTCCTCAAGCTCTCAGCACAGTGCCAGGCAAATATTTGATAGCCAATGTTTGTTAAATATTTTTAAATAAATGAATACATGAGTGCACGAACAAAAGGTTCGATGCCTTCTTGGTGTGACCCAGAGAATGCAGGTATCATGGATGGAAACGGGCCAGGGAGGACATGTGATGCCCCAGATCAGGGGACTATGTTTATTCTGTTCACTTTGTCATCAAGCTCCCAGCATAGTGCCAGGAAAATATTTGATAGTCAATATTTGTTAAATATTTTTAAATAAATGAATAAACTAGTGCATGAACAAATGACATGGGGGTGGCTGTGGGATGCTGACTGCAGGACCTGCCGCTCAAGAGTGAGGTCTTGGCTGGAGAGAGAGTTGCAGCTCATCTAAAGCAAAGTGCTGGGAGCACATGCGGTCTTCAGCAGAGGCTGCACAGCACAGGTGGAAACACTTTCTGCTTTTAGAAAGGGAAGCGGGATTTTCAGGAGAGAGCATAGGGTGCTCGTCTGTATGGCCAATGAAAGCCCTAGATAGTTTGATTTTAAAATGTCACTTACTGTTTGATTTGTCACCTGAACACTCTCTGAGGCATAAAGTTGAAATAGGAGGCTGGGTGTGGTGGGTCACCTGTAATCCCAGCAATTTGAGAGGCCGAGTTGGGTGGATCATTTGAGGTCTGGAGTTTGAGACAAGCCTGGCTAACATGGTGAAACCCCATCTCTACTAAAAATACAAAAAGCCAGGAGTGCTGGTACACGCCTGTAATTCCAGCTACTTGGGAGGCTTAGGCAGGAGAATTGCTTGAACACGGGAGGCTGAGGTTGCAGTGAGCCAGGATTGCACCACTGTACTCCAGAGTAGACGACAGAGCGAGAATCCATGTCAAAAAAAAAAAAGTTGAAATTGTAAATATGGATTCAATCTTTGATTTGCACCTAGTTTAGTTTTCAGGCAAGAAAAATAATCATAACTTAAGAGGTATAACCATGATTGCCTGGAATTGAAGTGGCTGTTTATTTTTCAGAATGCCATCATTTCATCAGGCAGTTTTTACTTTCCTTCAAGTGCCTGTGTTTCTTCTGTGAAGTTTGAGGGGATAATGCAGCTCAGTGCTGCACAATGCTATTTGTATTTCTCTTTCATTGAAAGCTTTTGCTGTCATATTTGAAAATCAGCTCAGACGGACACTGCAATTTGCTAAAATCAATATAATTAGAGAAAAAATTGATGTGCTGAGAAGAGTTCAATGCAAGGAACTCCTGAGCATGATTGAAATGCCTAATGAGCTGTGTGTCTTCAAAGTCTAGGATCTGAACCTCAGTGAAACCTGGACTTTTGTTGTAATGGAAATTTTATGTTAACGCTCAGTTCCTCCACAGCAGAGCGATACTGGAAAAAAATCTGGATCTGGAGTTATGTCCGTTTTAAGTGGTGGTTCAGGCTGCACACCATGACACCAAAATGTCGTACTCACACCTAATTTCTTCACATTATTAACGTTTACCTCTGTGGTTGTGGTGGGGTGTGAAACTGTGAAATTCTTTTGAGTCCCAATTTGTGCTTTTAACAGTTCAATTCTCCTAGGTGTTTCTCTAAGTCTTTTATAGAAATCACTATTTCCTTTCTGAGATGGGAACTTGGAAATCAGCGCAGGGAGCAATCTGTGTGATATGATTTGGCTTTGTGTCCCCACCCAAATCTCACCTTGATTGTAATAATCCCCATGTGTCAAAAGCAGGACCAGGTAGAGATAATTGAATCGTGAGGGTGATTTCTTCCATGCTGTTCTCATGATAGTGAGTGAGTTCTCACAAGGTCTGATGGTTTTTGGGGCCTCTCGCTTCGCTTGGCACCCATTCTCTCTCTTGCTGCCCTGTGAAGACACGTCTTCTGCCGTAATTGTAAGTTTCCCGAGGTCTCCCCAGCCATGCAGAACTGTGAGCCAATTAAACCTCTTTTTTTTTTTTTGAGACAGAGTTTTGCTATTGTTGCCCAGGCCAGAGTACAATGGTGCAATCTTGGCTTACTGCAACTTCTGCCTCCCGGGTTCAAGAGATTCTCCTGCCTCAGCCTCCTGAATGGCTGGGATTACAGGCACCTGCCACCATGCCCCACTAACTTTTTGTACTTCTGGTAGAGACTGGGGTTTCACCATGTTGGCCAGGCTGGTCTCGGACTCCTGACCTCAGGTGATCTGCCTGCGTTGGCCTCTCAAAGTGTTGGGATTACAGGCGTGAGCCACTGCACCCAGCCCTCTTTTCTTTGTAAATTACCCGGTCTCGCTATTTCTTCATAGCAGGATGAGAACAAACTAATACACAGTGTTTAAGCGAAGATTTTGGTTTGTGCACAGAAAAGCAAGTCATGTTGTTTGTGGCTGGAACATCATTTATCATATGGATAACTAGCCTTTGTCCTGCAAAGCCCCTGATTCTGTCTGAGGCCCAGGATTTTGGCTTGGAGAGTTCATGGGGGCTGGGCGCAGTAGCTCATGCCTGTAATCCCAGCACTTTGGGAGGCTGAGGCAGGCAGATCACTCTAGGTCAGGAGTTCAAGACCAGCCTGGCCAACGTAGTGAAACCCTATCTCTACTAAAAATACAAAAATTAGCCAGGCGTGATGGTGGGTACCTATAATCCCAGCTACTCAGGAAGCTGAGGCAGGAGAATCGCTTGAACCCGGGAGACAGAGGTTGCAGTGAGCTGAGATGAGATCGTGTCACTACACTCCAGCCTGGGAGACAGAGTAAGACTGCCTCTCAAAAAAAAATAAAAAAAATAAAAATAAAAAAGAGTTCATGGAATCTCCTTCTTAGAGCATCGTATCGGCACTGAGAGGCAGGGAACAGGAAGTCTGCTGGCGTGGGAGAGATGAGTAGTCCGTGTTTCTCAAGAGCCATGTGAAGAGGTTCACTGAATGAACCAGAACTTTTCATGGAATAAGTTTTCTTAGTGGGAAATCACAGCCAAAGAGGTGGAGAAAATGAGGAGGGAATAGGCTTTGAGCCAGGCAGCGGTGGAGGCCACCCTGGCTCGGCTCAGCTGGGGACCTTTAGCTGCTGCTCCACCTCCCCATAACCTTGTCTTCTTGTAGGAAGGGATGATGAGGTCTCCGCATGTGGTAATTGGGAAGACAAATGGGACATAATATTTTAAGGGTGTTGAAAAGAAGGCAGCATCCCTGTAGTGGGTACAAGGAGCTTCTTATCTGGCTTCTCAGCACCAACACACACGACTGTAGTCCTTGGCTTGGGCTTCACCCTGGAACACTCTGGAGGGTTTTAAAGAATTTAGATATTCATAGAGATAAGGAATATAAGCACATGACTGAAACTGTGCGGTGGGAAGTGAATCTAGAGTAACAATCACATACACATTCTCCCACAGCCACACACCAGCCTGATGACCACGCGCTGGGAAGCTGGTATGTCCCTCTGCATTCAGCCTCTCCACATCAATGCCTTTGACTATGGGTGGCTACGGGGAATGATACCACCTTCCTCCTTGAAACCTGCTGGGCTTATTTCTCATTTCTGTGCTGCTCTGTGCTGCTTCTGCTTCTTGTTTTCAAGGGACTTAATAGAGTTGGCAGAAGTTTCCAGGCAGTTGCTATATCGCAATGTTGGGATTTTAAGCAAGTATTTTTCTCAATCAATTTCAAAGGAGGGTTCACCTCCTTTGAATACACTGTGTGAGGCCACAGTGCTAGATGCTTCTTACCGAGGATGCCTCAATTCCATCTTTGTTTGAGCTGTGTTTCTGCAGTGGGTCGCTCTGCAAGGGCTGCTGTGCTTCACCCTGCTGCCTTGGTTTTCTGCTCATGATTCAGTGGTGGTTGTGGCTTCTGCCTCAAGTTTTTTTTTTTTTTTTTTGTTTTTTTTTTTAAGACGGAGTTTCGCTCTTGTCACCCAGGCTGGAGTACAATGGCATGATCTTGGTGCACTGCAACCTCCGCCTCCCCGGTTCAAGCGATTCTCCTGCCTCCGCCTCCCGAGTAGCTGGCATTACAGGCGCCTGGCACCACACTCGGCTAATTTTTGTGTTTTTAGTAGAGACGGGGTTTCGCCATGTTTGTCAGGCTGATCTCGAACTCCTAACCTCAGGTGATCCACCCACCTTGGCCTCCCAAAGTGCTGGGATTAGAGGCGTGAGCCCCCAAACCCAGCCAGTCATTTTTGTTAATAGTACATTTCAGGTTATGTTGGAAGTGAGAAGGATCTTTTGTAGAGCGGAAACATAGTTGTGGGACCTTGATAAGCAGTGTCACTAAGCACACGCTGTAACTTACGCGGACTTACCGTCTGCATGTCTGCGGCAGTATGGCATCTGCTGCCTGGCCTATGGCAGTGGTGCTTTGGTAATGGTGCTAGAGAAGCTGGTGACGAATCCGAGGAAGATGTTGTGGTCACTGTGGCCCCATGACTGCTCAGGACCCAGTCTCCCTCCTCTGCACAGATCTTATGTAATCCTGCCAAAAATCACACAATGCAGGCATTCATTTCACAACGAAAAACTCAAGGGAAATTTAGGTGACATTGCTCATACGAAGACAAGCTGAAATTTGGACCCAGATATGACAGGGGGCAAAGGCCTCGTTCATTCAATTTATCTCCCTATACCGTCTTTTCCTGTGAAGGAGTAACTTTTTTTATTCCATTTTCCCTGTTACTTCCTCTTCTGACTCTTATTTAGTTTTTAATTTTATAGCTGGATATTTTGATCTTGATTAAGCTTTAATGTGAACCATGCTACTGGAGTATTTTAAGCACAAAGCACTGGCGTTTTTTGGGTATGGGTCAGGTGGGTGGGTATTATGGACTGTGTGTTTACGTCTCCTCCAAATTTCATCTGTTGAAATTCTAACCCTCAATGGAGAGGTAGTACGAGGTGGGGCCTTTGGGAGGTGAATACGTCAGGAGGGTGCAGCTCTCATGAGTGGGACTAGTGCCCTTTAAAGATGAGCTAAGAGATCATGCTTCCCTCTCTGCCACACAAGGATGCAGTGGAAAGGTGGCTGTCTAGAAGCCAGACACCAGATCTGCCAGCACTCTGATCTAGGACTTCCCAGTCTTCTGAATCTTAAGAAATAACTACTTGTTGTTGAAGCCACTGAAGTTTTCTGGGATAGTGGCCAGAACTAAAATAGTAGGATGGTATGGACAAGATGGCCACTGAATCAGTCTCCTTCATGGACAACTGTGCGTAATGCAGTACCCAGCACATAGTCAATACTTAATAAATGTTGGCTGAATGAACAAAGACATGGATATGAAAGCACCATCATTACACCAGTCAGTGATTTCAGTCCTTTAAAGGTGTCAGGTTTGCATGTTGGTCCATTGTCAGGTGTGGCAGGTGTGCTGGAGGCTACAATAATCCCTTCAGTAAAGGCCTCCTTTCCTCAGTTTTGGGGGTAGCCGTGCGCAGTCTCCTGCTCTCAGCCCCTTCAGAGGTCACTGCAGCTGCAGAGAGCCACCTGGCCCCCAGTTCTGCCCTCTCAGATGGGCCCAGGCTGATGGATGCAGGAGTGTGAGTCCCCAGCTTCTGGCCCCGCTCTGGATGGCTCTGCAGGGCCCGTCCAAGGGCTGAGCTGCAGTGGTTAACAAGGCTGTTTGGGGTCTGCCTCCTAGTTCAACTTCTGCTGTGCCCACTTCTGCCTCCTTTCTTCTCATCCTCTCCTTAATAAACACCCTGCACATCAATAGGCTCAGAGTGGGCTTTCTGGAAACCCAGTCTGGAGCACCAGGTGGCTGAGTATGGGCTGATGTTTTTTGTGTTTTTTTTTTCTCCCCCCAGGCTTCATACTTGTCATTCCCAATGCTGCTATTAGGAGATTGTGTATAAGGAAATGTAATGAATAGGCAACATTTAGAACACTCTTGATGTTCTATAATATGTCCATATAGAGTAAAGATCTATTATTAAATATGGATAATTTGCATTTATATATAAACATAAACCCAAACTTTTATTTGAAACAGATGATAAAGAAATGGCAATGCCTAAGTACCTCTGAGTGCTTTCTCTTTAGTGTAACTGAAATTAATCACAATTATGCATACTTTATTTGTCTTAGAGTGTGATGTTTCCTGCTTATACTTTTCTCAGTATGTTTTTCTTTAGAATTTCAAAGATGTTGCAATATACAGATAAGAACTTGATGTGAACATTGCTTTTTGTCCTATGACACCTGATTCTGAGTTTAATCCAGTTTTATGTTCCAAACATAACAAGATGAAAAATGATATTACACCAACTCAATATTACTATGTGTGTCTTTTCAGTGGAAATGATCAGTTATGTCTCCTTCCAGAGCTTATTCTGTTTATCAGCAAACAGTTCCAGCTTATTTTTTTTCTCTTCTCTCTGCTTCTTATTCTCTGCTCAGACTACGACAAAGAGCATCACAGAGACCATATGATGTGCCTGTATTTGGCTACATGTCAGCGTCCCTTCAGAGGTTCCCATGTCTAGAGTATGGGGATCATGTTCTGATTCTTCTTCCCCAGCAGAGTGCTCAACATGTAACTGGGGATCAGCAAGTTTTCCGTAAGTGGAAGGATAAGGAATGAAGAGTGTTTCGGTGGGCACGCGTTGGCTCCTTTGCCTAGCTCAAGTGACCTCTTAAGCCTGTTCTACCTCCCACAGTGGGAAGAGACGAAAGGGTCACTAGAGTCATGTGTAAAATGTGGCTCCATCCTCTCAAATCAGGGATGAACCCATGCCTATTTCTGGATATGTCAGTGAGGGCAGACAGAGAGAGATAGAGAAAGGGAAAGAGAGAATGAGAAAGAGAGAGAGACAGAGACAAGAAGGGGGAGAGGGAGTGAAAAAGAGAGAAGGTGAGGGCAAGGGAGAGGAAGGGAGGGAGGGAGAGAGAGAAGCAGAGGAGAAAAGGCTGAAATACCAGACAGTGGATTTAGAATTCCTGATTCCCACAAGGTTCTTTGTGTGAATCAGAACCAGTTTTTCCCACTGCAGAGCTGCATCCCTGTGGGTCTGTGGCTTTCCCACTGGGCTGCATCTTGATATGAATTAGGAAATGTCATCTTTAAGTTGGAGATCCTCCACCCCAGCACTATGGACATTTGGGCCAGATAATTCTGTTTGGGGGGCTGTCCTGTGTAGAATGTTTATAGTAGCATTCCTGGCCATTACTCACTAGGTGCCAGTAGAATGTGTGTCAAATTGTGACAATCAAAAATGTGTTCAGGTATTGCCAAGTGCCTCCTGGAAGGCAAAATTGCTCCCTGTGAGATCCACTCACTTAAGTGAATGTAGCTGTGTGCAGGAGTGCATGGTTTGGAGAAAGGATTGTAGGTGGGTTTTTAGTTATTCCCCAATGGCTTTCTGTGCTCCAGTTGCTTCCTTGGCCAGGTACACTTGTGCAGTGCACAATCTCCGCAACTGTACATAGCATTCCTGCTGGTTCCTGTGCATTCCTGTGTCATGGCTGAATCTCTTCCGCTGGGTCCTCTGGGACGCTCCTGAGTCCTTAAAGCAAATGTGCCCTTTTTACCTTCTCTGCCTTGACTTTAGTTTTATTTGTAAGTGAACAGCCATTGTCCTCTTCTTATCCCTCCATCTCTGTTTATGTTTCATCAGAAATTTCAAAAGGTGCCACTCTGTTTATGTGAGCACAAGTAGCTACTGTCTGTCTTTCAAAACTTTTTGCAAGTGTGAAAGTGTTTGGTTTGAAAGGTGTTACCTGTATTCAACACTCATCAAATCTCTTCTTCAAGGGCCTTTTCTTTTTTCTCTGACCTTTTATTTTTGGACCAAACACATCTAAGACACCACAGAGTGTATCAGTTTCCTTACAAAAATGTGGCATCTTTCACCTTATTAACGCCGTTTGTTCCTTGACAAGTGATAAAGATGTGACATGAAACATAATTTCTCATAACTTGAAGATACTCCAATTAGCATATATGAGATGGGAAAAAATAAAGAGGGTATTTTCTAATTAATTGAACATCATGCTTAGATTTAGAATGGTGTTTCCCAAACTATCAGGTCTGTGAGTTCACAAGAAAGAATCACCACCATTTTTAAGTAACAAAACTAAAATAATATTTTGAGCAAGTTATTTTTATTTCTTATTATTTTAAACAAGTTATTATTGAAAGGGTGATCATGATTCCAGTTTCTCCCTGCAGTATCTCTTATCAGGTTCACAGATGCAAACTCTGAGTGCTAGGTGAGATTCCACAAGTGTCCAGGCTCTTTTCTTTCTATCGAATGAAAAATCTTTACTCTCAATTACAGGTTGTCAGGAATGACAGCAATTGTTTGGTGGTTCTGTAATACAGTTTTGGATATTTTATCAAATATGGCCCCGGAAATTATACAGCATTTTCCTACTCAAGAAAACGTTCAGACACTGAGACACTAAATCGATGAGCATCTATTGCTCTCAGAGGCACACTGAATGTTTGAGCTTTCAAGGTTGTAGGGAGTGAATCCCTAATTCATGTCTGAGCTGCATTTGGGCCTAAAAAGTATTCTTTTTCCGTGTTCGATTATAGTGTTGGAATGTGATTTCTAAAGATGCTCCATAATATGTCATCACATTTGCTCCTGTGAGAAAAGAAAAGCTCTTCCCGGATCGGCCCTCGCCTCGGGTCTCCAGCCACTCTAGCCTTTCTGGACCAGCCGTCCTGGGACCTGCTCATCCCTGTGTGTTTACACTCATCTCCCCTTAGTTCTATTTGCATGCCTGGCTGTTTTGCGTCTTCAGATCTGTCCTCAAATGTCACCTCTCCAGAGAGGCTTTTTCTAAAGTCGTGCCCCTCGGTCACTCTCAGTCCCATCACCCTGTTGAATTTCTCCCCAGCATTTATTGCAATCAGTAGTGACTTTGTTGACTTGTTTACTGTGTTTTCCCACTAGAAAATAAGATCCCCAAACTTGGGGCTGCATTGCATCCACAGCTGTGTTTCCAGTGTCTGGAGCACAGTAGGTGCTTGATAGACAATACTGGATTTCTAAATGGCTGCTTCTTCCCACTAGACAGTATCTTTTAAATCCTGTAAATGTATTTAGATTTTGGTTTCTTCTCTGCCTTTTTTAGACGAAAAACTAGTTTTCGATGGAGAACATCATTTTGCACTTTTTCTTCCTGAAAAATAAACCTGGTTTTTCAGGGAGATGACTATACTTTTGTTGAAAATGATGTGAGGGCTTTGATGGCTTTATGCTGCTCTTTAGAAAAATCTCACAACTTTCAATCCACTGGGAGGCAGGAGCACATGGAACGTTGGTCCATTAAAGTCCAATTTTCAAATAATTGCTATTGGATTTTTTTTTAATCTTTCTTTCTTTCTTTTTCAACTGTGTGGAAGAAATCACACTTTTGGATGAATTGTCCCAACACATGTAATTTCAAAGTCTATGCTCCCGTAAAAGTCCTGCTCACAATTGTTATAGGCTGTGTCCCCCCCCATATTTATATGTTGTAGCCCTAATCCCCAATGTGATTTTATTTGGAGATAGAACCTTTAAGGAGGTAATTCGAGCTAATGGGGTCATGGATGTGGGGCCCTAATCAGATAGGACTGGTGTCCTTATAAGAAAATAAACAGACATCACTATCTCTTTCTTCCATATAAGCACATAGGAAAGGCCATGTGAGGACACAGAAAGGCAGCTGTCTGCAAGCCAAGGACAGGGACTGATGTGGTTTGGCTCTGTCCCCACCCAAATCTTGTCTTGAATTGTGGTTCCCATAGTTCCCACGTGTGGTGGTGGGACCTGGCGGGAGGTAGTTGAATCATGGGGGCAGTTACTCTGATATTGTTGTTCTCATGACAGTGAATGGGTCTCATGAGATCTGGTGGTTTTATGTAGGGCAGTTCCCCTGCACATCCTCTCTTGCCTGCATGTAACATGTGACTACTCCTCCTCCTTTGCCTTACACCGTGATTGTGAGGCCTCCCTAGCCATGTGGAACTGTGAGTCAATTAAACCTCTTTCCTTTATAAGTTACCCAGTCTTGGATATGTTTTTATTAGTGGTGCAAGAACAGACTCATACAGGGGCCTCACTGGAAACCCTGATGGAACTTTAATCTTGGACTTGCAGCCTCTAGGACTATGAGAAAGTAAGTTTCTTTTTCCTAAGCCACCCAGTCTGTGGTATCTTGCTATGGCAACCTGAACAGGCCAATATATCAATGTATGTATAATTTTGAATTTTTCAATTCAGCTTACTATTCTCATCACTAGTTCTGTGCTGTATTTCAATGAATACACTTTGAACCATTCATTTATTTTTTTTTTAATTTAGGGATAATGCACAATACAGTACTAGACATCAAATGTCAACTTCAATGTAAACCACAACACTCATTTACAAGAGTTGCAAGTTGTCAACAAAAATTTAGCTGATTCCAACTGATTACATGTGTTACCTTTAGGAAAGTAATGATTCTGAAGATGACATGAGATTTCTGTAAAAACTATAATTAATGTAGCATTTCATATATTAGAAATGTGTGAAAAAATAATTTTGTTGCTCTTTCCTCTGAAGCAGAAATGAATTGAAAACTGCATGATGTGGGTCTACATTGCAAAATACAGAGCCTCCTTTACTTCCAAACTTTATGATTTGAGGATGTTGACTTCTGATGGGTCAAGAGTCTGAAGGCATGGTGTATTAGTCTGTTCTCATGCTGCTAATAAAAGACATACTGAGACTTGGTAATTTATAAAGGAAAGAGGTTTCATTGACTCGCAATTCAGCATGGCTGGGGAGGACTCAGGAAACTTACAATCATGGCAGAAGGGGAACCAGGCACATCCTTCTTCATGTGGCGGCAGCAAGGAGAAGTGCCTAACAAAAGGGGGAAAAGCTCCCATAAACCCATCAGAACTGGTGAGAACTCATTCACTATCATGAGAACAGCATGGAGATAACCGCCCCCATGATTCAATTACCTCCCACCAGGTCCCTCCCACAACACATTGGGATTATGGAAACTACTGTTCAAGATGAGATTTGGGTGGGGACACAGCCAAACCATATCAGATGATGAGGGAGCTTGCCTTTAACTGATAGTGAGTCTGCTAAGCTGCATTTACAAGCAGACAGACAAGTTTTAAGCTTCAGGTCTGAAGACACTGGTGTATATAAGACGTGCTGGTGACCTCTGTGTGCCTTATGGAGCCACGTCTGCCACTTCTTCACTGTGCGATGTGCCCTGGGAGGTTGACCTGTGTTGACTGCATCAAGAGGGGCCTTTGCCCTCTGGCGTTGATTGGGTTCAGGTGATAGGAAGTACCTGCAGGAGATCAGAGAAGGGTAGGCTCAACAGTGCCCACACCCTCAGTGGCGCCCATGTCCTAATCCCTGGAACCTACAAATAATGACCTTATGGGCACACAAGATTTTGCAAAGGTGATCAGGCTAAGGGTCTTGAGATGTGGTGATTGTCTTGGATGGTCCAAATTGATCCAATGTCATCACCAGTGGCCTTATCAGAGAGAGGCAGGAGGATCAAAGCCAGAGAAGGAGATGTGATTGAGGCAGAGATTGGGGTGATGCAGCCATGAGTCCAGAGGGCCTGGCCAACTCTAGAAGCTGGAAGCAGCAAGGTGCAGATTCTTCTCTGAGGTCTTCAGGAGGAACCAGCTCCAGTGACATCCTAATTTGAGCCCCATAAGACTCATTTTGGACTTCAAACCTTCAGAACTTTGAGTTTGAAAAATACATCACAGACCATTGGAAAATGTTTTAAGTGGCAAAACTGTATCACTCTCTTTTCTTTTTAGCTTTTCACCTTGGGAAGGAGGTTTGCTTCACTTTTTATTTGAAATGGAATTGTTTCTGTTGTTTTCCTAAACCTAGAGAATGAAGGAAGCCATCCTCGAGGAGTCAAGACAAACTTTGGATGTAATTCTTGTTGATTTCAAGTAGCTTCTCTCTCTATAAGACAGTAATATGATGGATACATTTGTCTTTCTGTCACTAACGCAGACATTTGTGTTGTTTTAAGCCATCAACTATTTTGGTACATTCTTACAGGACCAATAGGGAGCTAATTAGAGGGGGAGCAACAATGAGATGAGGGAGCTTGTGTTCCCTCCTCCCACACTCCCTAGGGGTGGCGTCTGATATGGTTCGGGTCTGTGTCCTTGGCCAAACCTCACATGGAATTGTAACCTTCAGTGTTGGAGGTGGAGCCTGGTGGGAGGTGATTGGATTACGGGGGTTTATTTCTACCGAATGGTGCTGTCCTTGCCATAGTGAGTTCTTGCGAGATCTCGTCCTTTGAAATTGTGGGGCACCTCCCTCTCTCTCTGTCTTATTCTGCCTTTGTGATGTGAGGTGCCTGTTCCCTCTTCACCTTCTGTAATGATTGTAATTTTCCTGAGTCCTCCCCAGAAGCCAAGCAGATGTCAGTACTGTGCTTCTTGTACAGCCTGCAGAACTGTGAGCAAATTAAACCTCTTTTTTAAAATAAATGACCTGGTCTCAGGTATTTTTTATAGCAATGTGAGAATGCCCTACTACAGCATCAGTGAGCTGTGCACATCTCTGTTCTTCCCTCTCATTTCCCTTCAGGCCCAGGGATGGGAAAGAAAAACTCTCCACCTGCCCCACCCTTGCAAACAGAATGTCTTCTATACTTCTCTCATTTTATAGGAATTTGAATTTGCCATTGGTTCCTGCTGAGCTGCTATGAGGAGTAGCAGCGAGGATGGGACTCTGTGGGAGATGAGCTTGCAGGGTAGCCCCCTCTCTCTGGCCAGGGTCTGCCTTTTTAATTGAATCCCTTCTGGGCCCTAATGAGAACGAAATACATTCCCCCAACTGATGACCTCAGTCCTCAAGCCCCAGTGCTGTGGTGGTTGCTATTTCAAACGGTCAAATTTGTTTCGTGTGGAGAACATTTATCATTGGTTTCCAAGGGTTAACAGTGGGGAAGATAGAGTGAAGAAGATGTAGTTAAAACACTGCCATGAGAAATTAAAGATGTGTAGATGTGTTATAAAATATATCAGAAAACTTAAGAAAATGAACTCTTCTCGTGTTTTTAAAAACAATGTTTAAAGAACTCTGAGTATCCTATTAATTTTTTTTTGTTTAGAAACAATTTTTTTTTTGAGACAGAGTCTCACTGTGTCATCAAGGCTGGAGTGCAGTGGCGCAATCTCAGCTCACTGCAACCTCTACCTCCCAGGTTCAAGCAATTCTCCTGCTTCAGCCTCCTGAGTAGCTGGGATTACAGGCACAAGCCACGACGCCTGGCTAATTTTTGTATTTTTACTGGAGATGGGGTTTCAACCCCTAATTTTCAACCACTAATTTTTGTATTTTACTGGAGATGGCCAGGCTTGTCTCGAACTCCTGACCTCAAATGATCCACCCGCCTTGGCCTCTCAAAGTGCTGGGATTACAGGCATGAGCCACTGTGCATGGCCCAAAAACAATTCTTAAAGAACTCTTATTTTGAGTATCCTCTTAATTTTTTGAACTTTTGGAAATAGGACGAAGAACTCTTTGGAGAAGGGGAATAGGTCTCTGTGGAAGGAGAAGAAAGTTTGAGCAAACCATCCAATGGAAAGCAACGAGGCGACAATTTCTCTTTTCTTATCCCACTGCTATTTTGTGGCTATGCACTGCCCAGGTAGTGTCAATAATGTAATCCTCTGCTGTGATTTAATGGCAGTGTAAGGTTTCAGGCTAAATTTTCTGATAATGTTTGAAAAATACATCACTGACTGTTAGAATGTGTTTTAAGTGACAAAACTCTCATTCTCTTTTCTTTTTAGCTTTTCACCTTAGGAAGGAGGTCTCTTTACTTTTTATTTGAAAAGGAATTGTTTTTATTGTTTTCTTAAACCTGAGGAATGAAGGAAGCCATCCTTGAGGAGTCAAGATAAACTTCAAATGTAAGGTCTGTTGATTTAAAGTAGCTTCTCTCTCTGAGACTAAACGAAGCATTTGTCTTTCTGCCATGAATGCAGTTCTGCCTTTTGTAGTGGCCTGGACTCCCTCTGGGTGGAATGTCTCACCAGGCCTTGTGAGAAGAGGAGAGCGGGGGTTCTGACGCAGGTGCTGCTGCTGGAGGCTCTGTGACGCCTGCACATCGTTACTTAACATACAAGGGCTGTCCATGGTCACTGTCTCTTTTCAGTGCATGATGTAATTGGTATTTCATGACTATAATAGAAAAAAATACTCAAGTGTCTGTGCGGATGATTGAATAGAAGAGAAACCTACTCTGTGCCCATAACACTGGGTTTTGTTTGTCCCACCTTCCCTTCCAGATGAACAGTTGCTGGGTCACAGAATTCCACCGGGAATGGGAAGATCCTCTGGGGCAGCGCCCACAGTCCTGCCTTCTGTGGTTGGGGTGAGTTGGGTGGATGGAGTCAACCCAGACCTCGGGATGGGGCAGAGTAAGATCTGCAGGCTGGCTCTGCCCTGCCCAGTGGGCAGGGACAGGTGCTCTGGGTGGGGGCTGTGCAGGCTGGGTGCCTTTGCTCCTTAGGCTCCTGTCACCTTGCTCTCAGCCACTGCTGCAGGCGAGCATTGGGCAGGTGCATCTCTCACAGGAAATAGACAACTTCAAAGGCATGGTTGCTGTCTATCCTGTCACCCCCATGCACTCACAGGATGAGATTTTCTCAACCATTTGGCAAAATGAAATTTAACTGTCAAAAATAAAGGTCTGATGCTGCCTGTGAACAGCTTTATATTTCATCCTTAATGCTTCTGTCTCTGTTTTTTTTTTTGTGTGTGTGTGTGTGTGACATGGTCTTGCTCTGTTGCCCAGGCTGGAATGTAGTGGTGCAATCATAGCTCACTGTAGCATCAAACCTGTGGGCTCCAGTTAGCTCTGATGTTAGCCTCCCAAGTAGCTGGGACTACAAGTGTGCACCACCATGCACACTTTTGTTTTTTATTTTTATTTTTTAAGGGATGAAGTTTCACTATGTTACCCAGGCTGGTCTGGAACACCTGGGTATAAGGGACCCTCCCCCTTCAGCCTCCCAAAATGTTGGGATTACAGGCGTGAGCCACCATCCCCAGCCCTATATATATAAAAATTTCAGGACTATTATCCTTCTCCTAAAATCAGTGTAGAATAATTTTTAAACCCACTCTCCTGTATTCTGCATATCAGCTTTAGTTGCTTTCTGTTGCTGAGCCTTCTGCATTATCCAGGATAGTTTTATCCTTTCAATAAACACAGCCATTTCCTTGAACAGGGGAGGTAATACCTGCATAAGTGTATGTACAGTATGTAGCAAACCATGTGGGTAATTCCTAAAGTATTTTGCTTTGCAATAATCAAGGGTTTGAAAACCCTGGATGAGTATTGGCCCTCTGGTGTCTCACTCCCTGAGCTCTCTCCTCTCCATTTCCTTTCCTGCTTTATGCTTTCCTCCATCTTTGCTATGTGTCCCCTTCTTTCCTAATTATTTTGCCTTGAAATGCTGCTTGTTAAATACGGTTGCTGGCTTCTCAAGCTTTCCTATTAAATTTATGCTAAGTCCTGTATCTTGGTGGCAGCGCATCAGTCTTTCCTCGGCGCAGTCCTTGCTGACATACCCTTTTTGTCCTCTCCTCCAATGTCTGCTCTGCAAGAGGCGTCTGGCTCCAATGCCTCATGCCAAGCTGCCTTGAAATGGTTTCTGAAAACTTACCATTTTGCTGAAAACGTATTTCTCTAGTGGAGTCTCCAGTGACAGATGGTCTGTTTCAATATTTTCCTGCCCACAAAAAATCCCAGTAGTCATGGGAAAGAAATGTATACCTTTGTAAGGAGCATTTTGGGTGGGCTTCCCAGGGTTGGTTTCTTTGCTTGTTATTTCCTGCTAGAAGTATGTTAGATGGCGGCTGTGTCCTATTATAGAGCCGTGTTTTGCATAAAGTCTCATCAGCTGTCAGTGTCATGACTTAAAATGTGATAATGAGATAGAGACATTTAAGTTCCAGATTGCTCAGACAGTGTGGAGTCGATCATGCCTGCATAGCTGTCCAATTCAAGCATGCATGCAGACACGTGTGTGTCTATTTCAGCATTCTGAGTTGGATGACAATTTTACTTTGGATGGATTTTATGATTTACATAGAATTATATACATCTTCTTTAAAGTCTTTTGCCCAAGTTGCACTGAGACTCTCAGAAGGGTGATTTTCAATAGAGAATCCTGGTACTTATGGTTATAACATTTGAGAAGAGCTAACACTTGACACACTTCCGCATTTTCAGCAGCACTGTGAAAACTACAAATTCATTTACACGATTTGTTGAAAAATTGCAGAAATTCTTTAAATTTTGTTTCTTTTTTTGAGATGGAGTCTTGCTCTGTTGCCCAGGCTGGAGTACAGTGGTGTGATCTCGGCTCACTGCAAGCTCCGCCTCCCGGGTTCACTCCATTCTCCTGCCTCAGCCTCCTAAGTAGCTGGGACTACAGATGCCCGTCACTACACCTGGATAATGTTTTTGTATTTTTAGCAGACACGGGGTTTCACCCTGTTAGCCAGGATGGTCTTGATCTCCTGACCTCGTGATCTGCCCACGTCAGCCTCCCAAAGTGCTGGGATTACAGGCGTAAGCCACCGCGCCCAGCCTAAATTTTGTTTCTAAAAGAAGTGAGAGCTAGAGGTAATAAAATGACGTACAAGAAAAAGAAAATAAATTTGAGAAGATTAAACCCTCAATAATCCCATCTTGGCTGAAAGTGGGCAAAAGGCAGGTTGCAAAAAGCAGCAACAATAGGTGTATCCTCAGAGTTGCTGCTGCTTTTTCTTCTACCAGGAAAAGCTTTCCATCATCATTTAGTAGCATATAAAATCTGAGTGTTTCAGACTAGAAAGCCAAAGTAAATACTTCCAGGGTATGTAGGCTTTCTTGATGGTCTTTCTGAGGACTAATAACAAATTGTATACCTGTTCTCTTTTTTCAAAATGAGTTCTGGGAAATGTTAGGCCGTGTGTAAAAGAAGAAATGATCTTGAGAAAAGCCATGGTACCCGTGGCTGGAGATCCTGGTCGCAGTCTCTCCCTCATCTCATCCATGCAGAAAGTTCTCTATATTAGTTTGTTGTCACATTGCTATAAAGAGCTACGTGAGCCTGGGTAATTTATAAAGAAAAGAGGTGTAATTGACTCACACTTCTGCAGGCTGTACAGGAAGCCTGGCTGGGGAGGCCTCAGGAAATTATCAATCATGGTAGAAGGTGAAGTGGAAACAAGCACATCTTCCATGGCTGGAGAAGGAGGGAGAGAGCGAAGGGTAAGGCACCACACACTTTTAAACAACCAGGTCTTGTGAGAACTCACAATCATGAGAACAGCCAGGAGTAATTCTACCCCCATGATCTAATCACTTACCACCAGGTGCCTCCCCCACCACTGGGGATTACAATTTGACCTGAGATTTGGGCAAGGACACAAATCCAAACTGTCATTCCCTAACTTGTTACAACACCTACTGCTCCTTGCTTCAGTGCTCATTTTCAGCTGGCTTCAGTTGCTAGTTTCTGGTGTTTCTTAATTGGGTTTCTTAAATGGTTTTCGGAGATTATGTAAAATTGTGTCACCGAAATATGTGTGTGTGTGCGTGTGTGTGTGTGTCTGCACACATGCACATGATCTCCTGGGGGAGAGATTCAAACATTTTCATCATGTTTTCAAAAGATGCCGGGATCCATGGAAGGTTAATAATTACTTCTTCTTGTGTCCTTGTTCAGCACGGGTTCTTTCAGTGAAATTAGGTGAATACCTCACTCATATAGCCTGACAATGTGAATATAGATTGTGCTATAATTTAAGTGTTTCTTCAAAGAAGCAAGTGTTGAAAGCTTAATCCCTAAGACAACAGTGTTGGGAGGTGGGGCTTCATGAGGTTGATGCCATCATGATGGGAGTGAGTGAGTTACTGTGAGAGCAGGCTCCTGATAACAGGATGAGTTTGGCCCCCTTCCACTGCTCTCTCACACACACTCTCTTGCCCTTCTGCCTTTCATCATGTTATGATGTGGCAAGAAGGCACTCGCCAGATCCCAGCCGCTTGATCTTGGATTTCCCAGCCTCCATAACTGTAAGCCAATAAATTTCTGTTCATTATGAATTACCCAGTCTCTGCTGTTCTGTTACAGCAGCACAAAACAGACTAAGATAGATTGCAAACTCAAAAGGCTTTGGAAGCAAGGGGGGTAAAATGAATGACCACAGCAGGTGATCTACAAGATGGTAGGGAGTGTTGGGGCCTGTGGGCAACTTGCAGAGTGGTGGCTTATTTAAGGACACCCTAATTCAGTCGAAAAGTTTACTTTCAACTCAACTGCTGGCTGAATATGGTTCACAGGAACTGCACTGCCATTTATGACAACCTCTGCTTGTTGAGAACAAGAGAGAGAGATAGCCAGCCTCCTCCTTGTCTTTATTTTCTGTTTATCTATTAGAAATGCAGAACAATAGTAGGTAGATGGGATAGGAGCTGGTCATCGTGGGTCCCAATCAAACAATATCTCGACATGATTTACAAGGATTAAGTCCTTTCAAAGTGTTCAACTGAACCTAGAACAAAGTAGAGAATTTCTGACATGACCTGCTAGTCGTGCCCAGCACGGCCTGCCCTCTGCCTGCCTCTCCCGCTGTCTCTGGGCTTCTTGCTACTCTCCTCTCCTCTCACTAAACTCCAGACTTCTTTCTTCTCTCTGCATGCATCTGGCTCTTTTCCACATCACAGTCTTGATTTATGCTCTTTTCTCCACCTGGCAAACCTTCATATTCACTTTCATAGCTAACTCCTACTCAGTTCTTTATGTTCTAGTTCATATTTTTTGCTTAAGGTATTACCATCCTTACTGTTCCTAGACAGCAAACTTCTTGATAGCAAGGATCATGCAAACCATTTTTGCTGCTGCACTTTCTAGCACAGTGCCTGACACCCAGTAGGCACTTAATACACATTCCTCGAATGAGTCCACGGCAATATCAGTGACTAGAGATGAATAGACGTCTGGGAAAAGCTGACCTCTTGGGTGAGGCTTCATGGATGGCACAGCCTTGGTGTGGTCACCATATCCCACAGCTTGACTCTCAACTTTGTAGGTTTCTGAGCCTGAGTTGTATGTCTGTCAGGACTCAGTGATTGATTGACTCCCCTAAACTTATGGGAGACTGTGGTTTAAACTAGAATGCTGATTTTAAAATTCATTATAAGACTGGGCCCAGTGGCTCACTCAGCACTTTGGGAAGGTGAGGTGGGCAGATCACCTGCGGTCAGGAGTTCAAGACCAGCCTGGCCAACCTGGTGAAACCAAGTCTCTACTAAAATACAAAAATTATCTAGGCGTGGTGGTATACACCTGTAATCCCAGCTACTCGGGAGGCTGAGGCAGGAGAATCACTTGAACCTGGAAGGTGGAGGTTGCCTGTGCGACAGAGTGAGACTCCATCTGAAGAAAGAAAGAAATAAATTCATTATAAAACTAAAACTTCTCTTATATCTGAATGCTTATGACAGCCCACCAATGTATTTCCTCATTAGACATTGATAAACATGGAAGAAAAATAGATAGGGGAAGAATTAGAAGAGAATATGGAAGCAGAGTGTGATCTAGAGCCCTATTTGGCGACCACAACAGGTATGGGATGTGAATAGCTGAGTTGATTGAGCAGGTTAATGGGGATGGCCTTGCCTTCAGTGGTATTGGAAGGAAACTGACAAATTATTGATCCATTTATAGACTCTAAGCTATTGCCTAATAATTTGTGTTGTGGTTCCTCTGAAAAAATAAAAGAGAATACCAAGATTCAATAGATACCAAGAACTCATTCACATTTCCAAGCCTTTATTGAATAGCTAGATCTGCTCTTTCTGCTTTTGACCTTGGAGACATAGTTACTTGTAAAATGATTTCTGCAGATGGCTAATCTAATCTAATGTGAATTAATTCCAATAAACTTTCAGAAGGAGAACTTACCTTGACTTTGACTTCAATCCTGTGTGTTAACTTACTGATAATTACTAAATGATTGTTGATGGAATACATGCTGTTTGAAACCAGTTCGTCTTAGTTCTTTCAAGCTGCTACAACAAAAGGCCTGAGACTACAGTTTAGACACAATAAAAATATGCCTCGCAGGTTTTTTTTTTTTCTTTTTTTTTGAGATGGAGTCTTGCCCTGTCACCAGGCTGGAGTGCAGTGGCATGATCTCGGCTCACTGCAACCTCTGCTTCCTGGGTTCAAGCGATTCCCCTGCCTCAGCCTCTCAAGTGGCTCGGACTACAGGCTTGCACCACCACACCCAGCTAATGTTTTGTATTTTAGTAGAGATGTGGTTTCACTGTGTTGGCCAGGATGGTCTCGATTTCCTGACCTCGTGATCTGCCTGCCTCAGCCTCCCAAAGTGCTGGGATTATAGGCATGAGCCCCCACTCCTGGCCATGCCTCACAGTTTTAGAGGCTGGAAATCTGATATCAAGATGCCAGCTGAGTGAGTGTCTAATATGAGAATCACTTCCAGGTTCGTAGATGGTACCTTCTTGCTGTGTCCTCACATGGTAGGAGGGGCCAGGGTGCTCTCTGGGTCTTTTCTACAAAGGCATTAATCCCATTCACGAGTGCTGTGCCTTCCTGACTCAATTACCTCCCAAAAGCCCTACCTCTCAATACCATCACTTTGGGGCTTAGGATTTCTGCCTGTGAATTTTGGAGGAACTCAAACATGAGACACAGCCCTATGCCATTAGGACTTACTGCCTATAACATTCCCTGGTGAATGATGATGGTGAAAGAGGGGCCACAATATTATCTAATTTCGGCTTATTTAAGTTGAGATCAGTTTTCTGGTAGGTATAAGAGCACATGCAAACAAATAACAGCTCATAGGAGAAGACATAAGGGATACAATACATGTTCAAAGAAGCAAACCTATGTTCTTTTAAAATTAATACAGTACTTCAACATTTCATGCAGCTACTGGAAAAAGAAAAAGCATTTATCTTTTTAGTTCATGTAAAAGCACTTTGGAATGGATTTTTTTCAGGATTGGGAAGTAGCATAAAATTAATGTCCCTTAAAGTCACTTTATAGATTTTCTGTCTGAGATCCCATTAAGGCAACCTAAGTATTGCCATGCTTGCATGCTGACCAGAGTAGAAGTATCACTCATATTTAGGGTTTTAAAAAATGCAGTTACAGGAGAAATCAACAGGTGTGGCTTTTGTTTTTTCTTTCTAAACCCCGGCTTAAAGCGCAGTCGCACAATTCTCAGAGCAGGGGACCATGACCATCTCACACTATTTATACGCATGGACGAGGTTCATCAGTAGATGCCAAGTCTCTGCTGCAAAGGCTGTAGCCCTACAAAGGCTAGAGACTGGCACAGCACATATTTTATTGTGTTGGACAATACAAAGCTGGAAGGCTGCTTTATATAATTGCCTTTTGCTGTTGCATAAAAAAGGGTGGATGTTGGACAGACAAAAACAATAACCATTTTCTATGGTTGTCTTTATACATTTTATGTAATTTTAGATTTGTCATATTATGCCAAGAGAAAAAGTTGACGGATCAATGTCCAGTAGACTTTTTTTCTACATATGGCTAAATATAATTCATATTATTAGTAGAATAATGTCCTTGCTCCCCCATGAAATCTATGAATTCCTAATACCTGCAACTTGCAAATGTTATTTGGAAAAAAGCATCTTTGAAGATGTGATTAAGTTAAGGATCATGAGAAGGGAAATTATCCAGGTGGGCCCCAAATGCCTTCAGAAGTGTCCTTATAAGGTAGACAGGCAGAAGAATATTTCACAGTCACATAGCTGATGTGAATATGAAACAGATTTAAAGGTGCTGCTGAACTGGAAGGTGGGAATGATGTGGCCACAAGCTGGAGAACGTGGCCGTCACTAAGAGCTGGAAGAAACAAAGCATAGGTTCTCCCCTAGAACCTCCTATGGGTGTGTGGCTCTGCTGAGACCATGATTTTGGCGCAGTAATGCTGATTTAAGAATTTTGGCCTCCAGAACTATGATAGAATATATTTCTACTGTTTTAAGTTTCTACATTTGCAGTAATTTGTCACAAGAAGCAAATATAAGAAGTAGCCAATATATTGACTGCGTTAGCATTTTAGCATTGAAATCTTATAAAGGTGTCATACATCATCAAGATGGGAGAATTTGGGTTTCATTTTCTGCTCTGCTAGTAGCAACTTGCTTACTTCCTGCCTCTAATCAACTATTTTTCAGTTAAGGGAGAAATGATTTAGGCAAGCTCAAGACCTTGCAATAACTCTTTTAATGGTCAGTTGTATTTTTCCTTTGGTGCAAAAGGGCATTTGTTGCGTTACTCGCTGGATGTCCTTCTATGTGCATTTGTGCTTTCAAATGTTATATTCTTGGCTTTTTCTAGCACCATCGCGGCTCACTAGTTTCACACTCCTTGACTCGATATTCAGATCCAATTTTCATTCTGTTTAACTGAAAGAACTGCATGGTTCACATAGAGCTGGAAATACAACCATTAGAATTAAATTACCATGCAGGGGTGCCCTGATGATCTTCACAAAGACACAGAAGCCATGTGCTTTGGGAGTTGTTTTAGCACCCCGTTTGGAGCCAGTCTCACCACTCCCATGGTGAAGCAGCTTTATTTACACCTCTTAAAGCAGCAATATGAGTTTTGTCTTCCAAAGGGTAATATTGGTTTCTTATAAAGGTAAGAAAGAGAAGTATGAAAAATGATTAAAATAAAAAGGAGGGCACACAAGGGGTAAATATCTTCAAAAATCCTGTGCCTTTGCTTAAAATGATGTAAAGAAGACAATGAAAGAACCAAACTGTCATAGCAAATTCTTTACAAATTAATGCCATGATTCCTCAGTACTGTCAAAATTACAGTTCTGGAGAGGGTATAAAAACAACTTCCATTCTGATGACACGGAATCATTATATTTTTGTGACTACATAGCTGGCAATAAAAGGAGCAATGATAACAATTCTCAAAAAATGTAGGTAGATTTGCAGAACTCTAGGTGGACAGGTATAATTCATGCATATTGACAATTAACAATATGGAAATAGTCCTTTTGGAACTTATGTGCTACACAAAATACAACTTAAAGTTGGTTATGCGTCAGTTTCCTTTCAGCTGAGATCTTCCGAAGTTTTGAATTGAAGTTCTTATACATTACATCGATTCGGTGTACCCAATCTGATTGCTGGGTGTTTTTTTAGATGCATTTTTTAAGTCTTATGAAATGAGTATATTATTTTTAATAATGCTTTTATATTAGCTAATGGATAATTTTAAACCTTCAATAGAGAACATTTGGAATAATTGTCAAAGAGTGATAACATATATACTATGATTTAAATATTTGCTTCCTCCAAACCCATATTGAAATTTAATTGCCACATTTAATTGGCATCGTAATGGCATCGGGAGGGGGGCCTTTAAAAAGTAATTGGGCCATGAGGGCTCCACCTTCGTGGTTGAATTTAATGTCTTAATAAAAGGGCTTTAAGGAGTGATCTCTCTCTGCTCTTTTGCTCTGTTGCCATTTGAGGAAGCGTGTTCCTCTCCTCTGGAGGAAGCAGCATTTGAGAGGACATTTGGGAGCAGAGACTGGGCCTTCACCGACACTGAACATGTTGGTGATAATACTGGACTTTCCAGCCTTCAGAACTGTGAGCCAATACATTTCTGTTAATTATAAATTTTCCAATCTGTGGTGTTCTGTTATGGCAATACAAAACAAACCAACACAATATGCTTTTATTGACAAGTGTAGTGTGTCACTGTGGTGAGATGTCTATTGGTAGACATATCTACTGTTCACATTTTATGCTGAAAATTTATCCAAGGAAAAAATACAATTCTCTCCTACCCCGGTTTAATAACTAAATATAATTGTATTTAATAAAATTCAAATCTGATTTCTGGTAGGATATGTTCATATCTAGTTTTGATTTTGATACTATATGAGTTGATCATTTCAAATTAATGGAAATGGTCAAGCTATTAGGACTTAAGACAATAGCATATATTATTCTCTTTCTAATACTTTATGGATAAGCTACTTTACATTTCTAAATATTTATAATTTCCAGTTATTCAATTAATTAGTGCTTAGTTATTAACTCATTTTAAGTGGCCTTTGCATATGGCTCAGTCATTCAAATGAGGCTAATGCCTATCTTGAATTTCGGGTTACTTTATACTCTGTTATTCTCTAGCTAAATTTTGTTTGCTGTATCTTTATTACATTTCATATGTCTGCAAAGCAGACAGCAAAACATAACAATGAAAGACGTTAAAAAGTGATTAAAGGTCATGAAATTAGTGCTCAAGTTTCTGCTTGAATCACTTCATGAAGATTCTCTAACATGAGAGGACCCCATCTCCTAAAAATTCCTTTTCCTGAAGTGATACACATATGTATGAGCTCCTCATCAAATCATCTCCAGTCTCACGTCTCAGACGCGTGTTTAGGTTTCCATTTCATATATCGATAGGTGCAATATGCTGCTTGCTGAAATATTATTCCATCTAGCAATGAGAATGCTGCTGGTGATAGAGAATTATTTGCTAATTAATTAGACAATACCATAAGATAAAGTTTTCTCCAACCATGCTTCTCTCTCAAGACTAGTGTAAACAAATGCCAAATTAAATATTTCAATGGAAATGAACTGGAATGGTGGTTCAAACTACATATAAAAGTTAAAAATTACAGTGAATTATTTAAAATATAATCAAGATGAAATCTTCCTTCTGGCAATTACAGAGTAAAATAATCTTGGATCCTTAGAATGAATTACTCTTCTCAGAGACAGAGAAATAAGTTCTTCGAAGAGAACAGGGATGTATCCAAAATAGATAGAGTTGTAAGACAGTTTAAAGATAAAACTAAATGAGTGTTGTGGGCCATTGTGAAATAAATATATCATCAGCCATCTCCAAATGTAGGTTGGATTGCTTAGTTTTTATGAGGCAGTTAGAATGGGTTGTCTCAAGTTTCAAAGTTAACTGAAAGGAATTAACTGAGGGCATGATATATCTTAGGGTTTCTTTTTTTGCAGGCCTTTGAATAGACAATGTGGTGTATTAAGTTACTTTCATTGCCGTCTTGATTCTGATGGATAGGTGGGTATAGAGTCTCATTAATGTATGTGCCTAACAGATGTTATTCAAGCTGTCTGTGGCATCGGCACAGATGGGCTGGATATGTGGCCTGCCAACAAGACAATAGATGGATTTTATCTCAAAGACTCTTTTTTTTTTTTTTTTTTTTTTTTTGAGACGGAGTCTCACTCTGTCACCTAGGCTGGAGTGCAGCGGTGCCATCTTGGCTCACTGCAAGCTCTGCCTCCCAGGTTCACACCATTCTCCTGCCTCAGCCTTCCAAGTGGCTGGGACCACAGGCGCCCACCACTGTGCCCGGCTAATTTTTTGTATGTTTAGTAGGGATGGGGTTTCACTGTGTTAGCCAGGATGGTCTCAATCTCCTGACTTCGTGATCTGCCCGCCTCGGCCTCCCAGAGTGCTGGGATTACAGGCGTGATCCACTGCGCCTGGCCAAGGCTCTATTCTCGTTGACTAGAGAAGTGCAACTGGCCAACAAATGCCTGAAAGTGTCCAGTGGAGAAGTTTGAAGTTCAACATTGGGAAGAATTACATGCAACACATGTTGCTTGAGCACATGCTAAGGGTCAGGCTCCCTGTGGGGCACATGGTCAAGCTCTTTATGATATACAGGCGTGTGTGCAAGTAACTGTAATACAACTGAGAACAGAAGGTCCACCATAAAGATAAGGACAAAATCCATGTGGAAAATTAAGTTCAACCTGAAGGGTGGGTTTACAGAGGAGGGTGAATCCAAATTGAGCCTTGAGCTATGATGGGGCTTATATGAGCAAATCTAGTGACTGTACACTCAGTGAAAGGAATTTGGGGATGAAATAACACAGGCAAGAAAGATAGGACATGTTCTAATTGGTATCTGTATTATTCTGATAGATTAAGAATGAAGTAGAGCATGAAATAGAAAAAGTATATTAGGCCCAGATTACGGAAGGTGTTTAACGCTAGGCTAAGGATTTTTTTTTTTTTTTTTTCCCGAGATGGAGTCTTGTTCTATCACCCAGGCTGGAGTGCCGTGGCACCATCTTGGCTCACTACAACCTCCACCTCCTGGGTTCACGCAATTCTCCTGCCTCAGCCTTCCAAGTAGGTGGGACAACAGGCACCTGCCACCATGCCTGGCTAATTTTTTTGTATTTTTAATAGAAACGGGGTTTCACTATGTTGGCCAGACTGGTCTCGAACTCCTGACCTCGTGATCCACCCGCCTCGGCCTCCTAAAGTGCTGGGACTTGAGCCACCATGCCCAGCCGGCTAAGGATTTTTGTTGCATATACAAAGAGGATCCATGAAATTTTTTTGAGCAGAAAAATAACCCAATGAATGTGATGTGGTAGGAAGATACCTGGGTGGTAATGTGGAGGAGGCATTGCAGCAAGACCATTGAAGGCAGAGATACGATATAGGGGACCACAAAACTATTGTACTGGGTTAGGTCAGTGGCAATGAAGGCTTGAGTTTGGGAAGTAGTCTTGGGAAAATTTTAGAAGAAATGGGAGTCATAAACGAAAGCCATTTTACTATGGTGAAGGCATCAAAAATGTTAATTCAAGAGACACTGGAGATACTGGAACAAAGCAGAAAATGTCCATCTTTTTGCAGATCCACTTTTGTATTCAGAAAAGCTTAACTGAACTTGACATATTTATAGGAAAGGCAAGTATTATGGGGAGAGAGAGTTGTTCATAAGAAGACATGTTTAAAATTTCAGGGTTTTAAGATTTGGAAACGCAATGGATGATATTATTTAAATTCTATGTCTTCAGTTTTTGCAAAATTATTGAATTTCTGAGTTCTAGAAGCATGTGGTCATCACTGAAGCATGTAGAACACAACACTAGAAGAAATGTAAAGGCTTCTTATTGGAGGGATGGTAAATATATGCAGCCTATATTCTTGGATTGTGAGGACTTGCAATGCTCTTCCTTCATCTGGGGAGTCCTCTCCTCTTCCGTTTCCCTAGGGCTGAAGAACAAGGAGGGTGTCCAGATGGGTAATTTTTCTGTGCATAGTGAATTAGGAGGCAAAGAAAATTGCTCAAAAAAATTGGTAAGAGTTTGGGATCTTAAAGATATGGTAATTGTGGTAGCCTCTGTGGATGTAGGGAGAAGAAAAGGGGGAGAGAGAGAGAGAAGGAGAGAAAGAGAAATTGTTCAAGGTATTCAGACTTCAGTACTTGAGTCATGAGAATGTTGTCTAAGTGTTGTGGGCATAGCAACTAAACTTTTATATATTTCTTCTTTATAAGGATCTTATATGCAAGATCTTGGACTACCGTTGTGTTTCCCTAGAAATCCAAAGTCGGCTAGCACCCAGCTCATACGTCATCCCCCTGGGATGTCTTCCTGTGTGTTGCTGTTGTCTTTGTCTTTCTCGGAGCACTGATAGTGTACTATGTACACCTCACTCACAAGACTTACATCAGTGAATCATGTGTAGCTTGCTAGCTAGTGTTCCTGGGGAAGTTACTGAAACTCTATGATTCAGTTCTGTAAAAGAGAAGATTGAAATAGTACCCACCATGGTGTTGTTAGAGTATTAAATCAGACAATTCTTAGAATTGGCTGTGCTCAGTGCCTTCCACTACATAAGCTTAGATTCAGCGCTACTGTTGTTACCATCTGTGTTTTCCAGGACAAGACTGGGGATGGAATCAGGCTCAGGTAGTAGCGTATTCCTTTGAATCTGAGAGTTACGAAGTGAAGGTTCTATAGTGATTAATTGCACAAATCCAGATATTACCATAAACATTTTAGCAGCGACATATCCTGATGCTCAAGTTCTCAACTGATTGCTTGGCCAGGGGCAAATATTACCATAAATAATTTTAGAGCAATTTTGACAGAGATATTTTATGTGACCATCTCCGTTGACTTTGGAATTGAAAGATTCTATTGAATTGTCATATGAAGGATATTGCAATTATGTGAATTGGAAGAATGGTGTGAAATGAAGAAAGAGAAATCATATAAGCTATAGTTGAAGAATATAATGTATTCTTTTTTAATATACACATTGCAGCAGGTTTATCGTTTGAATTTAAAATCAGAGCCGGATGTCCTTGTATGCCATTTATTCAATTTTTGAGGGAGAAGATACTACTCTCAAATGTATCATGTAATGACATTACATTTACCACCCACCAGCTTGTGTTGATTGAATAGTCTTGAATGTTCAGGTGCAACCTCCGAAAGTAAAGCATAAGTGAAGATATAAATACAATAAGCTCATTGTCTATAGATAAACTGGAGAAATAATAAACTTGTTTTTCTAGGTAACATATGAAGTAGAGAATTTCTGGTGCTATATTGAAAATGCCAGAAATGTTAAATTGGTAGGCAACATTAAGAACTATGAGAACGGTTTTGTTCTTGTGCCTGGCCACCCAAGAGAAACAAGAATATAGTACTTTCTCCCGTTAATGGTATAATGAATCCAGAACTGTTCTGTGGGGTGTTTCTTAAACTTTGGAGGTGATAATCTCTCTTACCCCATGTTTATTTCATTACAAATTAGTTAGAAATTTCTTCTTTAAAAAATTTCTCTTGGGTTTATTTTCTTCTTTCCATGCTTGCTTTTGCCATTAAAGCTGAGCTCCCTTTCAAGTTTGGATTATTTTAGTGGTCTCTTGAAAAGTCTTCCCACTTGGAATGCATTCTAGATGATTCTATGTGGTAAATATTTTTACAACACTACTTTTATCATGTCACCTTCCTGCTCTAAAATTAATTATTACTGTCTATTTTTCTCACGTCATCCAATAAATAGCTGTTTCTTCACATTTTCAGGCTCAGCATTCCAGTCCCGCTCTGTCTCTCTAACTTATTTTTTCCCACTCATCAGTATTATTGTGATTCACGTGGAGCCCCCGTTGCAAGCACTTCTGCTTCTCTGTGCCATGTTCCTTCTCCCGTTTATGCTTTGATTGCTCTGTCAGCTTCATCTCCTTTCTGCCTCCTGAGAGATCCACCTGTCTAGATCAACTCCATCCTCAAAGCCTTCTTGCTGCGAACTTGGTCATCATTTACAAATCCAAATCAGCTCCAGTATGCCCTCTTGCACGGCAGTGGCTGTAAAGGCCCTGCTGCCATGGTGAGCACAGAGAATCTACATTTCCTGGCAGCTTTCCAGGGTTGTGAGGTTGTAGCTAAGTCTTAATATTCTTATCTCCCACAGGACTCTTGGGACATCAGGGTGGGCTACCTGGTATCTTATCTGCAAGAGAGCCCCAGGGCTTAGAATGATGAGGGATCTAGAATGATAGTTGGGCCCTGATACGGTTTGGCTCTCTGTCCCAATCCAAATCTCATCTCGAATTGTAATCCCCATCACCCCATGTGTTGAGGGCGAGACCTGGTGGGAGGCGATTGACTCGTGGGGCTGATTTCCCCCTTGCTGTTCTTGTGTTAGTAAGTTCTTATGAGATTTGATAGTTTTATGAGGGGCTCTTCTCCCTTTGCTCACTGTCTCTCACCTGCGCCATGTATGAGATGCCTTTGCTTCTCTCTCACCTTCCTCCGTTATGGTAAGTTTCCTGAGGTCTCCCAGTCATGCAGAACTGTGAGTCAGTTAAACCTCTTTCCTTTATAAACCACCCAGTCTCAGCTGTGTCTTTCTAGTAGTGTGAGAACAGACTAACGTAGGTCCTGAGATTCATGGGTTAAAAATGGGTTGGTATATAAGCCGTGTCCTCACTCCCACAATTGCTGGTAAGAGATAGGGAAAAATAATCAGGGAACAGGTGGACCATTTGCAGCAAGTGTATTTGAAGGCCCCTTCCAGGCCACTCTGCAGACTTCTCAAGTTCTTCAGAGAGGTCTTGGCATGAGTGAAAAAAGCACACTCCTTTGGGGACTGCAGGAGGAGTTGCCATTACCTGGAAAGGAAGCTTGTCTTCATCTTACAAAGGACAGTAGGATCAAGGATGTGGAGTGGAGAAAAAGACCTGAAAAGAGTAAAAGACTGTGGGCAGCGGATGCAGCAACAACACCACTAAAAAAACTCAAACCAGCAGGTACCAAGGAGCAGCAGCCCATGGGACAAACTGGCGAGGGGCGGTGTAGAATGAGAGAGAGACAGGAGGATGAGGAAGAGAGAGAGGCAGAGAGAGAGGGAGAGAAAGAGAGGAGAGAGGGAAGGCAGAGGCAGAAGGTATCCTAGAAACTACTTACTATGTTGGTGCCCAGATTAAATGCTATTGAGAATTATTGTAAACCCTCAGATATTGAGGGCTTTGTGTTCTAAGACAATAGATGCAATATTAAAGTAATAAAGAGTGCAGTCTTATCTATTAGAAACAAAAGCACATCTGTGTTTAGGAAGTGACTAACGCATTTTCAGTCCCAGATTTATTAGGACATCCCACATGGGACAGGCCTTCAGGGCCTTTGCAGCCCCCTCTGGGATGTTTGGCCAGGTGGATACCTTTCTTCTGGGGCTGTTTCATGCCCTTCCTGGATGAGGCTCTGCATCACAGGTGACTGAAGAAGTGTAAACACATCTTGTTTCTTCAGCAGTGGCTTAGTTCATTTGTGTTACTATAAAGGAATACCTGAGACTGGATAATTTATAATGAAAAGAGGTTTATTTGGCTCATGGTTCTGCAGGCTGTACAGGAATCATGGTGCTGACATCTGCTTCTGGTGAGAGCCTCAGGAAGATTCCATTCATGGAAGAAGTTGAAGGAGAGCCAGCATGTCACATGGCAAGAGCGGGAGCAGGAGAGCGAGGGATCAAGAGAGTGATGGAGGAGGGGCCAGCCTCTTTTAAACAACCAGATCTCACATGAACTCATAGGGTGGGAACTCACTCATTACTGCAGCAAGGACAGCACCAAGCCATTCATGAAACATCTGCCTCCATGGCTCAAACACCTCTCCCTAGGCCCATCTCCACTGCCGGAGGTTACATTTCAGCACAAGATCTGGAGGGGACAAACCAAACCATATCTAGTAACAGAATAAAAAGTGTATCCTGGTTTCTCCTACTAGTAGAAGCTTGGAGTCCTCTTTGGGCCTTTTTTATGTGAAAGATGATAAATTTCTATTTTTGTTTTAGAATCTGAAAAATAATCCATAAGCTGTGAAGGCAGGTTCCAAATAGGTCTGAAACTGGTTTGAGAAATAGAAACATAAGTGCGTCAATTTACAAATGGCTACTTTGAAAGGAAAGAAGATTGGACCCAGCATCAGAGCATGGCACACGGATGTGCCTGTCTCTCAGCCATGCTGGGCACTGACCCCTTTGTAAAACCCAGAGCAGTAAAACATGTTCTCCTTGTTACCATGGGCTTTGTGCAAATGAAGATAGAATGGAATGATTATATGTGGAATTAATTGTCATGTGCCCTGTAAATATAACATGTTAAATATAATTATACATTTCTTAAAATCATTAGAGTTTCTAGACAAACCTAGCACTCTTTCATTCAAATAAGGTGAAGATAGAGCAAATAGGCTTTCATAGAATGCAAATTCAAAAATTGCAGTAAGACTTATGGCTTGGAAAAATTCAAGTTTTTTTAAAATAGAAAAGTGTCGCATTTTACTAGAATGTTAGATTAGACATCAGTACTGTAAAGGTATGAAGAAATAATGGTTGAAGAAGGAATTCTCCCTAGACAATTCTAGAGAATATGTATATTATTCTCATCTTGGGCAAAACATGATAGTTGGATTAATGCTTTCTGCCAAACCAAGAATTATGTATTCTAGTTATTCAAGGGAATCTCAAAACTGAAAGTTCATCAAGTCCTAATACTGTTCCATATATATGTGGAACACATATGTTCCATATATATATATCCACCTCCCTTGGCCTCCCAAAGTGCTGGGATTATAAGCGGGAGCCACTGCGCCCAGACTTAAGGCATTATATTAATTTGTTCTCACATTGCTATAAATACCTGAGACTGGGTAATTTATAAAGAAAAGAGGTTTAATTGGTTCATGGTCCTGCAGGCTGTATAGTAAGCATGATGCTGGCATCTCCTAGGCTTCTGGGGAGGCTTCAGGAAACTTACAGTCATGAGGAGTAGACTGGTTACAGGGCCAGAGCAGGAGCAAGAAGGAGAAGGACGAAGTGCCATACACTTTTTAAAGCACCAGATCTCAACAGAACTCACTCGCTATGGCAACGACAGCATCAGGGGGATGGTGCTAAACCGCTTAAGAGAAAACCACCCCCATGGTCCAGTCACCTCCCACCAGGTCTCAACACCAATACTGGTGATTACATTCCAGCGTGAGATGTGGGCAGGATGCACATCCAAACTGTATCAGGGGCCGGGTGCAGTGGCTTGTGCCTGTAATGCCAGCAATCTGGGGGGCCGAGGTGGGTGGATCACCTGAGGTCAGGAGTTTAAGACCAGCCTGGCCAACATAGTGAAAACCCATCTCTACTAAAAATAGAAAAATTAGCCGCGTGCGGTCGCTCTCACCTGGAATCGCAGCATTTTGGGAGGCCAAGGTGGGTGGATCACTATAGTGTGTCCTCAGCTTTTCCTAAAATTCCTTTCCCCTGACATAAACAGAAACACACACAAAGCCAAGACATTTAGGCAATACCAGAATCACTCCTTTCCGCTAGGAGGCTGCCAGGTTTGTGAGAATTTCACATCTACAATTTACCTCCTATTGGACTTATGTCTCCCACCTGGATCAATCTTCCTTCTGGGGTTCGGAATGGTGTCTTTTCTGACTTTTGAATAGAAGACCTCACTCCCCACACCTTCCTGCCACTTTCTTCATCTGAATTTGAATTTTCTTTCTTCTATATTAGAAAGTTCTTACTAGTTTTTTTTTTAATTTTAAAAAATGGTCCTTGCCAGTGATTTGCATAAATTGGGGTGACAGATGCATTTTATGTAGCAGCATGCCTGCTCTGGAGTGCTTTTTGCCAGGCATTTTCTAAGGGCCTGGATCCTAGCCAGTGTCAGAAGGAGTGTAATAAACTGATAAAAATAGAACCGGATGGCAAAAGAGGATAACTAGCTCACAGAGAGGCCATTTCTCATGCATTTTTTGGGTGGCAGCAAGGTGCCGGTCAAGGACCACTGTTGATTAAAGAGTGTAATTGGATTGTTTGCAACTCAATGAATAAATGCTTGAGGGGATGGATACCCCATTCTTCATGATTTGCTTATTTCACATTGCATGCTTGTCTCAAAACATCTCATCTACCCCAAAAGTATGTACACCTATGATGTACCCACAAAAATTAAAATTTATAAAGGGCCACTGTTGATTATAGGGCTGTATTTGGAAACATCTAACATAGTGAATTTTCCACCATCAAATGAGTGAAAGAAAAGATTGCAGGGGATGGTGAGGGTGCTATGCATTCTAAGTTGAGTGCAATAGTAAGAAAATTAGTGCATTGCATGGGGTAGATATGAATAATGAGTATCAACGTGCATGTCGTTTGGAATAATCATTCCAGAAACAAATCACCCACAAAAGGAAAGCTATTTCATTGAACAGGGTTCATGGATTTGAGGTCACCATTCTGCTAGTTCCCTTGAACACAGACTGGGTGACTGGTATGTTGCATATGTCCCTCTTGGGTGGGGCTTGCTTGTTGGCGAAGACACCATAGATTTTCTAAAAAGAGCCTTAGAGATCATCCATTTGACAGTTGTGCAAACTGAGTTCTGAAGCTTTGTGAAGCGTGAGCTTTATTCTATTGCTGGAATGTATGCAATTGATGGAGAGTGTTAGGCCGCTTGCTAGTCAAGCTGAGAGGCTGCCTGAGGCTCTGTAATAGCCCTGAATGATAATGCTCACTGCGGTCCAGGCCATTAAACCTCTTTGCGTTAACTTTGGATCACGTCTACGGCATACCATCAGATGCCCATCTGATGATTTTAATCACAACCATCGTTCACTTGTTGCCCAAAATTAGCTAAGTTTTAAGTTAATTGAGAGAAAGCACCAGTCCCAAAGTGGTACCTTTCATTTTTCTGGTTGTTCTAGTCATTTTGGGGGGTTCATTTAATTCCATCTCGGTCTCGGATGGTGTGCAACAACTTACCCTGTATTTCCCTGCTCTAAACCAGGAACGATTGAGTGGAAAAAATTCACAGAATGCTAAACAGTCTCTTTAGGTTAGTTAAAAGTAAAAAGGTTACTTGGGGGTGGTGGGGGCTAGTGTTTTTATTTTTTTTGTGGGAAAATCTGAGGTTAAAACATAAGCCTCAGCCCTCAAAAAATGATTTTAATGATGTCAGTACTTAGAAGTGTGGAAACAAGTCTTGGTACTGTACTTTTTTTTCTTCTCTACATAGCTGTAGTATTGTGGGATAAGGAGTGTATTAGAATTCAGAAGACTTGGGTTCACATTCAGACCGTTCCCCTGTTAGCTATTTGATCAGGATCAACTTACTCCTTTGAATTTCAATTTTACTGCATCAGAGGCTTGTTATGAAGATAAAATACAATGGTATGAGATTAATGTCTACTTAGGTGTTTGTTGAATTTATCAAGTATTGAGACAGCCCAAGACACCTGCATTTCATAACCTTAATAGTAAAGTTTGTTTTTTAGTGTGTTAACAAACAAAGAATGTAGTTTCTGAGCAAGTGTCTCTTCTCACTAGATTGTCCTCTTTTCATTTGTGTCTCTTCTCACTAGATTGTCCTCTTTTCATTTGTATAGACAATACACCTTTCTAAGACAAAATATTCTCTTCCTTTCTTCCCTTTCTTTCTCCCATCTTTTCTCTTTCTCTCTCTTCCTTTAAGTCCTGTCTCCTTTCCTCCCTCCTTCTTTCTATTTCATTTTTTTTGTGGGGATTGTGTGTAAAATATTTTGTGTCATCATGAGAAGATATTAATTCAAAGAGTATAGGATAAATCATTCTTACAGCTTAGTTATCATATTGACTTGTATCATTTTAACTATTTTTTTCATTTAAAGACTTTTAAATACATAGAAAATAACACAACAGAATCTAATTTAGAGGTAACAAATGTATTTTTTTGGTATATTTGCTTTAAATGCCTTTTTTGAAAGACGCAAGCTATTGCAGAGACAGCCACAGTTACAGATCCACGTTGCATGCTTGTCTTTCCTTTTCCTGTTTGCCCTCTCTACAAAAGTGATAAAGTGCCAAATGGAGGACTCCCTATTTTGAAAATGTGTAAATACTTATTGCATTTCCATTCTGTTGTTAAAACATATGCATCCAATTTATTAGCTTTTACTATTCTATAGCATTTTTGGTACTATACAATTTTATTACCATGCCAGAATTTACTTATCTTTCCTTTATCCATGAACTCTTCAAAGTTATTTCCCAGTTTCTGCAGCTATAAATGTATCTATAGAAAATTTTCTTGCATATATATGTGTGATAACTTTGTCAAGCTATATGCCTAGGAGTAGAATGCTGGGTAATAATGGGTTTACATGCAAAACCACACTGAATATTCCCTACTGCTTTCAAAGTGGCTGCACCAATTCACAGCCCTGCTGGCAGTGTATATGTGTTACTATAATCCCTTATCCTTGCCAACATTTGATATTGTTAAGCTTTGAAACATTTATCCAATTTTCATTGTCATTTAATTTGCATTTCTGGAATTGCTAGTAAATTTGACCATGATTTCATATTTATGTTGGTTATTCAGATTTTATCTTTTGTAAATTGCTCATTTGCATCTTTTGCTCATTTCTTCTATTGCATTCTTTATTTAAAATATTTACAGGAATTTTTATTTTCTCTATACTAATCTTTTGTGAGCTATATGCATTGTAAATAACTTCTCCCTATCTGTTCCCCATTGGTGTAATCTGATTATGATGCTTGTAATGGCTTTTATAATACAAATTTCTTTTTAATTGTAAGGTTGCTAACATTTTCCTTTATGATTTGCTGTTTTGCTTTCGTGTCTTGTTCAAGCATTCCATTCTTGCCTTGAAGTCATAAATACAGTTTCCTATATTTCATTATAGAGGTGTTCAAAGGCTTTCGCCTCTAAGATCCTTAATGACATAGGAGTTATATTACGTATGGTATTAAATAAATCCGTACCAGAAAAGTTGATGCTAGCTCCTTTAACAAATAAACTCACAAGTATAGGTCATCTAATCTGATAAAAATTTATCAGGTTGGTCCACAATGGGCATTTTTGATTGGCAGTTGCCTCTCCTCTAAGACTTGACTCAGGGACCCCAACTCCTTCCACATTGTAGCTCCACCATCTCTGCACATGGCTTCAAGGTTGCCAAAAGAGTGCAGAAGGCTTGGTGATTGTGCAGTCAGTCCTTAGTGGGTCAGGCCTGGAAGTGGGTACATTAATTCTGCTCACCTTCCACCAGCCAGATCTCAGACACTTCCCAGCACGGGAGGCTGGGGAAGGTGGTTTTAGCTGTGTGCCCATGAAGACAAGAAAAGAGGGTTAGTGAACAGGTAATCCGTCCCTGCCCCAAGTCTAAGTAATTTTTTTTTTTTTTTTTGAGACATGGTCTTGCTCTGTCTCCCAGTCTGCACTGTGTCGATGCAATCTCAGCTCACTGTAGCCTCGACCTCCTGGGCTCAAGCGATCCTCCTACCTCAGCCTTCCAAGTAGCTGGGATTCAGGCACATGGTACCATGCTTGGCTAATTTTCGTATTTTTGGTAGAGATGGGGTTTCGCCATGTTGCCCAGGCTGGTCTTGAACTACTGAGCTCAAACCATCCGTCCACCTTGGCCTCCCAAAGTGCATGTGAACTGCCATGCCCAGCTTATATTTAGTTTTATCCATAAAGATAGTACGTGTTGTACAACTTTAAAAAATTATTGGTTTTATTCCAAGTCGCCATACATAAGCTAGTTTAATTGTTGACTCTGGTTCCATTTTTCTATTTGTCTGTCTCTAAACCTCACTGCTTTTGTTAACGTAACTCTACAGTAAATTTTGGTATCTGGGAGGGTAATTATTAGCTCACTTTTATTCAGAGTGTATGCTTTATATACCTAGAGAATTAGAAAAATATAAATTGCAAAGCAGTGATAATACACGTTTTTTCTTGAGGGTGGGGAGGCTTTTGTGTGATCTGTGCCCATTCCTTGCATAATCTGTTTTTACATATCTGTGCCCCAGGCAAGAAGTGTTTTACCTCCAAAATGGACCCCATTTCATGGTTAAGAACAACATTACTATTTGTTCAATTTCAAAAGGTGTCAAAGTTGTCTCTGGTAGTGCTTTGTTATCATCTTTCAATGTAGACAGAACATCTTAAAACCTGGGAAAACAAGATTTTCAGGAAGTTGGGTTTCTGCTTCTTAGTCCACTTCCTAATAAGTGGAACATATGGCAAGGGCAATACAAATTATGATGCCACGTCTTTACATAGATATGGATTATGGATGCAATCATTGGTATCCATAGGTTTAAATCATTTATTTTATTTAATTAATTAATTAATTTTTTGAGATGGAGTTTCCCTCTTGTCACCCAGGCTGGAGTGCAATGGTGCGATCTCGGCTCACTGCAACCTTTTCTTCCTGGGTTCAAGGGGTTCTCCTGCCTCAGCCTCCTGAGTAGCTGGGATGACAGGTTTAGGCCACCAAATCCCACAAATTTTTGTATTTTTAGTAGACATGGGGGATTCACCATGTTGGCCAGGCTGGTCTTGAACGTCTGATGTCGGGTGATCCACCTGCCTTGTCCTCCCAAAGTGCTGGATTACAGGTGTGAGCCATAACCTATAATCATTTAAATACAAAAAGGCTTCCTATTTTTTTTTTTCCAATGTAAGAATATGTAAGAAAAAACACTTTCCCTAAGAATAGCTTTTTGGTTACAAGTGGTCTAAGGTGTATTAAACATGGAAAACCCAAATATTCTAAGCAGAGAACAAGAATGAGATTCAGCATTTTCAAAGGAAACAGTGCAAATACGGGCTGATGCCAACAGTTATGAAAGGCTTCACCAGTCACATCTTTTATTTTTTAATTTTCTCTCTCCTTCCTTTTCTACCACAAGTGTAATCAGCTAAAGCAGGAATAAAACAGGCTAAAGGCTCCCTCATCAAGTTTGTGTTCCTGTGTCTCCATCACTACCATCCTAAGATTCTCACATTCCTGAGCATCCAGACTGGTTTCCTGCCCGATTACAATAGCCTTGTGCTCTTTCACTTGCCTACGGACCCTGCATTTAGGACTTCTGTTAGCTCACTTGATAAACTAAGCCACGCAAATGCCCGGGGGATGATAACTAGCTAAGGTCCTACACAGCACCCCTGCACTGACAAGCCCAGAGCCGCTGAGGTGAGATGTCACACACTGAGGCAATCGGCAGGACAGCTGTTTCCAGCTACCACGGCAGCTACTGACCAGTTGCTAAAGTTGGTGCCACCTAAGTGAATACTTCACCTCACTTTTAAAATAAACAAACACTGTCAGATATTAGGGATACAACCTCTAGTTGCTCACATACTAGGTGATACAAATGCCCATTTTTAATGCTTCAAGTATTCATCAAGCAGCTACCGTAAGACAAGAGTTTGCTAAGTGCTGGGGGTTCAGTGATAAATATTCAGGTTTGAAAAAAAAATAGATATGGTTTTTGCTCTGATGGAGCTTAGGATTTAGTGAGGGAGAGAAACATTGACACCCACACATGAGTGTGCTACACACACATGCACACCCTCACTCATGGATCAGAGTTTGAATGAAAAGAACAAGGTACCATAGATGAGGTCCTGGGAGGCTGCAGGAGACTTTCTTAAGAAAGGACTGTGTGTGGAGGGAAAGATAGTCTTAGGCTGAGGGCGTGGGTTATGCAAGGCTGTGGGGAGGGGTGGAGGCGTGTGGAACACTGAAGCTACCAGAAGAGCACATCTTTGTTCCAGGGAAGAGACTGAGAAGAGACCAGTCCCAGTGAGGTGGGAGATGTCAGTAGAGCCATGTGATGCAGGGCTCTAAAGATGTTAGAAGTTTGATATTTCTTTTTTTAGTGAAGCTGAAATGAGAACAGATTAGAGGTCACAGTAGCAGATTTGGGTAAATCAGTGCAGCATGATGGGATTGGATAGCAGCTCAGCCTGAGGAAGTGGAGATGAGGACAGGGAAGAGCAGACGGGTGGTCGTGGATGAGCTAGTTGGATGTCACAAAATGAGACTGAATTGGACATGGGAGGTGAAATGGGGAAATATCAGCAATGACTCACAGAAGAAAGGTACTATCCAGCAATGGAGCAGAGTTAAAATGAAGCTAAATCAGTCAAAGCTTTAAAAGTGAAAGCTGCTTACTGCGGAGCTACCCAATGAAAGAATAAAGACCTTCTTGTTGAAGTCAGAAAATAAAAAACAATTCACTTTTTAATTAAGACTTTGCATAAGCAAGAAATGGTTGCTTGGAGTGTAAGGAAATAGCAGGTAACCTCCAACCAATTCTGATACTTTCCACAACAACGAAGTTCTGTTCTCTGCTGCCATTTCTATTTTGGGATCTAATTAATTATAAACATAGGTGCAAGACCGAACTTACATGTAGGCAGCTTAAGAAATAAAATATGACAGGCAGAGCAGGACGTTGCAATTATAATCTACCTCTCAAAGCACATTGAGAATAAAAGTCAGGTGATTTCTTTCCTAGGAGAATTTGAAAGCTATCGTGAAGCAAGTCATTTAGAACTTTACATTTTAAATAATCCTAACACAAAGCTACAATAATTCAGAGCATTCATTTACATAATTTAAAATATGTAAAACAGTATTTCCTGATGATATAGGTACATATAGAATCTGTAAATTAATACATGTAAACATTCATAGATGCCAAACTGAGGTTTGGGGTACCCCTGGGAAGCTAGGGAATGCAATGGGCAGGTAATGGGGGTGGCTGGCTTCATCTATAATTTTTAAACTATAACAGTAAAAATATCAGAAACATATGGATCAAAGTGTCAACAGCATCAAAATGTTAACAACTAAGGAATCCAGGGTTCTAAGAATCTAGGATAGAGCCCATCGTATTATTTTCAATATTTTCTGCACATTTGCAGTATATTACGGTTATATGTTTAAAAATGAAAGGTGGAATTTTTCCATTCATTATACCATGGGGGTGGAAACTATCTCATGGCTTGGAGAGACAATATATTGCCTTAAATTGTATTTTCTAATATGTTGTTTTCATGGTCTCTAATCCTGTTTTTATTTTTGTTTCTATATTTCTATTTGAAAAAAAATGACACCAAGGCAAAATAAATAATTTTTTGAAGTATTTGCTGCTTTTAAATAAATGGTAAATTATGATAAAATTATTTTATGGAGATGACAACTAAAAATAAAGAGTCACATAACTTATATTTATAGGTTATTTTATTTTTCTATACCTTAATGAGAATAGAAGTATGTGGTAAGAAAAGGGCTAGGTTTTTAAGCCAGAATACTAGTTTTAATTTATTCTTTTATGCAAAATAGGACATTCATGTGGTAAAATCAAATAACTTTATCGGCCTTGTTTTCCTTAGTTATAAGAAAAAAGGTTGGAAGTGAATATTTAGGTTTATGATCTGGCTTTTACTTTGTAGGATTATTTTTACTAATTTTGCTTATAAAGATACTACTTTATCTCTTCCTAACACTGCAACCACTGCGACAATGACTTAGGACATTTTCATTTAGCGAGGTTAAAAAATAATTTTCAGGCCGGGCGCGGTGGCTCACGCTTGTAATCCCGGCACTTTGGGAGGCCGAGGCGGGCGGATCACGAGGTCAGGAGATCGAGACCACCGTGAAACCCCGTCTCTACTAAAAATACAAAAAATTAGCCAGATGTGGTGGCGGGCACCTGTAGTCCCAGCTACTCAGAGAGGCTGAGGCAGGAGAATGGCGTGAACCCGGGAGGCGGAGCTTGCAGTGAGCCGAGATCATGCCACTGCACTCCAGCCTGGGTGACAGAGCGAGACTCCGTCTCAAAAAATAAATAAATAAATAAAAATAATTTTCATGGTGTGTGACACATGTATGAAAAGATACGTACACGCTTAATGAGCACTTCTGTCAGATTTAGAAAGTGGACACAGCTGTGTAAACTGTGTTGAAGTCAAGAGTTGAAACGCTACCAGTCCCTAAGGAAGCCAGGCCCTCTGGTCACGCCGATGACACTCAGGGTATCTGTTTTCCTGACTTCCAACATCATGGGTTCACCTTGCCCATATTAGAACCTTATAAAAAAAAATCTCGTAGCTCAGTAAGTGTCTGACTTTTCTCGCTCATCAATATTTTGGGAGAATCATTCATACATTTTCATAGTTGTTATTTACCCATATTTATTGCAATGTAACAGGGATTGGCAAACTTTTTCTTTAAAACACAAAGCTGAAAACATACCAAAATGTATTTGTCTATTTTATTGTTGATGAACATTCGGTTATTTCCAGCTTTGAATTATAACATATAGTACTGATATGATTATTTTCGTGTACTTGTTTTAGAGCACATATGTATCTATTTCTATATACTGAGGAATATAATTGCTGGGTCATAGCACACACACATATAGAGCTTTCACTGATACTGCCGTACAACTTACCAAAGAGATTCTAACACCTTATGCTTCTTTCAATCAATGTATGAGATTTTTATTTGATCTACACTCTTAACAGTTGATTTTGTTCATCTTTTTAGTCAGTTAGCTGAGTATGTAGTGATATCACATCATGGTTTTAATTTTCATTTTCCTGATAACAAATAAAATTAAGCAATTTATTTTATATTTGTTGGGAATTTATATCTTATTTTGTGAATTGTTCATTCAAATGTTTTGCCCATTTTCTATTGGGTTGTTTGCTTTTTCTGTTGATTTGTAGGAGCTCTTTACAAACTATGAATATACATCTTTTGATAAATGTATGTTTTGTAAATATCTTCACACAATGTTGGCTTTACTTTTTCATTCATCTGAAGGCATCTTTTGATAAACAGAACTTCTTAATTTTAATATCGTCCAATTTTCCCTGTATGGTCAGCATATTTTTACTTTTCCCAAGATTGTAATAGTAATGCATCATATTAATTTTATTTGTAGTTCTTCTTAATATCGTTATTCAACAAATTAACAAAATGTTTACTCAATAATGTTCCACTAGTTTCCCTATGCCCATGAGAAAAGGGAGGTAAAAGAAGCTCCAGAAGCTACCCGGCAGGGAAACTTGTGACTGGATTGGAAGTTTCACAAGGTCATCCTGCAGTAGGCTTGCTTTTGTTCTTTTAGTTATTTGTCAGGAGGTGAGGAAAAGATGACAGGGCAGACACTTAAAGTTTGTCTATGTAAAGTAGAAATACCAACAATATCACTTAGCTCCAGCTTTCCTTTATCTATACAAATCTAAGTGGAATAACTACACATTATAATCTTGAAAGGAATAACTTGCTGGAAGTTATGGAAATAATCTTGGTAGGATTCTGGGTTATAAATTTTGGTGCAAATGTCTTTATGAGTAGGTAATTTTAATACTTAAAAAAACTTAGAAACATTGGAATTGTGATTCCAGATGACAGAATAATTTATGACTTCCCCTTCTCCACAATCTTAATATTTTGGAAATTAAAAATAAATGCACTATAATGCTTAACCCTGGAATTAGAACTGGAATCAGAATTTGGACTGAGGGGAAGAAACAGGAAAAAACCCAACCAACTGAGGCAGCTGCAGCACATATTGGGAAAGGAGAGGCCATCCCTGTCAGTGGACTTTTTCGAAGGAACCTCAGGATAGCTCCGGTAGCGAAGGCAGCAACTGTAGACCTACAGGAAGCCAGTCAGGAAGTTAAGGGAGGAGTGGCTCAGACGCACCCTCAGCCTCTCTGTAGAGCCTGCCTTGTGGAATTATAAATAAACAACAAAGGAGTGTAAAGAATTCTGATAACAAGCTCCCCCCACTCCGGCCAAGTCCAATCAAATTGGAACGAGAGTGGAGCTGAGTGACTTGTAACCGATGCACTACTCCAGTCCTATCATTCATTCTTTTGCAGAAAGGCATTAGAAGTCAAAATTATCTTGAATGACATGAAGCAAGGTACTTGTTTGTTTTTCTCCCTTTTTGTCTTCCTGTATCAAAATGAAAGGACACCATTGATACTAGTATGTTATATAGAGACTGACTTGAGTGAATTTATTTTCACTTTTTGAGGTTGTTGTTAGATTTGTTTCTTTCTTCCTTCTTTTTTTTTTTTAAAGAAAGACCACTGTAAGTATGTGTATAACCATGAGTTATTCAACTGATTTTCACACATGCCTTCTGGAAAAATAGCCTTATTTCTTCAAAGTTATATGTACAGTAACCAAGAAGTTATTTAGGTGGCCGTTTGTCAACTGACTCTAGAAGAAAGGAATTGGTTTTTGTCTGTACCTAGAAACGTTATGAGAGTGGAGAAACATTGGTGATTTTATGGTTGTTAAAAGGACTGATATTTTCTGTTTCAGCTGGGGCAATCCATTTGTTTTCCATTTAACAACACGACTTTGCTATTTCATTATTGACTTCACGTCATTGTCCCTTTAGGAATTCTCGACGGTGGTTGGTGTTGTTTGAGAATTTTACTGGTACTACTGCAGCCATCACACAACACACCCTCAAGAGATTTCTGTTAAGAACCTAGCTATCTATGTGGACTTGGTGATATGGTTTGGATTTGTGTCCCCGCCCAAATCTCATGTCCAGTTGTAATCCCCAATGTTGGAAGAGGAGCCTGGTGGGAAGTGAGTGCATCACGCGCGTAGATTTCCACCTTGCTGTTCTCCTGGGAATGAGTGACTTATTGTGAGACCTGGTTGCTTAAAAATGTGTAGCACCTCCCCCTCCTCTCTCTTCCTCCTGCTCTGGCCGTGGAAGACCATGGCCTTCACCGGGATTTAAGTTTCCTGAGGCCTTCCCCAGCCATACTTCCTATAGAGCCTAAGGAACCATGAGCTAATTAAACCTCATTTCTTTATAAATTATAAATTACGCAGTCTCAGGTGTTTCTTTATAACCATGTGAGGACAGACTAATATGTTTGGCTTTGGGTTAAGTTGTAAGTTAATTCCAGCATAAGGAGATAGAAAATATTAGGGTTTTTTTGTGATAATGCAAACTGTCAGAGACAATTTGAGCTTTTATAGTCTTACTGAAGAAAAGACCTAGTTTTTAACTTATTCTTTGTACTCTAAGTATTTTGCAAGTGTCTGGTAATTAGTATGTGCTTAATGATATTTATGGAGCAAATATAAAAGTTTGTGGAAACATCATTGTATCATTATATTAAAGCCTTCAATATATGATTGTTATTTGGTGCAATTTACAAAACTAGCATTTCTTAGACATAATTTGTGTCTTGAATTGTTCGTTGGGTTTGCAAGCAATTATTTCCCAGAAATTGCCGGGTGTACATTTTTACCATTGAGAACCAAGAGATAGATCAATTCTCAGATGCTGTGTGAATGCACACGTTACACACACTGTCTGTATTAAAATTCATTTTAGCTCTTCTACATGAATACAATTTTTTGCACAATGAAGTTTACTTCTTCGGGAATGAAAATTTATTTTGATAATTTTAAATGAGAGTTATTATAAAATTATTTCATGACTTAAACTGCCAATTCTTACTCTTTTTTATTAAGTTTAGATTTTGGCATAGTTGAAGAGTTAACAGTATTGAAATCATGTAATAAAAACTGGTGATTGTTTACACTATACCTCCCTCGTCCCCATCTGGGTGATGGATTTCAATTACTTTTGCTCTGTAGTTAATTAGGTCTTTACTTCTAAGTATTGTACTGCTTTAAAAATATATTCATTTAGGCATTATTTATTGGTTTCCTTCTATGATGAAAATTTAACTCCCTTATATATCTTTCTCACAATTTTTCTCTTCTTGTGCTTTTAATAAGCCTGTATTGCATTTTTTTTGAAGTAACAGCCAATATTTTACATATGTTCATGGCTGAACGAAGTAATGGGCTCCTGACCCTGTTTGTTTTTCCTTTAGTAGATTGTTGCCTCAATTTGCTGTAGTTTCCTATGATCCCATTGCTAAAAAAATAAATAAAAATGGTAGTTACTGTTTAGATACATCAAGGTCAACCGCCCATAACTTAGTTGAAACTTAAGTCCTCCCAATTTCCTGGATATTGTAACTCTAAACATAAACAAAAAGCAAACGTTACTTATTTGTCCAACAAATGTTTAAGCATTCCCCTTTCTTCACAACCCCATCAGCATGTTTTTGCTTTTTATTAATAGCCATTCTGGCTGGTGTCAGATGGTATCTCATTGTGGTTTTGATTTGCATTTGTCTAATGATCAGTAATTTTGAGCTTGTTTTCATATGCTTGCTGGCCGCATGTATGCAAAAGGCCGCTTTCCTAGAGATTTCTGTTGCCTTCTAGGGCAGATGTTCTGTGGGACTGCCTTCGTTGTAGAATGCATTCTTGTTCTTATTTCCTAGGTCTTTTTTTGCAGGTTTACTACTTCATTTTCTGAAGCAAATGCTCAAGTCTTCTTTAGGAAAGGTGCAAGGAGGGTGAAATATTGCATGTCAACATTAAAAAAGTTATACCCTTACTCTTGATGGAAGGTCTAGCTGAATATACAATTTAAATAATTTAAAGGCAGAGGTTCCTAACCTTTTGGGCACCAGGGACTGGTTTCATGGAAGACAATTTTCCCACAGACGGGGTCGGGGGGCATTCGATTCTCATAAAGAATGTGCAACCTGGAACCCTCGCATGCACAGTTCATAATAGGATCCGCGCCCCTATGAGAATCTAATGATGCTGCTGATCTGACAGGAGGCGGAGCTCAGGCAGTAATACTTGCTCACCCCGCCCCCCATCACCTCCTCTTGTGCGGCCTGGTTCGTAGCAGGCCACAGACTGATAGGGGTCCACCGCCCCAGGGGGTTGTGGACCCCTGGTTGAAGCCGTTTCTTTACTGTTTTCCTGCTCCTTTTCCTGCTGTTGAGAATTTTGATTTCCCTTCTTTTCGTGGCCCTATATTCTCTTTCTGGAAGCTTTTACTATTCATGATCTTTTATCTCTGCATTTTAAACCTTCACAATGACATGCTTTATGGTGAGTCTTTTTAAATTTTTAACTTGTGCTGGGTACACAGGAATTTCAACTCGGAAAGTCATATCATTCAGTTTAGGAAACTTTTTTGCATATCATTTTTAGATAATTTCATAACCTCCATTTCTCTATTCTTTATGGAGCTATTTTTATCCTCAAAATTTTCTGTTCTCCTGTATTTTCACCTGTCGTTTGATTTTGTTTTGTTGTTGTTGTTCTTTCTCTCATGTCTTCTGGTACTACTTCTATTTTCTTTTGTGCCCAATTTATCCATCCATTGAGGTTGTAGTTTTAAATACTATTAAAAATATTTTTCAGGTATAGAATGTGTTTTGATTCTTCATATCATAGATTAAAATTTCATCAAAATGTTCATCTTTTAGTCTCTTTTGTATTTTTTCTCTGGTTTTTGAACATATAACTCAGAGATATTTTTAAATTCTTGTCTACCAATTCCAGTATTATTATCTCTGTGGGTCTGCTTTTGTTTTCTATATTTTTCTCTTGATTATTGTCCCTAGGGTTCTATCCATTCACACATATAGATTTTTTCTTTTGTAAATGTTAGACATCATATATCAAAGAGCAGTGGAGAATACATACGATTTTATCTCCTTTCTTCTGGTAGGCAGAGAGAGTGGGGGCTGATCTCCACAACCCAATCAGGGACATGGCCGGTTGTGCTTTGCTAGTGTTCATTCGTCTTGAGCTTCATGTGTGTTCCTAGGAAAAGGATCTTGGTGACATTTCTATTGTGAGTCTGGAGGGGCTTTTTCTCCTGAAGACAAAGAGACTATGATAATTTTTCCTCTCTGTACCACTCCGCAGCCTTGTTTTCAAACTTACTCCCTAGCCTCCGGCTTTGCACTGCTTCAGAAGTTGGCAAACATCTTAAGGGAAGCCTGGCTCTGTTGACATCCCCGGTCTCCAGTTTTGACATCCTATCCCCGGGTGAGAAGTAGAATCTCCACTGTTTGTTTTCTGCCTCCAGCTGTGGCTTCTGCCTAAACTAAAGCCAAATTCTTAGTGTTCTGGCAAATGGCTTCCGGGAAATGTTGTGCAAATTCTCAGGTCACCTTTGAACACTTCTTCCCTCTGTGGACTTGATGCCTCTTTAGTCCCTGTTTACTCTGAAGCTTTCTGATGCCTTTAACACCACACTTTCTGTTGTAATTCTCCCAAGTCTTCTTTCTACTTTTTCTAAGCTGCAGCTCTCACTTGCTGTACATTGTTCTGTATAACTGGAAATGGAATTTCTATGTATTGGAAAGGTTTTTAGGTCCAAGTAAGACTATCTTGAATGTTTACATTTTTTTTCTCTCTCTCAATATCATCATCTGTCTCTGTCAGATATGCCCAATTTTCCAAAAGTTGCTATATAGGGACCCTCCCACCAAAAACATGCTTTCTGTCCTATGACATACCATCTTTGATATTCTTCTCTGATGTTATGATCTGATAAACTAAATGGAAGAATCTGGGTAGAATGCTAAAGGACTTTAGTTCACACTTCTAGATTTTAGAGTTTAGTGCCAGATAGAATTTCTAGCTTCAAGCTTCCTCTTGGACCCACCCTGGCTCTTTTAGCTTTCCAGGGCTCCAGTGAAATGTAACTCAGTGATTGCAGCCAATATGCCTCTCTGAGAAGACTCTAAAAGCCTCTCTTCTAATTTTTTGTCTTTCACATCCATCATTCATGCAGTTAGAAATTACTTTCAAATGCTACCCTTGAAACTCACAAGTGTGGCTTTTGGAAATACTCTGAGACTTGCTTTCTTATTGAGAAAGTAGAAATAATGTACAGATCATTAGCTGAAGATGAAACACAATAATTTAATCCCCCAGCACAGGACCAGGAATACAGTCAGCACTCAATAAATGCCCATAATGCCACAGTCCCTGTCCCATATGGACAAAAGGGAGGAGAGAAGAGAAGATGAACGAATGATACAGATACTGCAAGGGTACCTGCCAGTTTGGTCCACTACAAACTCTCCATATGTAAGGCAGCCCTTGATATCTCTCCCAGACTTAAGCTAAAACGGGAGGAGAGGAGGACATGGACAACACAGGCGGCACTTTCCTGACTTGTCAGAAACAGAGATTGGACCAATGCCTTTGCCTGAGTAATTAAAATATTGTCGAGAACCCAACTCTTGAGTGGTTTAAAGCCCAAGCTGAAAGCAATAAATGAGAACAGAGGAGTTCCAGAAATTTCTCTGCTTTTTGTTTGCAGCCTGTGAACATATGGCCAGAGACGTTCTGCTCCTTTGGCTAAATGACAGTGCTAAGGAAGCAGAGATCCCTCAATGAGTTATTTAGCTTCCAGCTGGGGTGGGGGTGGGGGTGAGGGAAAAAACACAAAAAGCTATGTTTTTCCTTAACAGATAATGCACCTAAAGTTGAAAAGCTGACTTCCACCTCCTGGGCAACGTGGCTCAGGTTTGTGCACAGCTCAAGACAAAACTGATGTCAAAACCAGGAATGAAGGAGAAATCTGTGGCTTATTGAAGGTGAGTGAAATTACCTTCTCAGGTCACTGAGTACTCCTTCATTAACATCTGCAAGGACTATTTACATCCCAAACAATATGAACCATAGCAATACCTATAGCCTCTGACATTTTTACTTGTATATATTTTTAAACCTTACAGGGGTTAGATGTGACCTAGGGGTAAGGGGCTAAAGCTGGCTGAGCTTCAGGGTTTACATGCTCTGGCTTTGAGGTGATCCTTTGAGTTTGCCTGCTGTGTGGACTTTAGCTTTAATACTGTTTATCTTTATAACTGCTTTGGATTTAGTGCTCTAAAAAATACTGTAATTTGCCCATCCTTTTTAGCTTGAAGACACTGGATGTAGCCACATTCTTTTATCTCATAACTTAGATGAACAACTTGAAAGTTTATTTATAATTTTTCATTTAACTTTCTGTGTATCTGTATTAGAACAAACAAGATTTTATGTTATTAGAACAAAGTAAGTGCAGCCTAATTCTAAGGTTTTGTCCAGGAAGGAAAAATGGAACCTTTACTTAATTTTTTATTTTTGCTTGGCTCGTGTTATCTCCATGCAAAACCTGCTAAACAGCTACTTCTTATTTCCAAATCTCATTATTGCCAACAAAGACCTTGGGAGAACCCATGGTTTCAGATGTAACATCTCCCAGCACGTTGGAGTGAATTACGTCACATTTGTGTTACTTTTCTCAGAGGACAAGCTACTCATTTGACTCCTTGGGCGAATTTTGGCTTGAGTTCATAGTAACTCAGTTAGGGAGACTGAGGCTCAGCTCCTAGAGACAGGACTGTGGCATTGCTTGGCACAGTTGACAAGGTGTCAGAAGTAGTCGACTTGTGATCTTCTGGAGAGTTGACCTTGGGCATCCATCTTGGGCCTCAGTTGACTTTGTCTTAGAGGGGGATGGTGCTTGTCCACGTTGTCTAGTCTGCCTGACAAGGGTGTTACGGGCGTTCATAAAGTAAACTGAGATGCCTTGAATATGTGAATATGCTAAGGATAAGTAATTATTATAATTCCAGTCAATAATAGGTGGGTAATTTATCCATGGCGATAAGGAAATGAAACGTATTCAGGTTTATGCAGATGTGTAGTGTTAGTAATATCAGTATAAATAGCACCATCTATATGGCTTGGGCTTCACCTTGTCTCTGTGGTGGGCCTTTCCAACTCCAGCTGTTAGTAGCATGTGCAAGTCAATTCCATCTTCCCACCGAGCCATGGATGACACAGGTGCCCAGACCCTTGCTGGTGATTTTCCTGGCACTTCTGGTCTGACCTGTCCTTCAAAGTCCGTCTTAAATGCCACTTCTTCATTCATCTTCCTAGGTTTTCTTCTTCTCTCATCCAGAGGAGAATATTTCTTTGTCCGTTAAACTCCCGTTGCAAATTGTCTGTAATACCTTTACAGCTCTTACCACTTCCTGCTTTATATGAGTTATTTAAACTCTTGCTTTGCTGTTAGACCTTTGGCTTCTTAAATGTGTAAAATAAATAAACTGAATAAAAATAGAATGCACTTACTAAAGTGTGTGCCAGGAGCTGTGTTAAACTTTATACACTAATTACCTTGTTGAATTCTCACAACAATCCTATGCATGCAGTCCTGTTATTATCTGTATTGCATAGTTGAAGAAATGAGGGTGATTGAATTCAAATCATTGGTTCAATGTCACAAAATGGTTAAATGGTAAATTCAAACCCAGTCAGTCTGTCTTCACAGTCTGTCTTAATCAGTGTGGGCTTTAATAACAAAACTGGGTGACTTATAAACAAATGAAATGTATTTCTCACAGTTCTAGAGGCTGAAAGTCCAAGTTCAAGGTGCTAACAGATTTTGTGTCTGGTGAGGACCTACTCTTTGGTTCAGAGTTGGTCATCTTTTCTCTATGTCCTCACATGGCAGAAGGGGTGAGGGGGGTTCTCTGGGGTGTTTTTTTTTTTTATAAGGGCACTAATACTATTTGGGAGGGCTGCACCATTGTGACCTAATCACATTCCAAAGGCCCCACTGTCAAATACCCTCACATTGGAGATATGATAGCAACATACAAATTATGAGGGAACAGAAATACCCTCCAGCTTTCACATACATAATGTCCTCAGCTGATAATTATCTTGTCTTATGAAAGAACACAGCTATCATTGAGTAGTCTCTAATGAAAATAAGGTTTTTTTTTTTTGAGACAGACTCTTGCTCTGTCACCCAGGCTGGAGTGCAGTGGCATGATCTCGGCTCACTGCAGCCTCCTTCCCCCGGCTTCAAGCAATTCTCGTGCCTCAGCCTCCTGAGTAGCTGGGACTACAGGTACACACCACCACACCCAGCGAATTTTTGTATTTCTAGTAGAGATGGGGTTTCATCATGTTGGCCAGGCTGGTCTCTAAATCCTGACCTCAGGTGTTTCACCCACCTTGGCCTCCCAGAGTCCTGGAATTACAGGTGTGAGCCACCACACTTGGCCGTAAATAATAATTTAGTAAAAGATTTGCCCTTAGGAAAAATGCGGTAAAGTTTAAAAAAAGGCAAAATATTGAATTTTAGCTAATTATAAATAGCATTTTATACCTTGAGAGTAGATCAACTAAAACAGCTTCACTATGTGCTTTAAACTATCTTAAATTGTTTTGTTAAACTATTCTTAAAGTTCAGAATTACATTTTATTTTCTGGTTTTGAATTGTTCCCTCTACCAACTGACGTTTGGCTTAGTCCAGACACAGTAGATTTGACTTTGTGTATTAACTTAAGGATCTTTCTTTGCTACAATTTTCTCAGTCAGGTTTGTGATTTTTTCCCCTTTATTTCCTGAGACTAGAGGCCTCACAAAGAAATAGTTGACTTCCCTGATGGGGGATTTTTGCTTCAAAAATTTTTGAGTCCTTTTTTTTTTTTTTTTCTTTTTTTGAGATAGGGTTTCTCTCTGTCACCCAGGCTAGGGTGCAGTGGCACGATCAAGGCTCACTGCCTTCACTGTGACTCTGTCTCTCCCCTTCTGTCTGTATCAAAACACGCTTTGCTTTCCTCCTGTGAAGAATACTTTGGCCCCATCTGAATAATGCAGTATAGTCTCCTCTCAAAATCCTTGATTTCACATCTGCAAAATCTTTTTTTGTTTTGTTTTGTTTTTTTTGCTATCTAAGGTAATATTCACCAGTTTCAAATACTAGGGCATTAATATCTCAGGAGTCATCATTCAGTTCTCAGTGGAATTAAGCCACATGGCAATATTAATTAATGTGAATTTATTAGTTAATGCGGATTAGTGGGTTGGCCTCCCTCATCTAGCCTACTTCTTTACTTCCTCGTAATGTTTCCTGGGATCATCTCCCCAAAAAGCCACTCCTACCTAAATCTTTGTCTTGGAGTTTGCTTTTAGGAGAAGCAAGACCAATGTAATATCATAAATAGTGATTTTAAATCTCCTTTCTCAGTCATTGGTGAGTAAAACAAAAAATCTTAATAAGAATAAATAATATTTGAATGGTTCAATTAGCTAGATTCCATGGATTTGTATTATAATAGCTAATACTTATATACCATCCAATATTCACTAGGCATTTAACAGATATGCTAATGGAAGCTCAGAGAGGTTAAAGTAATTTGTCCAAGATCACAGAGCTGGTAAATGTGGGAGTTATGATTTAGAGTCTGTGTCTTAATCATTTTCCTATATTGCTTCTCAAAAACCACAATCCTTGCACAAACGATTACTGTACAAACAATTTCACAACACAGAGGACATTTACAAAGATCAATTATCTACTAAGTTGAAATGAAGACCCAATAAACTCCAAGAATCAATACTGAAAGAACAAGTTCTGGAACCATAATGGATTATAGAAATAATTTACAAACAGATTCAAAAGGTCTCGTAGTTTGCGAGGCACACACAAACGAAACTACTACACTTCTCATTCATTTATGGTAAAAAAAATACTAGATATATAATTAGAAAATACCTGTAACCTAATGATGATAAAAGCTGTGCACATTAAACATTACAAGATGTGGCTAAATTGGTATTTGTTTAGAAATTTAAATTTCTAAAATAGAAAAGTAGACCACGAAAGCACTAGAGGATTTTATATTCCAGTTTTTATAAATAGAATAAGAACTAGAAACAAAGAACCAGCAACAAAAGTGTACATTTGAGGATATGGTTGGACATTAATACTGGAATAAAAAAAATCTACCTGGCATAAGAAGATACCTATTAAAAGAGGAGGTAAGAAAGTTTCCTTCAACTATGCTGTTCTTAATGTTGGTTAATCAGGAGCTTCCAGAGGAAGGTAAACATCCTCTATTTCATAGATGATAAACAGGAACATAAGAACTAGATAATGTATCAGAGTCCATTATTGAACCAGTGGAAAGAAATACCCAGGACAGCAGATGATTTTCCCCAGGGCTGCGGATCCAGGGCTATGGAGACCTGGTGTGACCACCGAGAGCTGGGCTTGGGTTCTGGATGAAGAGCCGGACAGTGGGGGTACCAAGGACCATCAGACTTGCTGACTGCTTTCTAATTTTTCTATTTTCCTGATATAGGTGGGCACAACTGATGCTTCCAGAATAAATCAGACTAAAAGCTGAAGGGCAACTGGGGAGCAGGCGGTATTTTCTTACATATTTCCAATTGAGGGTTGGGACTTTGGAAGAAGAACAGGGCATTAGAATTGATTTTTATATATTTAATACGGCTAGAGTTAATGGCTTATAGATTTTTGCAACATTAGGCTCAGTTTGAGGTGTTGGCTTTGAGCCACAATTTCAAAGGACTTGGGAAGAATGCTATTTTTCGCCCCTCAGTCAAACTGAGAAATGTCTCTGTAGGTTATTTTAGTTTACATGTGCACTTGAAAGACAAGACTTTCAGGTAACCATCACGTAAGTTTTGTATTTTTGGGGGGTACGTTATGACAGCATAGGGGGATGTTAGTGATAGGGATATCATTGAAGTATTCTGTACTTGCCCAGAGAAAGTTCCTGCTCTCTGTTGCATCAGAGCCAATATCTATTTAAGAGTATATTTACACAGAAGAGATTAATTAATTTGTGATTACTTCAGTCTTTTCCTACTCCAGATCATGTAAGTAACGCCCCCCATTTTTTCATGTTTTTGGGTTTGGAGATCTGTATCTGGTGCCTGAAAGTACAGATTCCAGTATTTCAACTCTCATGCATTCAAACCCTAGGAAATGATGGAAATTCACATTTCATTTTGTGAGTCAGATTTTAGGACCTTGGAATGCTGGTTTTAAGCTTAGGAGAACTATAGAGAATGTGTTTATAAGAGAGATGCATATCTAATCCAAAGGTTTTATAATTGAAAAGGAAAGGTGAAGAAAAAGGACCAAAAAAGTAAAAGTAAATGATATGGAAAGCATTATTAGGATACTGAAACAAACAAACAACTACCACTAAAATAAAAGAAACGGTAACAATGGAAAAAATTCACCAGTAATTCATAGGAACCATTAATTAGGACAAGAATTGTATGTGGAATAGGCAGAAAGAACTGAAGATTTTACAAATACGTTAATGGAGGAGGAAACACTTTGTTTCTTATTTTAACATTGAGATATAATTAAAATACAAAATATGTACAGATATTAAGTGTATAGTTCTATGAATTCACACACACACTCACACACACACACACACCCGCACCCCAGATTATGTTAAGAAGCATTTCCATCACTCTCAATGTTAATTGCTTATTTCTATCACCCTGGAATAGTTTGCCTGTTCTAAACGTCATGTAAATGGTATTTTAAGAAGGCGTTCTTTTGTGCTGAACAAAGGCACTGAGAGCATTCTTTTTTTTTTTTTTTTTTTAACTGGGATTGTGTTTATTCTCTGTTTAGTTATAATAAAGCTGTATATATTACAGCTTTATTCAAGTCTCTGTAAATGAAAAATTTACCCCTACCCCTCAACATGTAGGTTGAGAACAGAAATATTAATGGGTGTGATTTATTTATGTATTTATTTATTTTTATTATTATACTTTAGGTTTTAGGGTACATGTGCACAATGTGCAGGTTTGTTACATATGTATCCATGTGCCACGTTGATTTCCTGCACCCATTAACTCGTCATTTAGCATTAGGTATATCTCCTAATGCTATCCCTCCCCCCTCCCCCAACCCCACAACAGTCCCTGGAGTGTGATGTGCCCCTTCCTGTGTCCATGAGTTCTCATTGTTCAATTCCCACCTATGAGTGAGAGCATGCGGTGTTTGGTTTTTTGTCCTTGCAATAGTTTACTGAGAATGATGTTTTCCAGTTTCATCCATGTCCCTACAAAGGACATGAACTCATCATTTTTTATGGCTGCATAGTATTCCATGCATTCTTGTGTATGTCTTTCAGTGTTCATATACATTCATTTTTCTAGCCTGTATCCCTAACGTGGTATTGCTGGGTCATTAGGTGGACATATGGTTCACCTTTGTAGATCCTGCCAAGCAGTTTCTCAAAGTTCTTCAATCAGTTTACACTCCTGCCAGCAATGTCTGAGAGTCCCACTTGCCAACAACCTTGCCAACACTTGATCTTTTTGGTCTTCTTAGGCATTCTAGTGCATTTGCTTTAATAGCTCTCTCTGTTTCTAATTTGCATTTACCTGCCAAGCACCTTTTTATGTGAGTTGGTTATATGGATATCTTCTTTTATGAAGCAACTGTCCGATGTTTTGGCAATTTAAAAAGTGAATTATCTTTTTTATTCATTGGCAGGTGATATTTATGTGTCCTTCTCAAATGTAAGAATTATGACATTTTCTCCATTGTGTTGCCTATTATTTATCCTAGTGGCATCTTTTGATGAACAAAAATTCTTAATTTTAATGAAGCCTTATTTGTCATTGTTTTTCCTTTGATGGCTAATGCACTTTTATGTTCTTCAAGAACACTCTATTCACCCCAAGTTCATGAAGATATTCTCTGAAGCTTTCCTCTAGAAGTCTGCACATGTCAACTTCATATTTAGATAATGATTCACATCTAATTAATTTTAAAATATGTATTGGGTAGGAATCAAGATTCACTTTTTATTTTAAAAAGACCATTCAGTTTCTAGAGCACCATTTACAGAAAAGGCCAGTCTCTCTCCACGGAATTTTGTGGTGCTCTTGTCATAAATCAAGTGACAATACACGTGTGTGTATTTCTGTATTCTATTTTTTCCATTAGCCTGCTTATCTACCTTTTCTACCAGTGTCACATTGTCTTTATTAGAATAGTTTTTAGTAAATTATTAGCTCTAGTGGTGCATGTTTTCTGATATCGTATTTCTAGTTCAAGATTTTCTTGGTTATTCCACATTCTTTGCATTTCCGTGTGAATTTTAGCATCAAATCTAATTAACCCTTATGGAAAAAATCTGGAAATCTGTTTGGAATTACATTGCAGGTTTTGGTCAACTTGGGGAGAATTTACATCTTAAAACACTGAGTTTTTAATCCACAAACAGAGACTATCTCTCCTATTATTTGTGTTTTTAAAATTTTTCTCGGCACTGTATTATATTTTTGTATAGAGATGTTTCACATCTTGCCTTGGATTTTTTCGGTAGGTATCAAATGTATGTAATGCTTTTATCGAAGCTATTGCTTTTTAAGCTTCATTTTGTATTGTCCGTTGTTATTGTAGAAAAATGCAATTTTCAGGCATGATCAAGTGGGCTTCATCCCTGGGATGCAAGGCTGGTTCAACATATGAAAATCGATAAGTGTAATCGAGCATATAAACAGAACCAGAGACAAAAACCACATGATTATCTCAATAGATGCAGAAAAGGCCTTTGACAAAATTCAACAACCCTTCATGCTAAAAACTCTCAATAAATTAGGTATTGATGGGACGTATCTCAAAATAATAAGAGCTATCTATGACAAACCCACAGCCAATATTATACTGAGTGGGCAAAAACTGGAAGCATTCCCTTTGAAAACTGGCATAAGACAGGGATGCCCTCTCTCACCACTCCTATTCAAAATAGTGTTGGAAGTTCTGGCCAGGGCAATCAGGAAGGAGAAGGAAATAAAGGGTATTCAATTAGGAAAAGAGGAAGTCCAATTGGCCCTGTTTGCAGGTGACATGATTGTATATCTAGGACACCCCACTGTCTCAGCCCAAAATCTCCTTAAGCTGATAAGCAACTTCAGCAAAGTCTCAGGATACAAAATCAGTGTACAAAAATCACAAGCATTCTTATACACCAATAACAGACAAACAGAGAGCCAAATCATGAGTGAACTCCAATTCACAATTGCTTCAAAGAGAATAAAATACCTAGGAATTCAACTTATAAGGGACGTGAAAGACCTCTTCAAGGAGAACTACAAACCACTGCTCTATGAAATAAAAGAGGGTACAAACAAGTGCAAGAACATTCCATGCTCATGGGTTGGAAGAATCAACATTGTGAACATGGCCATACTGCCCAAGGTAATTTATAGATTCAATGCCATCCCCATCAAGCTACCAATGACTTTCTTCACAGAATTGGAAAAAACTACTTTAAGTTCATATGGAACCAAAAAAGAGCCCACATCACCAAGTCAATCCTAAGCCAAAAGAACAAAGCTGGAGGCATCACGCTACCTGACTTCAAACTATACTACAAGTCTACAGTAACCAAAACAGCATGGTACTGGTACCAAAACAGAGATGTAGATCAATGGAACAGAACAGAGCCCTCAGAAATAATGCCACATAGCTACAACTATCTGATCTTTGACAAACCTGTCAAAAACAAGCAATGGGGAAAGGATTCCCTATTTAATAAATGGTGCTGGGAAAACAGGCTAGCCATATGTAGAAAGTTGAAACTGGATCTCTTCCTTACACCTTATACAAAAATTAATTCAAGATGGATTAAAGACTTACATGTTAGACCTAAAACCATAAAAACCCTAGAAGAAAACCTAGGCAATACCATTCAGGACATAGGCATGGGCAAGGACTTCATGTCTAAAACACCAAAAGCAATGGCAACAAAAGCCAAAATTGACAAATGAGATCTAATTAAACTAAAGAGCTTCTGCACAGCAAAAGAAACTACCATCAGAGTGAACAGGCAACCTACAAAATGGGAGAAAATTTTCGCAACCTGCTCATCTGACAAAGGGCTAATATCCAGAATCTACAATGAACTCAAACAAATTTACAAGAAAAAAACAACCCCATCAAAAAGTGGGTGAAGGACATGAACAGACACTTCTCAAAAGAAGACATTTATGCAGCCAAAAAACACGTGAAAAAATGCTCATCATCACTGACCATCAGAGAAATGCAAATCAAAACCACAATGAGATACCATCTCACACCAGTTAAAATGGCCATTATTAAAAATTCAGGAAACAACAGGTGCTGGAGAGGATGTGGAGAAATAGGAACACTTTTACACTGTTGGTGGGACTGTAAACTAGTTCAACCATTGTGGAATTCTGTGTGGCGATTCCTCAGGGATCTAGAACTAGAAATACTGTTTGACCCAGCCATCCCATTACTGGGTATATACCCAAAGGACTATAAATCATGCTGCTATAAAGACACATGCACACCTATGTTTATTGCAGCACTATTCACAATAGCAAAGACTTGGAACCAACGCAAATGTCCAACAACGATAGACTAGATTAAGAAAATGTGGCACATATACACCATGGAATACTATGCAGCCATCAAAAATGAGTTCATGTGGTTTGTAGGGACATGGATGAAACTGGAAACCATCATTCTCAGTAAACTATCGCAAGGACAAAAAACCAAACGCCGCATGTTCTCACTGATAGGTGGGAATTGAACAATGAGAACACATGGACACAGGAAGGGGAACATCACACTCCGGGGAATGTTGTAGGGTGGGGGGAGGGGTGAGGGACAGCATTAGGCGATATACCTAATGCTAAATGACGAGTTAATGGGTGCAGCACACCAACATGGCACATGTATACATATGTAACAAACCTGCACATGTACCCTAAAACTTAAAGTATAATAATAATAAAATAAAATATATAAAAAATAAAAAAAGAAAAAGAAAAATACAATTCATATTTGTTTATTGACTTTGCATGGATTAATTTCCCTAAAATCACCTATTAATTCAAATAATTTTTATAAATCCTTTTTTTCTTTTGCTATGTTAAATAAATTTTGCTTTGTCAAGGTGTGTTAGTTGAAAAATATGTTGCTAGATTATCTTTAATAATTTTTGATGGATTTTTGAGATTATATTTATGAAGATATTGGCATATAATCTAAGTATAATCATGCTGTCTATAAACAGACAGTTTTACTTCTTCCTTTACAATTTTTGTCCTTTTCATTTTTGCTTGTCTGATTGCCCTGGTTACAGTCAATACAACTGTGTTGAGTAGGGGTGGAGATAATAGCATCCTTTCCTGCCCACTGTTTCAATATTAAGGTATTAGCATTTTATTTTCTTTTTTGAAAGTATATTGTATTAGATTGGGGGAGTTTTCTTATACTTCTTTTTGATGATATGTTTGTTATAAATTGGGTGTTGAATTTTTCAAATGCTTATTTTCTGTGTTTATTTTGGTAATTTATGTTTTTTATCCTACATATTGTTGTTGAGTTATATTGATTTAATTTTCAAATGTAAAACTAAATTTGCCACCTTCCTGGACTAAATCTCATGTGGTTATGGGGTGTGTGTGTCTGTGTGTGTGTGTGTGTGTGTGTGTGTGTGTATGTGTGTGGTGTGTCTTGTCTGTTTGTCTTTTCTATATTTGGGAGATTTTATATTTTATGTTCATGAGGCTATTGATACATAATTTTCCATTTTGTAATACTTTTGTGAGGTTTTGATGTTGTGGTTATCTTTGAAATGCTTCTCACATTTTCTGTCTTCTAAAGGAATTTGTCTATGTTTGTTATTATTTTTAATCATTTTTTTTAGTATCACCCAGTTAAGCATTTTGGTTCTGAAATTTCATTTGTGAAAAGAATTTTACAAGCTGGGCGTGGTGGCTGACCCCTCTCATCCTGGTGCATGAAGAGGCTGAGAAGGGAAAATCCCTTGAGGCTAAGGGTTCAAGACAAGCCTAGTCAACTTAATGAGACCTCTTCTCTACAAAAATTAAAACAATTAGCAGGGCATGGCACACACCTATAGTCCCAGCTACTTGTGAGGCTGAGGTGGGAAAGATCTCTTGAGCCCAGGAGTTTGATGCTGTAGTGTGCCATGATCTTCTTGCCACTGCTCTCCAGCCTGGGTGACAGAGTGAGATCTTCTCTTTCAAAACAAACCTAAAAAACAAAACACACAAACAAAAAGCAGAAAAAAATTTATGTATGATGTAATAGACTGCATGTTTCTATGTCCCCCAACCCTGAAATTCATCACCCCAAAGTGATTGTATTAGGAGGTGGGGCCTTTGGAAGGCGTTTAGCTCATGAGGATGGAGCCCTCATGAATGGGATTGGTGTCCTTGTAAAAGAGGAGTCAGAATGATCCGTCACTCCTTTCACCATGTAAGGCTGTAGCAAGGTGGTGTATGAACCAGGCCAGAGGCCCCCCCTTGGCATGGAATCTGCTGGTTCTTTCATCTTAGACTATCCAGCCTCTAGAACTGAGAGAGAGATTTCTGTTGTTACTAAGCCACCTAGTCTATAGAATTTTTCTTATAGCAGTGGAACAAACTAAGACATATAGATTCAATGTATTTAACAGATATAAGACTATCAAAATTTTGTATTTTGTCTTCTAAGTTATGTTCTTCAAAGAATTTAAATAATTTAAGTTCTTATATTGGTAGGCAGACTATTTAAAATTATATCCTCTCATGCTCTATTTCATGTAAGTAGGGTATTAGTGATGTTCTCTTTTACATACTTCATGCCAGTAATTTTATTTTCTTTACTAACATCTTAGAGGTTTATTAGTTACTTGAAGAACTAACTACTGGTATTGTTGATTTTCTCATCTTATTTTTTTTACTATTGTTTCCAACTCTTCTATCTTCTGAGCTGGAATTTTAGATCACTTATTTAATATTTCTTTCTAAAGTATGCCTTTAGTGCTATAAATTTCCTTCTCATCCATGCTTTATCTGCATTTCACCTACTTTATGTTTCATTTTAATGATGATTGCAATTTCAATTGTGAATTTTTCCACAACTTGTGAGTTGTTTAAAAGTGTGGTGGCTAAGCATAGTGGCTCACACCATAATTCTAGAACTTTGGAAGGCTTATGCAGGAGGATTGCTTGAGCCCAAGTATTCAAGACCAGTCTGGGCAAAATAGTCAGATCCCATCTCTACAAAAAAAGAGAAAAATTTCCAGGCATGGTGGTGTGCACCTGTGTGGTCCCGCCTACTTGGGAGGGTTGAGGTGGGAGGATTGCTTGAACCTGGGAGGATGAGGCTGCACTGAACTATGATTGTGCCACTGTACTCCAGCCTGGGTGACAGAGTGAGACCCCTGTCTCAAAAATAAAAAATAAAAGTGTGCTGCTTAGCTTCCATACATTTGGGGATTTTTAGTTATCTTTTTGTTGTTGTTTCTAATTCAATTCCACTGTGGCAAGGAAACATAAACTGTATGATTATAACCCATTGGAATTTATTAAAACTTGTTTGATGACCGAATGTATAGTCTCTTCTGGTAAAAGCTTCATGAGCAATATATAGGTTTAGAATTCTATAAATGTCAGCTAGGCCAACTTGATCAGTAATGTTCTCATTTTCTGTTTCATTATTAATTGTTTTTTAATATGCTTCTTCTATCATTACTGAAAAAATGTGTTAAAATCTCCAGCTATGATTTTGTATTTCTCAGTTCTTTTGATCAATTTTTCCTTCATCTATTTTGAAATGAGGTCATGAAAGGCATACTTTTTTTAGGATTGTTGTTGCTTCCTAAGGCATTAACTTTTCTGTTGTTAAGCAGTGTTTCTCTTCACCTTATTTTATGTTACTTGCCATGATGTCTATTTTTTTTTCTGAATTATTATTATTGCAATACGCTGTCTTGTTTTATTTTCATATTCTGTATCCATTTTTCTCCATTTTAAACTGTCATTTGCTCTGTGTCCTTATGTTTTAAATGTGTCTCCTATAAATACATGGTGGCGTCTTAGTTTTTTGTTTAATCCAACCATGTCTGTCTTAAATTTGCACTTAGTGTGTTTACATTTAGTGGAATAAATAATATGGTGGATTTAAGTCTACCACTTTGTTATTTGTTTTTTATTTGTTCTGTTTGCTCATTGTTCTTTTATGCTCCCTTTTCACTTCTTTCGTTTTAATCATTGTTTTACTGATATACATTTATCTCATCTACTGACTATGTAGAATGCTTTTTGGGGGCTAGCATTCTGTCAGTGGTTAATCAAGAAAGCATAACATACAAGTTTAACTTACAAGTACCTTAAAAGTATATTTTCAGCACATCCCAACCAATGCAAATTCTTAAAACACTTAACTCCGTCTCCCTTTTAAAATTTTTTATTGCTATAGTTTCATACATTTCACTTCTACATCTACTATAAACCCTAAAGGCATGTGAATATTAATGTCTCTTTAAGTAATCACTAGTATTTTATGTTTCTGAAGCTCAAAGACCAAGAGGAAACGCCAGCAGCCTTCTGAGGTATTTTTTGTTTGTTTTTCGTTTTCTCTCCAGTTCTCCTTGTTTGGAATCCTGTCCCCAAATCTTTGCTGCTTTAGTAGCCCCAAAGTAAACTCTGTCTTCTCCAACCAGTGAGACCTCTCTGAGCCATAGCCTGGAAAGCACACCCACAGAGGAAGACTGAATGTGGGCAAGCCTCACGTCTCCTGTTTGTCTGGTGTTGTAGCCCTGTCTTGACACGCCTTGTCTTGAGGAAGCAGTTGTTTCCTCCATTTTGTTTAGTTTTAACTCTTGTTGATGGTGGGAGGGTGTCTAATGCCAGCTATACTGTACTGGAAGCTAGCATTACTTTATTTCTAGTTAAGAAGACTTGATTGTGCTTGTATGCTATTGATTTTCCTTATGTCAGTGTTTGTATTTTCATGATAACTTTTATCCACTGAAGAAAATGAGTGAAGGCTTTCAATGTTTTGTAACCATGGTGATCTTCATGTCCCTCCATCTGAAAGGCTTGGATTCTACTGGGATTATACTGGGATTGACTACGTAGGATTTGATAGGAGCTAATAATAGCCAAGTATTGTTTCAGTCAAAATAGCCCAGACATTGATAACTAAACTAATGCTTAATTAGAGATTTCTTATATTTATTGTCTTGCTGGGGTCAGAGGACAAGATGTTACTCTTCCACATGCAATTATCCTAGAAAGTGGTTAATCCCAGGACAGGGAATTTGTACTTGGAAGCAGCTCTTAGACTGGAGAAACAGCATAATGCTCTTTCTTCTGTTTGAGTTTCATGCCTGTTGGAGCTGAACTCTGGGTATGGTGGATCAATTTAAGGGAACTTCCTTTGGGAGGGGGCAGGCTGGTCTCAGCATATGATGAAAAATGGTGACTAAATATTGAACATCCTTTCTGGGATTCCCTGATAGTGGTCTGGGTCAGGACCTATGAATTTATATTAGCAGTTTTAAGTTACTCTGTCTGAATTATTCCCAAGCCGATATGAAAGCCTTGGTAGAAGACAGATCCTGATTTTTCTTATTCTGTGTAAAATTAAGAGAAGGCATTCTTTCATCTTTTAGATAAAGTTACAGAGGGGAGGGAAGAGGCTGCTGAAGGAAGGCAGTTCAGAGACTCAGGCAGTTATCGGCACAACGAACAGTGGACTGAGGAGCAGAACTAAGAACTAGAGTAGAAAAAAATATGACTGTAACATTTGAATAGGGCCTGTGGGTACATGCTTCAGAATCCAAAAGTTCCATTCTTAGATAATATCTTTGAGGAAGTCTTATGTTCATAAACAGGTGAAAGATTATTTATAGCAGTGTGTTTATAAAAGCAAAAACAATTGTGTATGCAAACAAAAGCCAAAATAATAAAACAAATATAGAAATAAAACAACAGAAAAACAAAAAAATCAATGGACAAAGGATTAAGTAGATAGAATTGTGACCTATTTATAAAATTGAACACCATGTGGCAATGAGTACAAGTGAGCCAGAGCTACGTGTATAAAATAGCAGCAACTGCTAGGAAAATATGATATTATATGAAGAAAGTTAGTTACAAAAGTCTATGTCATATAGGATGCCATAGATTGTTGGGGATAGAGATAAGTATGTATATATTACGTATACTTGTGATATAAACTATAAGGAAATGTATATACATAATAAAAGCTAACTGTGGGATAATTTCCTTTCTTCACTTCTGGGAAATAAAGAGAATGGGACTAAAGAAACCCAAGAAAGGAGGCATCAATAGCATTTACTAGGTTTTAATCTTTAAAAACATTTCTAAGCAAATACGACAATATTTTTTGAAGTGAGTAAGAAGTATATGAGGTTTACTAAATTATTGGCTGTACTTTCTGTGTATTTTAACTATTTAATAATTACAAATTATTTTCAAACGTAAATGTGGCCTGATTTTGCCACTAGAGACACTAGAAATATATACTTGTCCCTGGAACAAAACAGCAATGAGGAAAAGGTGTGCGTACAACTTGTATCTAAAAATGTAATACTGCAATGACAGCTGACCGAAAGAGTGGAAGCCCAGGTCTTGCATTTTGGCCTTAGTGATCAAAGCCAAATAAGACCTCATTTCTGTTCTCAAGGATCCCTCAGCTTGGTAGATGCTGTACGTATTAGATCCTTGAGGATATGATACCATGAGGAAGAAATATTGACAAATTCAGATTCCCAAACTTATGTACAGGCAACAACAGTGAGTCAAATTTAACAAGATGATACTTTGCAGCAATAAATGCAGTTCCATTCCTGGATTCAGAATGAAAGTTGCTCAACACAGGATGGGGGATCCTAGATACTGGCAGAAGCCTGAAGTCTTAAGGATGGGATAATGTGTTGGCCAAATACAAAAAGGGCTACTGTAGAATGTGGAGGTGAGCCTTTTTCTGGGAGCTCCAGCAGGTTAAAGTAAGGTCAGAAGTTGAAGGAGGGCCATTTAATCAGAGAATGTAGAACTACTTGGACTTTTGAGCTCAGCGTATAGCAAAGGCATCTACGTTCCCCTTTGTGTTCTCTCCCTGCTGATTTCAATCCACATAACAGGTGAACTGCCCTAATGAACTGCACCCTAAGCTAGCCGGTGTCAGCAGTGAACCACTGCTAAATGCACCTTCATTTGAACCCTGAATCTACCTTGGTGAAGATAAAGAAGACTCTGCTTTGTGCATAAAGCACTAAAAAGCAGCACTTGGCCTGAAGCAATAAAAATGATTGATGGTTATAACTCCCAAGGTGAAACTTTTGGAAGCCACGGTGATTATTTCAAAATATGACTACACTTTTAAAAAGTGCAGGATAAGTTGTTGGGAGAAGAATTCTGTTGACTTTCTTTTGTTAATGAAAATGATTCATGAAAGGATGTGGGGAGGCAAGAATATTAAGAAAATATCATATTAAAAGTGGAAATTTAACCTTTTGTTAAGGTGAGACAGTAACATATTACAATTCATTGGGATATACATACAATAAATATGGGAAATATGTACATGTTTTTTTTTTTTCATAAAACCCTGACTCTTAGAGAAGAGAAAGACTTCAGAGCAGTGTTTTCACATTAATTAAAGAGTTCAATACTGCTGTGTTTTCTTTTTTTTTTCTTTTTTTCTTTTTATACACATATATCAACAGGTAAGATTAGAATAGATTAGACTGTTGCAGGAAGTCAGGGACCCCGAATGGAGGGACTGGCTGGAGCTGAGGCAGAAGAACATAAATTGTGAAGATTTCATGGACATTTATCAGTTCCCCAAATTAATACTTTTATAATTTCTTTTCTTTTTTTTTTTTTTTTTTTTTGAGAAGGAGTCTTGCTGTGTCTGCCAGGTTGGAGTGTAGTGGCGCAATCTCAGCTCACTGCAAGCTCCGCCTCCTGGGTTCATGCCATTCTCCTGCCTCAGCCTTCCGAGTAGCTGGGACTACAGGTACCCACCACCTCGCCCTGCTAATTTTTTGTATTTTTAGTAGAAACGGGGTTTCACCATGTTAGCCAGGATGGTCTCGATCTCCTGACCTCATGTTCCGCCCGTCTCGGCCTCCCAGAGTGCTGGGATTACAGACGTGAGTACTTTTATAATTTCTTACGCCTGTCTTTACTGCAGTGTGTGAACATAAATTGTGAACATTTCATGGACATTTATCACTTTCCTAATAATACTCTTACAATTTCTTATGCCTGTCTTTAATCTCTTTATCCCTTTATCTTTGTAAGCTGAGAATACGTGTCACCTCAGGACCAGTATTGTACAAACTGATCATAGAACGTGCATGCTTGAACAATATGAAATCTGATTGTAAAACGTGTGTTTGAACAATATGAAATTAGTGCACCCTGAAAAAGAACAGAATGACAGCGATTTTCAGGGAACAAGGGAAGATAATCATAAGATCTCACTGCCTGCAGGGTCAGGCAGAATAGAGCCATATTTTTCTTCTTGCAGAAAGCCTATAAATGGATGTGCGCGTAGGAGAGATATCGCTGAATTCTTTTTCCAGCAAGGAATAACCCTGGGGAAGGAATGCATTCCTGGGGCAAGGTCTATAGACAGCTGCTCTGGGAGTGTCTGTGCTATGTGGTTGAGATAGGAATGAAATATGCCCTGGTCTCCTGCAGTGTCCCCATACTTACTAGGATTGGGAAATTCCAGCCCGGTAAATTCTAGTCAGACTGGTTCTCTGCTCTCGAATGCTGTTTCCTGTTAAGGTATTTATCAACACAATACGTGCACAGTGGGACGTAGACCCTCATCAGCAATTCTAATTTTGCCTTTTCCCTGTGATCTTATTGCGCTTTGAAGCATGTGATCCTTGTGACCTACTCCCTGTTTGCACACCCCCTCCCCTTTTAAAATCCCTAAGAAAAACTTGCCAGTTCTGCAGCTCAGGGTCGGCATCACGGTCCTAACAATAGGTGATGTCACCACCGGAGGCTCACCTGTAAAATTCCTCTCTTTGTACTCTTTCTGTTTGTTTCTCAGGCTGGTTGACACTTAGGGAAAATAGAAAGAACCTACCTTGAAATATTGGGGGCTGGTTCCCCCGACATTAGACTGTATCCCAGGGTGGAAGAACAATTCTGTTTCACAAAGCTTTTATTCAGTGCATGAGTGTGTGCGTGTTTACATATGCTCCTGTGTGCATGTGTGTATATGCATCTTGTAAAATATAGCTTGTTATGTAGAGGCATAATTTATATACAGTAAAATGCATCAATATTGGGGCATAGTTCTATAATCTATACATGTATGTGTAGACTCATGCAATCACACCTGATTAATTTAGAAAAGTGTCCATTTTCAGAAAAAGTTTCTGATTTTTTACAACAAATTTATTGATCTTTAAATTTTAGCCCTCTTTCTTTATTTGCAATCACTTGCTGCTCTTTTTAAAAATCTCTGTTACCCAGCATCTGTTATCCTCTCTTCTCAGTTGTGTTTCTTTTTTCAAATTTTAAAACAATTGCAAAGTTACAGCTGGTATGTTGAACACCAGCTGAAGCTTTCATTTTAATTGAGATAAAATTCACATACCATAAAATTCAACCACTGAAAGTATGTAATGCAATGGTTTAACATTTTTATCTTTATAAAATTTATTTTTAATTGACAAATAATAATTATATATATCTGTGGTGCACAATGTGACATTCTGATATATGTTTACAATTCAATGGTGTTTGGTATAGTCACAAAGTTTTGAAATAATCACCACAATTTAATTCCAGAACAGTTTCATTGGTATAAACTCCACATTTCACACCCTCCCCCAACGTGGTAATTACTTATCTGCTTTTTAAAATTACTTTTTTGTTTATTTATTTATCAATTGGCGGACATTTGGGTTGTTTCTACTTTTTGTCTATTACAAATAATGGTCCCATGAACATTCATGTGCAAGCTTATGTTTGGACACGTTTTTATTCATTTTGGTTCTATACTTAGGAGTGGAGTTGTTATGTATGAACTCTATGTATAGCTTCTTTTAAATTTTTATTTTTAAAAATTGACAATAATTACACACATTCATGGGGTACATAGTGATGTTTCCATATATATACTTTATAGTGGCCAGATCAGAGGAATTAGCATATCCATAATCTGAAACATTTATTATTTCTTTGTGTTGGAAATGTTCAATATATTTATAACTTTTTGAGACATTACCAAACTGCCTTCCAAAGGGACTGTGCCATTTTGCATTCCCAGCAGCAATGAAGGAGGGTTCCAATTTGTCTACATTCTCATTATTCTTGTTAGTGTTCACTTTTTTGATTATAGCCATCTCATTTGATATGAAGTGGTATGTCATTGTAGTTTTAATTTACATTATCTGAATGACTTAAACATTGAACATATTTTCATGTGCTGATAGGTTACTGGTCTATCTTCTTTTGAGAATTCTCCATTTACATCCATTATGCATTTTTCATAGAATTATTTTTCTTTTTGTTGTTGAGTTGTAAGAGTTAAAAATACATATTTTTATATATTCTGCATAATAGTCCTTTAAAAGAAAATTCACAAATATTTTTCCCATTTTGTTGGTTTTATTTTGAGTTTCTTGATTATACACTTTCAGGCATAAAAGCTTTATAATTTGAAGTTCAATTCATTCATTTCTTTCCTTTGTTTCTTGTGTGTTTGGTGTCTTCCCCTGGGCTTTTCTTTGTGGAAAGTTATTTGATTAAGAATTCAATGTTTTCACATGGTGTAGCCCTGTTCAGATTATCTGTTTCTTCTCGACTCCCTTTAGGTAGTTCATGTCTTTCTGGAAATTCATCCATTTTAATCAAGTAATTTAATTTGTTGTCATAAAATTGTTTATACAATAGTATTGCCTTACAGGCCATTTTATTTCTGTAATTGACAGTAATGTTCCATCTTTTATTCTTGAATTTAGTGTTTTGAGTCTTCTCTTTTTTCTTTGTCAGTGTAGCCAAAAGCTTGTCAATTCTGTTGATCTGAAAGAACTGGTTCTTTGATTTTCTCTATTGTGTTTATATTTTCTATATTGTGTATTTCTACTCTAATCTTTGTTATTATTTTTTTCCTTGTGCTTGTTTTGGGTTCAGTTTGCTCTTTGTTTTTTCTTTATGTTTTAAGATGGTTATTGATTTGAGATCTTTGTTTTCTTAATGTAGTTAAGAAATGTAGTTGTCCTATAAGTTTGTCCTTAATGTAGTTGTCCTATAAGTTTTGGTGTGTTGTGTTTTCATTTTGACTCATTTAAAACACTTTTATATTATCTTTGTGATTTCTTATTTGACCTATGATTATTTCAGAGCAGGTTGTTTAATTTCAGTGTCTTTTGAATTTTTCAACAATCTGTTTATTATGTATTTGTAATTTCATTCTAATATAAAGAAAATACTTTGTAAGATTTCATTCCTTTTTTATTTACTGATTTATATTATGACATAATACATGGTCTATCCTGGTGAATGATCCATGTGAATTTGAAAATAATGCTGTTGTTGGGTAGAGTGTTCTATAGATGTCTGTTATGTCTAGTTAATTGTTGGTATTATTCAAAGTCATGTATTTTCTTGTTAATCTTCTGCTTAGTTGTCCTATTCATAATTAAAAGTGAGGTAGTAAAGTCCCCAATTACTTTTTTTTACATTATTTCTCCTTTCAATTCTTTCAGTTTTTTCTTCACATATTTTAGGATTCTGCTGTTCAGTTGTTTGGTGTATAAATTTTTATAATTTTTATTTATTTTTGATGAAGGAACAAATATTTTGAGCCTTTTATCATAGTAAAATGATAACTTTATTTCTGTCTTTGTATTTATTGACGAATTTTGTCTTAAGGTCAATTTTGTCTTATATCAACATAGACATGATCTCTTTTAATTATCGTTTTAATGTATGATGTATATATTTTTTTACTTTTAAAGTTATTTCTGCCTTTGGATCTTAATCGTGTTTCTAAATTGGACCCAGGAGGTGGCTCACTGCACCCTCCACCTCCTGGGTTCAAGCAATTCTTGTGTCTCAGCTTCCCGAGTAGCTGGGACTACAGATGTGTGCTACCATGCCAGGCTAATTTTTGTATTTTCAGTAGAGATGGGGTTTCACCATATTCACCAGGCTGGTCTTGAACTCCTGACCTCAAGTGATCCACCCACCTCAGCCTCCCAAAGTGCTTGGATTACAGGCATGAGCCATTGTGACCAGCCCAATTTTAAATCTCTGTCTTTTGCTGGAGTATTTGGTCTATTTACATTTAATGTAATTAATGACATAACACTGTTTATATCTAATTTTTTGCTATTTGTTTATGACATGTCATTTTTGATCTGCTATTTTTTCATTGTTGCCTTCTTTTAGGCTAAAACTTTTTAACATGCCATTTTAATCTCCTTGTGCTTTCTTTTACTCTATCTTTTTTTTTGAGTAATTTTCTTTCTTTCTTTTCTTTCTTTTTTTTTTTTAGATGGAATTTCGCTCTTGTTGCCCAGGCTGGAGTGCAATGGCGCGATCCCAGCTCACCACAACCTCCACTTCCTAGGTTCTAGTGATTCTCCTGCCTCAGCCTTCCGAGTAGCTGGGATTACAGGCATGCGCCACCATGCCTGGCTAATTTTTCGTATTTTTAGCAGAGAGAGGGTTTCTCCATGTTGGTCAGGCTGGTCTCACATTCCCAACCTCAGGTGATCCACATGCCTTGGCCTCCCAAAGTGCTGGGATTACAGGTGTGAGCCACCATGCCCTGCCTTTTTTTGAGTAATTTTCTTAATGATTTTCCTTAGGAATATAATTAGCATTTGCATTTATAACAATCTCTATTGAATTAGGACAAACTTAATAATACACAAAAACTTTGCTTTATGTTAGCTCCAGTTTCTTCCTCCCTTGTTTGTGCTATTATTGTCATACATGTTACATCTTCATACATTTTATGCTGATCTACATAGATGTGCAATTATTATTTGTGTAGTTGTCTTTTAAATATGATAGTAAAGGAAAAGTATTAGAAACAAAAAAGCACATTTACCCTGTCTTTTATATCTACCTATGTACTTATGTTTACAGGTGCTTTTTATTTCTTCACGTAAATCCCTTTAGTATTTCTATTACGGAAGTTTAGTTAACGCATTCTCACACATTTTATCTGAAATATCTTCTAGTTTATTTTTAAATATTAATTTTGCTGGATATAGAATTCTTCATTGACAGTCTTTTTTTTGTGTGCTTTAAATGATATATCACTGTGTTGTGTAGGGCTTCAAATGAGAAATCAGTTGTTTATCTGTTAAAGGATCTCTGGTATATGAAGTCACTTCCATTGCACTTTTTGAAATTATCTTTTTGTCTTTGTCTTTCAGCAGCTTAACAATTATGTGCCCAGGTATGTACATCTTCAGTTTTCTCTCATTTGGAGTTTGTTATGCTTGTTGGATGTGCAGATTAATATTTTTCATAAAGTTTGGAAGTTTTTAGATGTTTCTTTAATTATTCTTTTTGCTTTTCTTTATTTCTTCTCTCCTTCTGCAAATCCCATTGTGTCCCACCGGTATCTAAGATGGCTCATTCTTTTTTTTTTTTTTTTTGATCATCAGACTGGCTGGTCTCAATTTACCTGTCTTAAGATCAATTTATTATTTTGCCCACTCATCTCTGTTTTTGAGCTTCTCTAGTTAATTTTTAATTCCAGCTAATGTGCTTTTTGACTTCATAATTTGTATTTGGTTCTTTTTATAATTTGTTTATTGATATTCTTTATTTGGTGACAGAGCCTTATAAGTAAATTCTTTTACTTCTTTAAACATGATTTATGTAAGTTCTTTGAACACATTTATATTAGTTGATTTTGAATCTTTCTCACGTAAGTCCATATCTGAACTTCTTCATAGAGAGTTTCTAATCTAGACTTTTTCAGGGATAGTTTCTATTGATTGTCTTTTTTTCTTCTGTATATGTGCAATATTTTCTAGTTTCTTGGTTTGTCTTATTACTTCTTGTGGGAAAAAAATGGAGATTTGAATAATGTTTCAACTCTGGAAACCAGATTCTTACCCATTCCAAGGGTTTGTTGTTACCATTATTTTTCCTGTTTGTTTAGTGACTTTCCTAAGCTAATTCTTTCAAGTCTGTATCCTTTGTCGTATGTGGCCACTGGTGTCTCTGCACAGTTAGCTTAATGGTTAGCTAGTGTTGGGACAGATATTTCTTAAATGCTGGAATCATGAAGCTTCTCAGTCTTTGCTGAAAGGTTCTGTATATGTATTGATACATGACATCAAAACTCTACTAAGCACTTTACAACTCTGCCTTAGCCTTCACTTCCTGTTTGTTCAGAGCTTCAAAATCAGTCAGTGGTGAGAACTTACGGCTTTGCCAGCTCTTTTCTAAGCATGCATGTATCCCTGGGCGTGTGCAAAGCCCTGTGCATTCACATGGCTTCTTTGATTCCCAGAAATATGTTGATGCTTTTTCAAAACTCCCTATGGACATCTCACTCCCTACCTCTTCTTTTATGTTTTTGTGTTAGCTTGTTATTTGCCCCAACCATTGTTACCATTTTGGGCACCTGAGGTTAAACAATTCCTTTTTTTTTAAACAAACAGCCCTGGGGTAAGGGCCGTTTGCATGTGGAGAGCTCTGAGCAATGAAAAATGCTCTGGAAATGAAAATGCAGTTTCCAGGGAACTTCCAGGCATGTCAAATAATGACAAATCTCTGACAACAGGAATTTGGAAAAAGCCCAACCTTGATCAAACCCCTCCATTGGCTGTGAGGCTACTGTTTTTCACCTTGATTGTGAGCTGTTAATTTTCTAGGCTACCATGGAGTGGGAGAGAAGGTAATGGGTTTAGGGTAAATTAAAATGCCACAAGAATGACCTATGATTACTGAGATTCAGCTATTTTGCTTGAATAAATGTTCCCTACACTGTTTCAAGCCTTTGGTTAATGTTGAGAGTTCTGAAAAAGTTGATTTTGGAAATTTTGCTAGTGTTCTTGTTGTTTTTATGGAAGAGAGGCTTTTTGGAGTTTTCACTACTTCATTTTTGCTAATGGTGTCTGTTTATTTTATTTATTTATTTATTTTTTACTTATCCCTGCTTCTTCTTCTCTCCCTCCTTCTTCTTTTCCTTGGGGGGGGTGCCTAAATTACCTGACAGAAGAGAACAGTAATAGTCATTTACTAGACTCTGCTATGTAGCAAGTTACCTGCCATTTGACCTACACATACTAGAAGGTTTAGCATAAACTACAGCATACTGAGCATCCTCTCTTCTGACCAAAAGTGAATGTAGAGGCCAGGTGTGGTGGCTCACACCTGTAATCCCAGCACACTGGGAGGCTGAGGCTGGCAGATCACTTGAGGCCAGGAGTTTGAGATCAGCCTGGGCAATCCAGTGAAACTGCATCTCTACTAAAAATACAAAAATGTACCTGGGCGTGGTGTTGCATGCCTGCAATCCCAGCTAATTGGGAGGCTGAGGCAAGAGAATTGCTTGAACCCAGGAGCCAGAAACTTCAGTGAGCTGAGATCATGCCACTGCACTCCAGACTGGGCAGCAGACCCAGATTCTGTCACAAAAAGAAAAAAAAAAGTGAATGTAGAAAAGCTTTTAAATCATATTTTCTGCTTTATTTTTCTTCTCAATTTTTTATTAAAAATATTTGAGGATTTCAAATGCTTATCAATGATAGACTGGATAAAAAAATTGTGACACATATACACTATGGAATAATATGCAGCCATAAAAAGGAATGAGATCATGTTCTTTGCAGGGACTTGGTTGAAGCAGAAAGCCATCATCCTTTTTAACCATTTTTATATGAACCGTTCAGTGGCATTAAGTACATTCACGGTGTTAGGCAGCCATTACCTCCATCCATCGCAAGAACTGTTTTCATTTTCCCAAACTGAAATTCTGCACCTGTTAGATAATTTCTCATTATCTCCTTCCCACAGCCATCAGAAAACATCATTCTGTTTTCTGTCTCCATGAATTGGAGCACTCTAGTACCTCCTATGAGGAGAATCATACAGTATTTGTCTTTTTGTTTCCGGCTGCTTTCACTTAGCATAATGTCCTCACGGTTCATCTATGTGGGATTTCTATAAATTTCATTCTATATTGCTTATTTATATATATCATTGCACTAGATAATGTGTTTCCTGAGGGCAGGGATTACGTTTTTAATTCTTTTGTGTCTTCAGTGCAAATGCAAGTTTGATAAATGAGTAAATTAACACTTACAACTTTAGTTTATTTTTCGGCAAACATTTTGTCAGCATTCACAATGTTTTTTTTTCTTAAACAGATTTTTGTTTCCCGAATTGTAAAAGTTTAAATTGTTCCTTGACTGCCATCTCAAAACTCTTCATTCAGCAAAATTCAGATACCAATCTTTTGCTGTTTGTTTTTAACATTTTGGCTAACAGAGCTATTGCCCATTATAGCAGAATGATTTCTCTGTATTGACAGGCTGTCAAGCAGGATGGTATCCTTAGGCTCACTTCAATGGCCACAGCTTAATGGATGCCACATTTTAGACAGATTTTCTTATTATTTTTTTCCAGCTATACAATTCAGTCTGAGGAGTAGTATTTCAAAGTGAGTATAATTGTGTTACAAATTATTCACTAACTTTTTCTTAAATTTATTGTAGAGGCTTGCCAGCTTAGATGCTGTTTTATTTATAAACCATGTCTTTTTCTTACAAAGTTACTTTCTGTAAATATTGATTTTATGAATCCCTTCACTTTTGTTCTCTACTAGCATCAACAGACAATTCCACAGGCCTGGAAGAGCCTCATGTTCTCTGTGTTTTAGCAAACCCGGTTGTATCACTTGACAGAGTTAAAAGCAATGGATCATTTCCCAGATATGGACTGGGAAAATACAAAGGAGTCCATTTGAAATCCACTCAGTGACTGGCCAATATTGACAGTGTTCTCTGTGGTTTAATTTCGTATTTCACTTCTTTTTAGAATGCCTTTTGAATTCTTTTTTTGTACAGTTATAATAGAAACAAACTTGTCCATTTATTTTCAAATCTTAGCACCTACTTGATTCCAAAAAGTTCTAAAGGATTTAAGATTCTTTTAAATAAAATTTCTTCCTTCTTTTCATTCCTGTTGCACATTCTTTTATGTCTTATCCCTAGCAGATGTCAACGCTTTACACTTTCTCTTCTTTCTATTCTGTCCTGAAAACACCGGGCATCCTCCTGGGTGCTCTTCGTTTTCATATTTCTAACATTATTTGTTTACAGTTCATATTCCTAATAGCCATGTGAGTTTGGTTAACTTCCTTGAGCCTTTTGAATCTCTGAAACCAAGCAATATCTGTCGTGAGATTTTTTCAAAGAAATAATGAGAAAAAAGATTTTTAAAAATATGTGCCTGATATAAGAAAGTTAACTTTTTTCTCTTTTCAGTTCCAATAGAATTTGAAATATTCAAATCACACCTCTTGTTTTCTATTTTATTTACTTGCATAGCTTTCTATATCTGCCTCTTCAAAAATATAAATTGCTAAGTCTGAACAATTGAGTTTCCCTGTATTTAATCTCCTGCAGTTCTATGCTACATGTTATAGAGAGTAATTTTGATTTAATAACCCAGTAAATCTTAATTATTCAGTAATAACATAAAGTGATTCAGAAGAAGGCCATCAGCATTCAAAATTTCTACCATTCATCACTTAATATTAGTTCTCATAACAGACGAGCAAATTATAGTCTTTATAGATTTAAAGCCTTATCATAATAATGACTTTTTAGCTCTCAAAGTCACATTATGAGATATTTTCTATTTTTAAATAAAATATTGCTATTTGTTTTCAAGAGAGCTAAGGCTAAGCATTCAGTATCTCAAAAAATGTGTGTTTTACTGCATCTTGAAAGAACAGTTACCTAGCAAATGATGGCAAATACTATAGTCGGCACCAAATAGTGTACTATTAGTAAGCTAATTCTATACACTTAATGAGCAAATATGAACTTGCTGTCCACTTGGTTGGAAATATCTTTTCACCATAAATTTCATACACATTTCAACTCAACCTTTTCATATTCTGAAATGTATCACTCTGGCAATTTTTTCATGGATGATGCTGATCTAAAATTTTTTATATATATAAACATCTTGTGTGGACATGGTGCCTATTAATTTAAAAAATAATTCATATATATTTTAATTATTTGGACACTCCATATAACTGTCAATCTGAATTGATAACAAAGTGATTGAAGCCTATTAGTGTGTGCATTATTGTTGGAAAAAACTTACAGGTGCATAATGCATTAGTTCCATAAATTTTAGTTTAATCTGCACATTCTAGGTGTGATGTATTATAACGATCTTTCAAGTGTCAGTTTATTAGACATAAAAAGATGGGCATTTGGGTCAATATCTGTGTTAGGCCTTATCAGACTAATTCACTCAGCATCCTCTTTATCCTATTTTGCATTTTATTTTTATTGTGGTGAGTACACTTAAGGTGAGATCTACCCTCTTATCACATTTTTAAATGTGCATGACAGAACTGCTTATTACAGGCACAATGATATGGAGCAGATCTCAAGAACATACTCATTTTTGAAACTGAAACTTTCTAACTGTTGAAGAGCATCTCTCCTTTATTCCCTCCCTAAGCCCCTGGCAAATACCATTCTACTCTCTGTTTCTATGAGTTTGACTACTTTGTGTACCTCATACAAGTGGCATCATGCAGTTTTTGCCCTTTGATGACTGGCTTATGTCACTTAGCATATTGTCCTCCAAGTTCATCCATGTTATATCTAAAAGAACGAAGTCAGGATCTCAATGAGGTGTCTGCACTCCCACGTTCACTGCAACATAATTCACAATAGCCAAGATTTGATAGCAACCTAAATATTCATCAGTAGGTGAAAAGGTAAAGAAAATGTGGTATACACATACAGTGGACTATTATTCAGCCATAAAAAGAAGGAAACATTCACGATGTCTTCTGATATTTGTGTATTTTCTTTGCCTGTCTTCTCTGGCATATGTTATACCATATGTATTCTTGTAAACTGTCTCAAAATATTTTTTGGAATGAGGCTGTGTATATATAACTGTAATAAGTCCATCAATATTAGAAGATACCATGAATGTTTCCTCCTTTTTATGGCTGAATAATATTTTATTGTATATTTGTATGGCATTTTCTTTATCCATTTGATATGGTTTGGCTGTGTCCTCACCCAAATCTCATCTTAAATTGTAGCTCCCATAATTCCCATGTGTTGTGGGAGGGACCCTGTGGGAGATAAGTGAATCATGGGAGCAGTTTTCCCCTTACTGTTCTCATGGTAGTCAATAAGTCTCATGAGATCTGATGATTTTATAAGGAGTTTCCACTTTAATTTGGCTCTCATTCTCTCTTGTCTGCCACCATGTAAGATGTGCCTTTTGCCTTCTGCCATGATTGTGAGGCTTTCCCAGTCCTGTGGAACTGTGAGTCCATTAAACCTTTTTCTTTATAAATTACCTAGTCTTGGGTGTGTCTTTATCAGCAGCCTGAGGGCGAATATTTATCTAATACATCATTTATCTATCCGTGAATATTTAGGAGACAGTTTACCAAAATATAAATCATGCAACATATGTATCAGTTTCATTGATCAAATTGATTTTAGTTAACAAGGAAAAGCTTTTAAAAGGAAAAACATTTCCAGTAGGAAATAGCATAACAACAGCAATAAAAAAAGGTAAGAGCTCAAAGTAAGAAAAAAGTATTTATGTCTATATGCCATTGACAGATAATTTCTCAATGGTGCCCTTCCTAATGATACAATATAAGCACAACATCAAAAGCATAAAAACCTACAACAATATCAAGATTTTCTTCTTAATCATCACAGATTGGGCTTAACTTCTTTTTTCCGTAACACTTGTAAATTTGTATTTTTTATTTTGATTCAATTAATATGTATACAAGGTAAAAAATTGGAAAAGTTATAAAAATGTCACAAAATGAATGCAAAGCAATTGTCCATTTAATCCTCTTTCCCAACCAATTGGTAACCAAATTTGTGTATTTCCTGTTATCTTGTTATCTACTTCTAGAGATATTCTTTGCAAATGAAAGCACCTATGGATTTTTTTGTCCTTTTTCATTTATCAATATAACTTGAAGATCGTTTGAGAATTGCTTTTAGAGGATGTACAATATTCCATTGTATGGAAGTTCCCTGACATTTCGAGTAATTCTCTTATTTAAAAAAAAATTCTGAAACCTTGAGTTCATACTCTTCCCCGACACTATTTATATGACCTTGGGGAAATTATTTTAAACTTTTTTGGTTTAAGTTTCTCGAATCGCAAAACAAATATTGATCTGGAACATTAAGACTGGGACTATTTATGTTGTAAGAGATTTTCAGGATGTCACAGAGTCCATTTTCTTGACACTGTCTAGGGACCACACTTAACAACAGTGTCTCTGTTCTTAGCATAGAATAGAAACAAACATCTGAGTGCTGGCATAGTTACAGGCTTAGTTAGGAGTCTAGAAAGTAGGACATTAGAGCTGACCCTATTGCTAAATTCCTGGAAGTCTTGATCCTTTACAGCGTCCCTGAGCCCTATTGGGCGCTTAGGGTAAGTCCGGCATCGTGCTGGAAGTTGGGGTTAAGTGTTAACAGTTGTTACGCACAATTTGTGGAAATTACACATAAGTGTTGACAGTCAAAAAATGTACACATATGTTAGACATAATGTAAAAGTCATACTTGAGTGTAGATAGCGGAGAGATAACTCCCCACAAACCCAAAAGACATACAATATCCCTATGGTTGTGATAGGTGAACCTAGAGAGAGTAATAAAGTGATAATAGCCTGCAGTCCTCAAACGTTGCACTGTGTTACTCTGGGTGCAAAACCATAGGTCTGCCTGTGGCATTTTAATTTTTTGAGAGAAACAGGGCAAGAGCCAACAACTGTCAGACGCCACACAACCTACTTACTTGAGAGAGCTCACTGTTTCAACCTCAGACAGTGCTGCATCTCTTCGGATGACATATCTCTGTAAGATTGCTTTTTTGTTCTTTCTGTGACAAAAGGTGAGACCCTTGTGAAAATGAACGTGGAGGGAAATGAGCAGGGAGGTTTCTGGGAGCGAGGAGTTACGCAGCTTCAATAGGGGTGCATTTCCTGTTAGTAAGTTATTGCTATGAGTGGTTGTTGAAGGATGGAATAAAAATATCATCTTTCTCTTTCAATTTATGTCTATTGCCTTTTCAAATGGTGACTATGTTGCTCGTCTATAAACAGGCTGAGTCTCACTGCTTAATAAAGGAACCTGCAAGGTCTTTCTCTTGACCTACAGGTGCTCTCGCCGGGAAAGTCGGAGGAACTCTGTGGCAGGGAGACACTTTAAACAGGGTGTTGGATGAGGATCCTCTTAAGAGAAGACACGCGAGTGGAGTCCTACAGAAAGAGAAGGAGGCTTTTGAATAGAGAGCGAGTGCAGGGGTCTTGAAGACAGATTGACCTTGGTGTTTTAAGGGAAAAGAGGAGGCAGGTGCGTCCAGATCACGGTGGGTGAGAGGCGAGGGACGTGGGACAACAATGAAGCCAGAGGCGGGTACTGGGCGTCCAGGGCTTGGAGGCTCACCATTAGGAGTGTGGATTTTATTCTAAAGGTAACGGGAAGAAGCTGAGAGGTTTTAAGATGGGGAAATGACTCACATGTGAGTTGTGTGTGGCAGATGGATGGTGAGGAGACGGCGGCGTGAGGGTGGCGGACGAGTGAATGGTACCCAATGGCTAGAGATGGAGATTTGTGATGGTCCCGGGTGGAAATGGTGACAGCCTGAGCTAAACTGATAGAAATAAATGGAATTAGGCAATTAAAAATATGAGTCGGGCATGGTGGCTCTCACTTATAGTCTAGCACTTTGGGAGGCCAAGGCAGGGGGATCACTTGGGGTCAGGAGTTTGAGACCAACCTGGCCAATGGTGAAACCTCGTCTCTACTAAAAATACAAAAAGTTAGCTAGGCGTGGTGGTGCATGCCTGGAGCTACTCAGGAGGCTGAGGCAGAAGAATTCCTCAAACCCCGGTGGTGGCAATTGCAGTAAGCTGAGATTGCACCATTGCACTCCAGCTTGGGTGACAGAGCGAGACTCCGCCTCAAAAAATAAAAAAAATTTTCGGGTAATAAAATTATCAGGGCTATTGTAGGAATTTTTATAAAGGAAGAGTCGAGGTTTGCATCTTCAGCAATGTGGTAGATACTGCTGCCATTTACTGAGATGGACAAAAGCAGGAGGACAGTAGTTTGTGAGGGCTATAAAAAATTCCATTTAGAAATGAGGGCTTGAATGGAAATGTTAACGCTTTTTGGTTTTAACATATAAAAGGACATTGGTCTGAAGTGATGTCACCCAGCTCGCAGAAGGGAAAGAACTTGAGGACATTGGGTCCATATTGGCCAAGGGCTGGGAAACAGAGCGGTCATAGATGGAGCATATTCAGCCTCAAAACAAGTTCCTAGGGGCACTCACAGAGGCACCTGGGTGAGCCAGCCTCGAAGTGTTTTTGTAAAATGTAACACAGGTCAGGGAGAATGAAGCCAAAGAAATCCATGTTCAGGGATGCCTTCAAATCCGAAAAGGAGTTTCAGTAACTACAAGTTTAGCAAGCGCCCGGGAGCCGTGTGTGAGGAATTCTATAATCTTAGCACATAGACATAAAGTATTTCCAATCTGCAGAATGGAAGATTAAGAATAAAAAACAGGTGGTAAGGTTGTTTTAAAAGATTTAGAAGTTCTTTTCTTTCTTGCTTTCTTGTTTGTTTGTTTGTTTGTTTTTTGAGATGGAGTCTCACTCTATCGCCCAGGCTGGAGTGTAGTGGCACAATCTTGGCTCACTGCAACCTCGACCTCATGGATTCAAGCAATTCTCCTGCCTCAGCCTCCCAAGTAGCCAGAATTACAGGCACCTGCCACCATATCTGGATAATTTTTTTTTTTTTTTGTATTTTTAGTAGAGATGGAGTTTGACCATGTTGGCCAGGCTGGTCTTGAACCCCTGACCTCAAGTGATCCACCCAGCTGGATCTCCCAAAGCATAGGGTTTACAGGCGTCAGCCACTGCACCTGGCCTGGAGTTATTTCTAATAGAAGAAAAGCTAAGCAAAATTCAGCAACAGCAACAACAAACTGATACTTTCAACTAGGTAAGAATCTGTGGCTTTGTTTTCTTCATTTTACTCCTGTGACATGGTTAGACTTTGTGTCCCTACGTAAATCTCATCTTCAATCACAATCCCTAGGTGTTGAGGGAGAGGCCTGGTGGGAGGTGATTGGATCGTGGGGGCGGGTTCTCCCATGCTGTTCTCGTGGTAGTGAGGGAGTTCTCACGAGATCTGATGGTTTTATAAGGGGCTGTTCCCCTTTCGCGTTTCTTAGTCTCCCCTGCTACGTTGTGAGGCAGTTGCGTGATTACTTTACCCCTCTGCTGTAATGGTAAGTTTCCTGAGGCCTCCTAGCCTTGCTTCCTGTTAAGCCTGCGGAACTGTGAGTCAGTGAAGCCTTTTTCCTTTATAATTACCCAGTCTTGGGTAGTATTTATTATAGCAGTGTGGGAACAGACTCATACACCCTGAACTCAAAGGAATAGGCCTTTTGCATCCGTAATTTCGCCCCCCCAAAATCAGAAACAAATATAAGTATTAGAGAAATATTGGAAAGCTATAAAATGTGGTTTGTGGTTGTTTTTAGACACAGGGCAATGGAACTGAAAACTCTCCTAATGACTTGCTTTCAAGAAATATTATTTCGATATTAGATGTGTTATTTTGATAAACCAATATCATAAAAGAATAAAATGAAATAGGGCCTTATGCTCATGCTCATGTGTTCCCTGCCAAGGTAATGCAGTTCCCTGTCAATCCACGTGGCCTTGTTTTTTATCCACAATCATGCAGACAGTGAAATATTGATGCTGGTTTTCTTCAGTGCAGGATGGCGGGGGTTGGGAGTGGGATTCACTTATTCTATTCGCTGAAATACTTTCCATATTCACACACTGCCAAGACCATTCCATGGATGTGATGTTTCCTGCTTTTTTCTGTCCTTATGAAAACTAGTTTCTCTTAGCAGTATTTTGGCAGAGCTCCCTGACCTCACTGGAGAAGACCAGAGGAAGCAGCAGCGAAACCCAAAGCCACTTTGGACCCCTGAGCCGCATGTTGCTGTGTGTGTTGGTGGGTGGGGGTGGGAATTCATTTAGGTGGAGCAAGGGAGACAGTAGGGCTGCCAGCTGGCCAGCCGGCTCTCAATCTTTATCACCAAACCTGGGAGTAAAAGGCAAATCTGTTTTCCTGAAACTCCACAGCGCAGAGTTATGATTGCTCCAGATTGTATCAGTGTCCCTCTGCAGCTGGAATCTTAATTGGCTGTGCTATTTCTGTACCAGCTGCTGGAAATTCTGCCCTTTCTCAAGCTGCTCTGCCTCTTACACGTCCGCAGGACTTCAGATGCATTGAGGTTTTGTCATTGGAACAAAATTGTTGATTGGTGCACTTCTCATTGATGATGCAGCCTGCCTGCAGGGGCCACTCAGGAGACCGGGGACAAATGAGCTGCTGGAGGGAGAGTTTAAAAGTTGAGCAAAACTGCTTTGGAAGCCGGGGAGAGTCTTCTAAAGAGGGGGCTTAAGCCAGGGGTTTGCCTAATAGGATGTAGGTCTCACAGGAGCTAATTATTAGGAGACAGTGATGAGGCTCAGTGGCAGGTGAGCCGGGGCTGCTCTGAAATCAGGTGAGGCGCTTCTGCAGCTGCCTAGCCATGGAAGGCGGATGCAAAGCCCAAGTGATTTCAATTGCCTCCTTGATGACTTCTGAATCTGGGTGTGGGGCTCGTTTCCTGAAATCAAAGTGACGCTGTCTTAGCTCACCAGCAAGGAGGGCGAGGTCAGGTGGACAGGGTTCAGTTCTGGGTGCTTTCTAAACTGTAAGATCTGCGTCCTGCTTTTGTGGAGGGGTTGGCAATTCCCTGGGTGAATCCCCAGTTATGAGGTAAGGGTTCCCTTGGGTTGTCATACGGGCTTCAGTAGCTCATGTCCCCACCAGGTCCCAGTCTCTCAAATCGGATGGCTTTAGATGAGATTTTCATTAAAATCTTCTCCGTTTCTTACATTCTCAAAGCCTTACCTCCTTGGAATTTTTTTCCCCATCCATATTGAGATTTGGTATACTGTAAATGTTGATTTGGAGGAGGGATCTTAGTGCAGGGTGGGCCAACCATCTGTTCCAGCATTGAAGGTAATAATTGTGTGTCAGTTTGGAAGGTATGGCAGGTGCAGAACAAACCCAATTAGAAGATGCTTTTGAAGACCCACTAGGTCATAGGGTGCTAGAGAAGAACCATAGTCCATCTAGAAGAAGCCAGCATTTTCACAAGTCCTTAATCATTTGATTAGCAATCATCAAGAACTTTATTTTTCACAATTGGCTCTTTTGCTCAACTCTCCCTTACAAGTCCATCAGATGCCGACTAAAACCTTAACATATCTTAGACATTTTAATCATTTTCATGTTTTTACTAGTTTACTTTTATTAAAATGTGCTTTTTTCTTTGTGAAGTGGGTTTTTCCTACTATATTTTAAGATAGATTTTCTCCATTTTGAAAAGATATCTATCAAATTATTTCATCTATAATTGAATAAAAAATCTAGGGCTTATTAAAACAAATTATGCAAGCTAACTTTGATATTTTTAGGGAACATTTTATCATTTGCAAAGAGGAATGCAGTCAGTTTATATCATAGTATGTGTAACAGAGAATAGGATTTAAGGCATTTGAGATACATGGAAAAGAAGACTAAACATTACTTTGGTGTGAAAATGAGATGAGACAATTCTATTAAATTGCTTAGGATATTGTCTGAAATATGATAAATGGCCAGCTAGTGTGAGTACATAAATGGGCTTTAAAAACATTAGTTATTCTATTTTATTTGGAAGGTGAATTCAAAACCGCTTGATGGTTTTCAGGCTCATGAAGTTGGGTGAAATGTTTGATATTAATATAAAAGTGTCACCTACTAAACTGAACAGAGAGGGTGGCGAGGCAGTGGAGCATCTTCTGGGCTGGAGCCTGACCCTCTGAATATGACCTTGCCTCTCTAGTTCCTGTGCCATTGTGGAGGATTTATTTGCCCTCTCTGTGCCTGGGGGTTCCCATTTGTAAATGGAGGTGATAGTTATATTTTTCATGGGGTTGTTGTGACAAGTTATTAGAAAAAAGCACTTAAAACAGTACCTGGCATATATAAAACATGCAAATGTTTAATATATGCCGTTTGAAAAATGCCAAAATGATAGGAATAGATTAGGCAGGAATAAATATTGAACATTTTCTAAATTTAACAAAACTCTAGATTCTAAGGTGGAATTTTAAGCCAGTGAGTCCATTGCCTACTTTATTGGGAACAAGCCTTAAGAATCCCTGGTAGACGTAAGATGGCGTTTCAATTACTCCAAAGTCAAATTTCCGTCTTCTGCATTTGTAGAATGTAATGATCTACCTGGATGCACATGAAGTCTCTGAGATCATGGGAAGTGGCAGCTCCACAGTCCGCACGCTTTTTTCACAGGGAGGTGAGGAGCCTGCAGTCACTCTCCTCCCAGGTGTCTGCGACACAACCGTCTCGGCTGAGCATCTGTTCTGAGAGGCCCCTGCAAGGCACTAGGGACTGTCACGGTAAGACTCTGTCTCTATGGTTACGGAGCTTGCACTTGAAGGAGAAAGAGGAGGGGGCACAGGGGGAAGCAATTAAATATGACGTGATTTCACAGAATGTCAGCCCGATAGAATGCACCAGGGGGGCACCTGAGCAGGCTGGAGGGTGGCAGGGAAAGATCTTCCACCTAGGATGGGACACACAAGCCAGGAGGGGCAAAGGAGTGCAACGAAGCCTGGCTGGACCAGGTCGCCGGATGGTGGCTCACATTCCATGGCGCTGGGTCTGGGCTTTGGGTCAGAAAGAGGTTAGAGGTGAAGGGGTAAAGAGGTACCTGGTGTGATGTCCTCGTGAATCATTTTAGGGGAGCTTCATTTCAGCACTGGTGGAAAAGAGGACTCATGGGCAGATTTTAAGCTGAAACATGCATGGTGACCCATGTTTGGAAAGATTATTCTGGCGGTCAGGTGGAGATGGATGTCCAGGGAGTTTGACCCGGGTCAGGGGATCCATCATGAGACCCCTGGTGAGATTAATCTCGGTGAGAAATGATGTGGGCTTTGTCTCAGGTGCTGGCAGCGAGGCTGGGAATGGATTCATAAATGATCTTGTGGTGTTGTGAACAGGACTGTGTGACAGATTCAATGGGAAACCCTTAAGGGATATGGCAGTGTTACAGGAAACTAAGGTTTCCAGTGTAAGTAGGAAAAGTAAGTTTTGGTGGAAAAGAAAATCTGCTGAGTCTTAAATAAATTGGGTGTGAGCTGCATCTCCAAATGTCAGTGGAAAAGCCTGTGGGCAGGGCTATAGGAGTGAAGAGTGTGGGGCAGAGACTGGGTGGGGTGGGTGGATCAGCAAAGAGATGCTATCTGATGGCCCAGGAGGAATGAGGTATCTCAGGCTACCCACAAGTGTAAGGCCTGGCAAGGGCCTGGAGAGCTAAGCTGGGCCACCTTTGCCTTTAAGGGATGGGAAGGAAAGGGTAGCACCCAAGGTAAACCCAGGGGCAAAATCCAGAGCCAAACGGCAACACAGAGCCACGTGGGAAAGAAATCATAAGGTCACGGATGGAGGGAATCATGATGCCAGTGCATGTGTTTGATGCAGTTTAGAAAGATTTACAAGGCCTTCCAAATGGGAGCACTTGAAAAGTGTCATGTTAGAGAGGCAAGAAATCCCATTCGTGGAAGACCTCGTTTCGATGTCCCTTGGTTAGCTATGGGTTCGTTAAGGATTAACCAAGGAGAATGCTGAAGAGCATATTTATTATTAAGAGATCAAATTAATCACCCACTAACAAGGAGAGTGAATTTATTGGAGTTTCATGCCAGGAAGGTCATGTGATGGCTCCCGTCTACTTTTATGGTATGATTTTCACAAGTTCCCTAAATAAAACATAAGCTGCAGCCTAACACAACTACTGACCTATTATCTGACATTTCCTGCTGCTTTCCAAGGCTGGGCCATAGTGTCTCCTGTAGGAAGCCTTTTCTAATTGTGTTTAACCAGGAGTAAGGATTTGGGAAAACCAAAGTTGTGTTTTTCCTTTACTTACCCTTCACACACCCCTCAATACAACACTTCTCACACCAGATGTGTGGGGGTATTTTCCCACCAACCAAGGGGACATCAGCTGGGTGTCCTCTCATTCAACTTAATTCTCACACTGTCTACCTGGGGATAGCACCCACTCCACAAGTTGAGGGCTCAGTCCTGCAAGACTGCCCTCCATATCAGATGCCAATTGCAAGGAGGAGATGGTCACCTATACTTCTGATCAATTGGCTATAAATTGGGGATTCTCATGACCCCTTCCTTGGGTTTCATTAACTTGGTAGAGCAGCCCATGGAACTCAGGGAAACACTTGACTTATTCTTCTTACCCATTCATTATAAATATTACAAAGGACACAGATGAACAATCAGTTGGGAGAGATGGATAAGATGAGGTATGTGAGAAGAGGCATGGAACTTGCATGCGTTCTCCGGGTTTCCGCATGTTCAGCTGCCTGGAAGCTCCCTGTTTTTTTTTGGTGGGAGGGTTATGGAAGCTTCATTAAGTTGGCATAACTGATAAAATCACTGGCCATTGGTGAGCAACTCAACCATGAAGTTTCTATCCCCTCCCCTGAGGCTGGAAGGTAGGGCTGAAAATTCCAACCCTGTACTCATGCCTTGGTCTTTCAGGGACCACCCTCCATCCTGAGGCTGTCTTCGAAAGCCCAGCCACCAGTTATCTCATTGGCTACAAAAGACAGGCTTATCATTAGGTATTTTCATCCTTATGTGAACATCATAGAGTGCACTTACACATATCTAGGTGGTACAGCCTACTGCATACCCAGGCTCTATGGCATAGCCTATTGCTCACAGGCAACAAACCCATTTAGCATGTGACTATACTGAAATGCTGTAGGGAATTGTAACACAATGGTATTTGTGTATCTAAACATAGAAAAGGTAATACATTGCCCTATAATATGACAGCTATGAAGTCACTAGATGATAGGAAGTTTTTGGTTGTATTATAATTTTATGGGACCTCCCTCGTCTATAGTTGACATAGTTGACAGAAGTCGTTATGCTGTGCATGACTGGGTGTATCTCACAATATCACACTCGGTGTTACTACTTCTTAACACCATCAGAGCGTTCACCTGCATAGCTCTTATGATACATTTACACTCTTTGTATTAATTGTGAAACTTACCATGTTTTTTTAGACAGAAATACCCTAATGGGCTGGGATTTTCTTTTTCCAGGATGTGAATGACACAACGCCTAGTTGGAGAATGTCCCTCTGGTATACAAGAGTCACTCTATAAATATGCCCCATCATAAGCTAATGTGTAGAGTGTGACATCAAGGACAAGGTCAGGATTGGAAATATGGGAAGAAAGGAACCATTAGTGGTGAATTAAATCCTAGTTGATACACAGAAAAAAAAAGGTAGAAGAATAAACAGTTTCTTCATAATCAAGTAATATTAGGTAGCTGATTATTTGAAAATTTGGCTGTGACCAGTGTGGTTTCTTTTGAAATGCCAGGAGGGGCAACTGTATAGTGGAACAGGGAGATGACGTCTTTGAACTCAGTTCTCAGACCCAGAGGGCCCCTCAGTATTGGGCAATGTAGAGAGCTTGGAAGGACCTTAACAAAAGGCAAAAAGTGGCTCAAGTACTGAAACCTAAAGGTCTTACTCTGCCAGGACTGGTGTGTGACACCACATGTGGATATCAAAAGAAGGAAAAAGAAGAGGAAAAAATAGGTTGATTCAGCAGAAGCGTTAGTTGTAAGCAAGTTGAGAAGCATGTGTGTAGAGGATGAAGAGAAGTTGGTTAATGGGTACAAACATACAGTTAGAAGGAATAGGTTCTCAGGTTTCAGAGCAGAGTAGGCTAACTAGCTAGCAACAATATATATTTCAAAATAGCTGGAAGAGAGGACTTGAAATGTTCCCAGTACATAGAAATGGTAAACCATTGAGGTGATGGATACTCCAAATACCCTGACTCGATCATTTCACATGCCATGCATGTAACAAAATACCACATATACCCATACAATGCACAGATATTATGCATTAATAAACATTAAAAATTAATACTGTAGGTAATTAATTTTGGGCTAACATTTTGATGGAGAATGGTGAGTGTGGCTGAAGACCATAGTCATTTCAAACCAGAGAGAGTTAATTATTCTACAATATATAATGAATTTAATCAAGTTTGAACATGCAGAAATGGGTTTTAGGCTTGTTCTGCTTTTCCAAAGTTTTGAATTCCAATTCTCCACTTCTTTGTTTTCCTCCTTGGCTTTGAATCCTGGGTGATTCTGAGAATCTGATGAAATAGATAAAATCCTCTCTCGGGAAATGCACATAGACACAAGCTTCTGACTACAATTCCATGGGCCTTTGAGGTTTCCCAAAATGGTGGCTCCTGGCCCTTCTGCAGGCTGGTAAGCTGGTCCTTTGCGCAGGGGTGCCCCTTTGGATTCAGTTTCTGGGCTCCTTTTCAAGTTTCTCTGACGTTCCCTGGCCTCTGGCCAACAGCATTCACGTGGCTCTGCCCATTTCCTTATCTAAAAAAGCAGGACACAAATGCTGAAAAGCTCAGGCAGAGCTGAGTTCCTTTCTCTTTTTTCACATGATTTTTCAGTGTCATCAGCAAGTAAAACTCCATCTCTAGAATCACGTAGAAGCTTCAGCTAAGGATTATCTGGGAATCAACCAGCACTTGGCATGTTGCACCTCAGGCTTGCCGTTTGGAGTCTGTCTGGATGGAGGGAGCAGAGTCCTGTGGCTCGCTAAGTTTCAGATGAGTTTACTCGCTAATGAGATGGTGCTCTCAATTCCAAGAGCCAGTGTGCCGGGCAAAGCCATTTAATTTTAAGATGCTCTATAAAATTCTAAGAATAGAGGACAACACCAGAGCACCTCAACTTTAATGAGAGGGAGCACTGGAAAACTGGGAATTGGTGAAGTATGGGAATGAATATTTATTGGGTACCAACTGCATATTGTCAGACTCTATACCCAGCAACTACAAGCCTTTCAGCAACTCTGAAGCAGATAAAATTATTTACATTTTGCAGTTGAGGATTTAGTTTAACGAAAGTTAAATCCTATTCAGAAGACATGTAAGGGGTGTGTTTTTTTTTTTTTGTTTGTTTGTTTTTGTTTTTGTTTTTTGTTTTTTTTTGAGATGGAATCTTGCTCTGCTGCCCAGGCTGGAGTGCAGTGGCATGATCTTGGCTCACTGCAACCTCCACCCCCCAGGTTCAGGCGACTCTCCTGCCTCAGCCTCCTGAGTAGCTAGGACTACAGGCGCATGCCACCACACCCCGCTAATTTTTGTATTTTTAGTAGAGATGGGGTCTCACCATGCTGGTCAAGCTGGACTCGAACTCCTGACCTCAGGTGATCCACCTGCCTTTGCCTCCCAAAGTGCTGGGATTACAGGTGACATGTAAGGTGTTTGGTAGGGTTGAAATTATATCTGCTGTGTGACTTGGGAGCAGCAGCCTTGGGAAGGTGCACAAGAGGATGTGACTCGAAGCAGTCTGCCTGTCTACAGGTAGCTCAGTCAGGCAGCTGATGCTGCAGTTCAGGAGGCCTGAAGGGTGTGCCCTGCAGGAGCTGAGTGGGGTGGTGGAGAATCCCACTCTGGTCAAAGTGACAGCCAGAAGCAACTTTATGTGGTCGATTTTGTGAGGTGTACTGCAGCCCTGTGAGAGAGAACTCATTTTTAGTTGCCCAGGAAAGGTTTGGATGTGGTTATTCCTCCCTGTCTCTCTGCACCAGTAGGTCATACCCTCATGTAAATGTTCTGTAGTAGCCTTTTGGCATCACAGCTGTAATGCAGGCCCTATTTTTTTTTGTTTGTTTTTTGTTTTTGAGACTGAGTCTTGCTCTGTCCCCCAGGCTGGAGTGCAGTGGTGTGATCTCAGCTCACCGCAACCTCTGTCTCCTAGGTTCAAGTGATTCTCCTGCCTCAGCTTCCTGTGCAGCTGGGATTACAGGGATGTGCCACCACGCCTGGCTGATTTTTCTATTTTTAGTAAAGATGGGGTTTCACCACGTTGGTCAGGCTGGTCGAACTCCTGACCTCGTGATCCGCCTACCTCAGCCTCCCAAAGTGCTGGGATTGCAGGCTTAAGCCACTGTGCCCGGGCACTACAGGCCCTGTTTTAAGGCCTTGTGACCCCCTAGTGTTTATGAGGACCTGTCACATAGCTACTACTGTATAAGCATTTCATCTAGTAACTGTAAGAACTGGTGTGTTAGAGCAAATGGAGTCACACAACCATTATGACCCACATCTCATTCCTGGCCCCTTGTGTCCCTCTGGGCCATCTGTCCCTGTGTGTGGTGGTCTCCAGTTTTCCAGGAGGCTCCATGGGCTGCGCATGGCGGTTTTAGCTTCTTCACGCTATTGTTTCTCTCAGGCATTTTAACAGGAAACATTCTAGATCAGGGGTCCCCAGTGGGCCACAGACCATTAACAGTTTGTAGCCTGTTAGGAACCAGGCAGCACAGCAGGAGATGAGTGGAAGACAAGCAAGTGAAGCTTCACCTGTATTTACAGCGGCTCCCCATCAGTCGCAGTACTGCCTGATCCCTGCCTTTGGGAGGTTCAGCAGTGGCATTAGATTTTAATAGGAGTGGGAACCCTATTGTGAACTGTGCGTGTGAGGGCTCTGGGTTGCACATTCCTTATGAGAATTGAATGCCTGATGATCTGTCACTGTCTCCCATCACCCCCAAATGGGATTGTCTAGTTGCAGGAAAACAAGCTCGGGGCTCCCACTGATTCTACATTATGGTGAGTTGTATAATTATTTTGTTATATATTACAATGGAATAACAATAGAAATAAAGTCCACAGTCAATGTAATGCCCTTGAATTATCTGAAAATCATCTCCTTCACCAGTCTGTGTAAAAATTGTCTTCCACAAAACTGGTCCCTGGTGCCAAAATGGTTGGGGATTGCTGTTCTAGATTATTGTAATACTCTCTCTGTTAGCCTGGCTTCTGTCGTGAGGGAGAATTGGGATGGGGCCTCCAGCCAACGCAAGAAAAGCATGCAATCTGAGTGTGAAACTTTAAGTCACTGAGATTTGAAGGTGTTTGTCACTGCATCATAAACAAGCTGATACTGATACTTCCTCTGATGCTGTTCTTAAATAAATACCCAACTTTCCAGCTTGCTTATATTTTTCACTGATAGTACTTTTTTCCTAACACCGCATTTGACTAATAAATGCATGGCTCCTGCCGTTAAGCTCTGCCATTTGAATCTGTACTCTACTCCAGAGTGAATGGTTAGCTTCTTTGAAGCACATGAGCATATGTCTCTCCTGGCTCTTAATTTCTCGAGGCTTTCATATGAAGGCTGCTGGTGTACGAGGTAAAACAGGGTATCTTTTACACGGCCCCTCCCTACTCAAGGCATAAGCACTGCACTGGGGTGCTCTGGATGGGATAAGTAAGAGTGGCCAAGCCACCCCATGGTCTGCTCTTTCTCCCCTGGCCATTGCCAAGCCCACTTTCTTGTGCCTTTTTCACTTGGTAGGAATTTGCTTTCAGAAGCCCAGTGGTCACTCCACAACGTTTGCCCTCCGTTGCCTCTCAGGGTTATTGTAGGAGTTAGCTTCTTAGACACATGGAGAGTCGGAAGCATCTTCCTGGGAGACCCTGCTGCTCCTATATAAATCAGAAGCCACAAACAGAGGGAGGGGAGTGCAGAGGTGCCCTCCACTACCATGGCCTAGATAATTCCTCACTGCTTTAAAAATATCACTTGGCTGTTTGAAAATTCATGAATATTAGCATGAAACAGTTGGCTCCAAACAACGGGTTAATGTGTGTAGGCGTCAAAGGTTAATGGCCATCATAATCTGGAAATGAACAGATTGTGCCCTCTCTAGGGAAAGGCATATTTCACATGTATGAATGGTGTGTCTCTGAGGGCATAGGGGACTGACAGCAGGTGTCGTGATGCCCAGGGAACATTGAATTCCAGACTGACTTTGGCATTTTATTTAGAGTAGGGTAGATGTTGCACGGAGAGCCAATTGGGAATTGAAGATTGGAAAGGCCAAAAGTGGGCTCTGAGGACCTGGTCATTGACAGGGGCTCATTCAAGGTGGTCAGTGGTTTCTTTTTCTGTCTTGTCACCCTCTGCATGTCTGTCCTTATAACCAGAGGCATTATCTTAAACAAGAGTGTCGGCGAGGTGAGGGGTGAAATTTGGCCACAAATTCCTATTAATAATAAACTAATAAAAGTAACAATAAAATTGTAAAAATAATGCAATAACTACTCCTCAGTGAGCATCCAAATTACACCAGACATAGTGTATCTTTTTTTTTATAGGATCTGTAATCATTCCAAGAAACCTGAAAATGAGTTATAACTCTCATTTTACAAATAAGGTAGTGAAAAGTCAAAAAGCTTAAAACTTGGTATAGGTCACAAGTTAGGGTCTGAATTTACAAATCTAGATATATTGTCTCCTGTCTGATTTCTTAGTCAAAAAAATTGATGTACACTCTTATTAAAATAATTGCATTGTTATTTATGGTTTCATAAGTCACAATACTGTTTTGGTTTACTGCAGTTACATTTGTTATTGTTGTTGTTATTGGGTTATCTTAATCTTCTTGGACTATATGACTTCACCTTTACTACTGAAAAATTTTATTGCATTAAGTTTTCCAACAAACATGGGCTTAATTGACCTGTGTTCGTCTCACTCAGGAATCAGAACCAGAAACCTGGGCGTCATCCTGTCTCCCTTTCTTCCCTACCACCACCTGCAGAAACTGCCTTCCTTCTCCCCATCCAGCGTTTCCATCCAGATCACTGTATTTGGGATAGAACCACATTCCTTTTACTCAATTTTACTCCTTTTATCCTTTTTTAAAGACGCAGAAAATGGATTCATTTGAATACCCAAGGATTCTAATGTACCAAAGGAATTTAAGCTTGGGGCTGAATTAGCCTCTACACTTGCCCAGTCTCATTTTTCCCTTTTGCTTCTGGGCTCCCTGCATGTCCTGACCCTCTATCCTTGCATTCAGTCTGACTCCCATCCACCCACTCTATGGATATTGCGCACTCGGTGACCTAGGTCTTCCAACTTGTTAGACCCAGTGTGCTTTGTAAAACCCACAGCCTCACCCTCTCTACATTGCTGTGGTTCTTGTCCTTGAAGCAGCAGTGTCAGCAACACCTGGCTCCTAGGAATCTGTAATTGAAGAAGCCTCCCCGATTACTTGGCGGCATGTGAAGGTTTGAGAACCACAGCTCTAAGGCATTTACAATCATTGAACAGGAATTCTTCCTAAAAGTCTCTCCTGCCTTGTTTATATTCTAAAGCTTACATTTCTTTATTGCTATAAAGGAAGGCAGTAATATTCTTTTTAAATGTTCTTCTGTTTTGGCTTTCTTCCTACCCTGGACATTTTTTCCCATCTCTTTTATAAGTACCCCTTTGCTCTCTATTTTTGCACTTTTCCAGGCCTCTATCCTTGTTCCTGTTTTTATCTGTTTCTACTCTCAACTATTCTCATTACTTTGTCTCTGTTGTTATTCACGCTTCAGCATCTCTGATCGGAGCCTTATGTAGCTTCATATTACCAAATGCCCAAAGGTTATTTCTGCTTGTATTTTCTTAGTATTTTAAAGAATGTGACTCTTTACAAGAAGGTCTACTACTGTGGAACAAAATAAAGAGAATTTTTTGGAACATAAACCAAGTGGAATAGATGCAGTGATACGTCGGTTCACAACACAAGCTGAAAAACTGCTGTAACCTAGGAGCAAATTCAGAGAAATCCCATGATCAGAGAGAAAAACAAAAAGAGCAGGAAGTTACCCCCCAAGGTGATCTACAGAGTAGCTGATTAAGTAACTGAATTTGCGGGAGTGGGACCAGAAGTCAGTCTTTTATCTCTCCCTGGCAGCACACATGTATGTCACATAAGCCCACAGAAGGAAAACTGCAGAGAAAAAGTGAACCATCTGCTTGATTTTGAGTATTTGAGCTTGAGGGAATTCAGGTCAGAAATTGGGATAATTCAAGACCTTCATAATAAATATGGAAAAGAAGAAATGAAAGGAGGCCCTGACTATCAAGTCTACCAAGGAGTGAAATTCACTCTAATCCTTGAAGTCTAGGATAAATAGTTCATCCTTTGGGCCATCTGGAATTGGAACCTAGGTGCTGACTTCCCTCCCACGTGCACTAAGAGGAAGCAATCCAACTCCAGGAAGATATCAGTTGAGAAAACCAACTCACATAACCTCAGAGGCAGCTTATTCATCTTCCAAGATAAGGAAGGTTAGGCCTATGAAAGTGGGAAAAAAGGAGGATGATCAAGTTGTTGGAGAGAACCAAGTTCATTAAATGTAAGCCAAAAATTAAACAAATAGGCTGATTCCAGATAGAAAAGAGAGAATTCAGGGATCAGCAGAGAAGTTAATACTTTTGAAGACATTTGACAGGATAATACTTGCATACAATGAAAAGGATGCCATTAAAAGAATAATTTAGAGACCAAGAAGAGTTAGCCTTGGAAATTAAGCATGTTATTTCTTTAAAAAATCAATATGTGGGATACAAAATTGATATATTGGACAAAAAAGGTAGTCTAGAAGATACTTAGGAATTGCCTTAGACTGCAGAGCAAAAAGAAAACATAAGTTATAAATGTAAGATTAAAGGTATGAAGATGAATCTTGAAGTCATGTTATCTACTAGGGGTGTCATATGGGCAAAATGGAAGTTAAGGAAAGAAACAAGTTTGTATTTGAAACTAAAATAATATAAGTGAATTAAATTCCATAGTAAAACAAAAGGATCAGTAAAAAAATTTCAGTGACAGTGTGTAATATACCTACAATGAATTATGTTAGAGAACTTTTGGAAATAAATGAAAAAATATTTTTTTCCTTAAGACAAATACAAACAAATGGGAAAACAATAGTGATAATACAGGAATAAAAAGCAAAGCCCAAAGCCCTTAACGTGGTTAAAGATATAAAAATCTTAAATGTACCCCAAAACTAAGAGTCATCAATTTTAATTGAACTATGTAGATTTCAAATCTATATAGGCATATATCAGATAATGCAGGTTCAGTTCCAGATGACTGCAACAGAGCAACTATTGCAATTGAGTCATTCAAATGTTCAGGTTCCCAGTGCACGTGAAAGATACGTTTATACTGCATTGTAGTTAAGTATAGAATAGCATTATGTCTAAGAAAATTGCATACCTTTATTAAAAATACTTCATTGCTAAAAAATGCTAATGAACATCAGAGCCTTCAGCGAGTCATAATCTTTTTGCTGATGGCCTCGTCTTGATGTTGATCGCTACTGACTGATTAGGGTGGTGGTAAGCTGAAGGTGGTGGCTGTGGCTTTATAAGACTATAAGACGACATTGATTCTTCCTTTGATGAAAGATTTCTTTGTAGCCTGCAATACTGTTTGATAGCATTTTACCCACAGCTGATCTTCTTTCAAGATTGGAGTCAACCCTCTCAAACCCTATTGCTGTTTTATCAACTTAAGCGTATGTTCTAGTCTAAATCTCTTTTTTTTCATTCAACAATGTTCACATCATCTTCAATAGGAGTAGATTCTATTACAGAAACCACCCCTTTTGCTTATCGATAACAAGCAACTCCTCATTCACTCAAGTGTAATAATGAAATTGCAGCAATTCAGCCACATCTTCAGACTTCATTTCTAGTTTTAGTTCTAGTTTTACTACTATTTCTACCATATCTGTAATTTTCTTTACTGAGGTCTGAAACCCCTCAAAGACATCAAAGAGGGTTGCAATAAACTTCTTTTGAACTCCTGTTGATGTTGATATTTTGACTTCTTCCCGTGAATCAAGATAAGTCTTAATAGCATCTAAAATGGCAAATCATTTTCAGGAGGTTTTTAATTTACTTTGTCCAGGTGCATCAGTGGAATCACTATCTGTGGCAGCTACAGGCTTATGAAATTTGTTTCTTAAAGATTAGAAAGTTGAAATTACTCCTTCATGGGCTGTAGCATGGATGTTGTGTCAGCAGGCATAGAAACAACATTCATCTTCTTGTACATCTGTTAGAGTTCTTGAGTGAACAGGTGCATTGTCAATGAGCAGTAATATTTTCACAGAAATCTTTCTCTGCAGTAGGTCTCAACAGAGGGCTTAAGATAGTCAGTATACCATGCTAAAAACAGATACGGTATCATTCAGGCTTTGTTATTTCCAGAGCACATGCAGAATAGATTTAACATAATTCTTAAGGGCCCTAAGATTTTCAGAATAATCAATGACCATTGTGCCAGATGTGATGGGTCATGTCTGTAGTCTGAGCACTTTGGGAGGCTGAGGAGGGCAGATCACTTGAGGCCAGCAGTTTCAGACCAGCCTGGTCAACATGGCAAAACCTTGTCTTTACTAAAAATACAAAAATTAGCTTGGCGTTGTGGCCCATGCCTATAATCCCAACTACTTTGGAAACTGAGGCAGGAGAATCACTTGAACTGGGGAGGCAGAGGTTGCAGTGAGCTGAGATTGTGCCGCTGCACTCCATCCTGGGCAACAGAGTGAGACTCCATTTCAGAAAGAAAGAAAACTAAATGACCATTGGCTGCATTAGCCTTTACCAAGAAAGTTATCCTGAAATTTTTAGCTTGGAAGCTAGTCATTGACTACTCCTCTCTAGCTGCAAAAGTCCTAGTTGACATCTTATTCCAGTATAAGGCTGTTTTGTCTCTGTTGAAAATCTGTTTAATGTAGCCGCCTTCATCAATTATCTTAACTAGATTTTCTGGATAACTTGCTGGAGAATCTACATCGCTTGCCACTTCACCTTGCACTTTCATGTTGTGGAGATGGCTTCTTTCTTCACACCTCATGAACCAACTTCTGCTAGCTTCAAACTTTTCTTCTGCAGCTTCCTCACCTCTCTCAGCCTTTATAGAATTGAAGAGAGTTTGGGCACTTGCTGTGAATTAGGCTTTGACCTAAAGGAACGTTGTGGCTGGTTTGATCTTCTATCCAGACGACTAAAACTTTGTCCCTTATCAGAAATAAGGCTGTTTCACTTTCTAATGATTGTTTTAAATGGAGTAGCGTTTTTAATTTCCTTGAAAAGCTTTTCCTTTGCATTCACAACTTGGCTGTTTGGCTCAAGAGGTCTAGCTTTCAGCTAGTGTTGGCTTTCAACATGCCTTTCTCATTAAGGTTCATCATTACTAGCTTTTGATATAAAGTGAGAAACATGTGACTCTTCCTTTCATTGAAACACTTAGCAACCATTGAAGGGCTATTAATTGGCCTAATTTTAACATTATTTTGTCTCAGGGAATAATGAAGCCTAAGGTGAAGGAGAGGTGGGAGAACAGTCTAAGAACTCACACAGCATTTATCAACTAAGTTTGCTGTTTTATATGAGTGCATATTTTGGTGCACCAAAAAATTCCAATAACAACATTAAAATCAGTGATCACAGATCACCATAACAGATAAAATGATAATGGAAAAGTTTGAAATATTGTGAGAGTAACTGAAGTGTGACACAGTGAGTGAAAGGAGGAAGCACATGCTGCTGGAAAAATGGTGCCAATAGACTTGGTAATGGAGGGTTGCCACAAACCTAAAAAAAATCTTCAAAGCCCAATAAAATGAAGCACATTAAAATGAAATATGCCTGTATAGCAGTTACTGTTATAATACAATGACAGTCACAATTGGAGTAAAAGAAAAATATGCTTGATTCAAACTTCACAAACAACACAATAATTGAATGCTTGAATAAAACAATTAGCAAGGGTGATATCTGTATTCAACAGAGTAGTCATTTTAAACACAATTTGCTATGGATAGTATCGTATTAGGCAAGAAAGGTAAGTTCATATTTCAAAAGGGAAACATTTTATATTCAATATTCACTTAGAACACTGTAATAAACTTAGTAATTATAACAAAGATAGGTAAAAACAAACATAAAATATTATCTCCCTGCCGGATCTCTTCGGAATTAATAACACAAAATGAAAACCCTTAAATATATCTAGCATTAAAAAGGAAAAAAATAAAGTGAAAAACTTTTTAGACATTAGTAAAAATGACCTAATTTGATATAAAAACTTATGTGTTGGTGGGGAGGGTGCAGCTAAGACAGTATTTACAGGCAGAATAATGCAGTGGCTGAGCACACAGATCCTGAAACCAAATGATCTGCTTTTGAATTTCAGGTCTGCGATTTACTTGACATTTGTTTTATTGTGTGACCTTGGATGAGTTATATAATCTGTATTGTTATTGCTAAAATTGGGATAATAGTGGTACATACAACATAGATTACCTGTATTACATGAATGCATTAAAATCTATACACGCGTATGTATAAGATGCCTGCAAATAGCCAAAAATTACAAGAAATCTCTCCTATGAGACAGCTCTGTGTTAGAACTAAGTGTTGAAGATGATAGAGACTAATAAACCTAAAGAAAGTAAAGATAAGGAACTACCAAAGATAAAAGCAAAAGTTAATTAAAAAAAACAATTAAAAGGCATTCTTGATAAAACAAACTGCTACTTCAAAAAGACCCAAAACATGGATAAACCTTCTTCAAACTTATTAAGAAAAAATGTAACATGGCATAAATAACATTAAAAATGAGTCTGGAAGTATAGGAATAGTTTTTAGAAATGCACAGTTTTATGTTAGTATTGTATCCATGTTATAGATGACTAAAATGTATTAATACAAAGAGGATAAAGATGTACAGCATATATATATGCAAAGAGCATATATGTGTTATCTGAGGTCATAGGGCATTGTCATTGGTCCAATGATGACATACGTTCATATGCTGCAATACATCTAAATTATAATGTAAAGAAACACAAATAGATATATCATGTTCACAAGTAGAATATTCTAAGAATTTTAATTTTTTCCAAAGTACAGTTTCTACGTGATGCTAATATGATTTCAAAGGATTTTTTTAATAGACCCCTGGGCATCTAATTTTACAATTGATCTAGACTGGTAAATAACCAAAAGAATAGGAAATAAATTTTAGAAAAGAAGAAACAATCACAATTTTAAACATGTAGTCGTAATATTTAAATAATGTGGTATTGACACAGGGACAGATACGTAGAGAAATGGACCAGAATAGATAAAGTATCTAATGAAATTGTTACTGACTTTGTGGCAAATTGATCTATGCATATTTGTTGTATCACATTTCAAAAATAAAAATAACATCCAATGTTGAGAGGCTGTGTTGATATTGGGTATATAGATTGGTTCAAACTTGCCAAAGAGAATGTTGGCAATATCAGTACCTGTCAAAATGAAACATAGCCAGGCACTGTGACACATGCCCATAGTCCCAGCTACTCAGGAAGCTGAGGTGGAAAAATCCCTTGAGCCCCAGAGTTTGGTTTTAGCCTGGGAAACATAGCGAGACCCTCATGTCTAACAAACCAAAAACACATGTACAATTCCATTTTAAGCTTTGTTTTGGAAAAGTTTTTTCATAATGTACAACAGTGTTCATTGAAGCATCGTTTGAAATAATATCAGGAAGAATTAACACTCATTAATCAAAGAATGGTTATGTAATTAATAATGGCTAATGATTCATAAAAACATAGTGTGACACATCCATACTGGAAAGTACTTTTCAGTGGTAAAAGGACTGATGCACACCCACAGGCCTGTGGGTGCACAAGTGTATACATCTACACAAACATGTATTCTTCTAGCCTCAAAAATATGAACTAATACACCAAACATTAAAACATTAGTCTTAAGAAAGAAGAAAAAAGATTTTAAAAATCTGGAGAGTATAATTCCATAAAAGCAACACAAAATACCTCTGTATGTACAGATAATGCGTCTAAATGCAAAGCAGGCATTCTGGAAAAATTTACGTTAATATGGTAATATTTGCCTCTTCAGAGGTTAATTAGATCGGGAGGTGGTGATGTTATTTTTTCATTTGTATGTTTCTATATAAGTCATTTGAGGTAGGATCAACATATTGAATATTTTTTTAAAACCCCAGGGTTTATGGTCATCTATTAACCTGACAAAATTAAAATTCAAAGTGTTAGTACAGCCGGTGTGATTTTTAATGGCAGTGCTGGAAACTTCTCCTGAGCTCATGGAATGGACATCTCTGGCCACGCAGTGGATGCTTAGAGAAGTCTGCTGCAGGTAAATATGAAGTTGGCAGGGTTAGAGGACTGAATTCTGGGGAGCTAAGCATGGAGTTTTTGGTAATAGAATTTCATTGAGAATGAATTAGGTGAACTAAATTCATTTCATAAAGGTGAAATTACACATAATCTCTTAAATGAATGTAACTGTAGCCTGGTGAGAGATGTGGATGACAAGTCTGTTTTCCTCCAAAGATGCAGAGCCTTAGGTTCATGTCACAAAATTGACATTAAAATATAAACTTTTAATGATTCAAAATGAAGATAACAAAGTCCAGTGAAATAATTGGTTGCGGTGATCTTTCGTGACACCTCCAATGGGCCCACCGTGGTACTTTCCTGACAGTTGATCTTAAATCACCATTTGGGATGAGTTGCTCTTAATATAAGTGAATGATTGATGTTAAACTTAACCCCAGTGTTGCCCTGATGTCCCATTAGAAAATAGGATGACCCAGTGCTTGCGTCCATCGCTCTCTTTTGACAATCACTTTCCAGGCCATGAATATAACATGAAGCGGAGGAGAGTGAGATTCTGACCTAGTCAATGCTGAAACAAAAGCTGTGTACAGCACTATGCCAGGCCACCAGACTTGGTAGGAGTGGAGAGAAATATATGCAGTGTGTGGTGTGAAGATCAAGTTTTAATAAGACCTCCAGAATAAAAAGGAGACACTGCCTCCTTTCACCTCTATATTTAATTTTTGCAATCTAAGCACTAAATCTGGCCAACGCTTGCTGTGAGCATTGTCTGTTATTCTGGGTTAATGGGGAATTCTTTTTGCATGGGGACGGTGGGGTAGGGGGAAGCATCAGTGTACCTAATAATAGCTCTCACAATACTAGATGATAGCTTATGACCTTAATCATATTTGCTGTGAGATAACTAATTTTGTGAATAGTCTGCAGGGAAGATTTTTTTTTTTTTTTAATAAATTCTATGTTGGCTAAAGAGAAGAACTTTCTCAAAGCAATTGTCAAGCCACTGAAGATGTTGGTATAATTTTGGTCATGGGCTGTAACACAGCATGCGGTCTCCGGCTCATGGCATCGTAGTCACCTGCAAACTTGTTAAAAGTGCAATTACTCCGTGTCCACTGAGTTGGACACTTTGCAGGTGAGGCCAGCAATCTGTCCGCTCAGCAGCTCTCCAGTGACACTCTTGGGTGCTCAAGTCTGAAAGCCACAGTGCTGCCTATCAGACCATGAAAAACATGTCAAACAGTTGACCGTTCTCATCTATAACCTATCAGGCGCTGTGTAGACCTGCACTGTCCCCTGGAAATATAATCTGAGCCACATATGTAATTGAACATTTTCTCCTAGCCCCATTAAAAGGGAAGAAAATGATGGCTGATATTAATTTTAGTAATATTTTAAAACATACTCAAAATATTCAACATGAAACTAGTATAAAATATTAACAGATGCTTTACGTTTTTCTCTTTTTGGTACTACGTCTTTGACATCCAGTGCGTTTTACACTCAACATCTCGTTTCATTACAAACCAGCCACATTTCAAGTTCTCAAGAGCCAGCCATGGCTAGTGGCCATCGTGTTGGGTAACACAGACTGTGATCTAGGGGACATTATAGTCTTTTAGGGAAACCTGGGCCCCAGTTACATTTTACTTTGAATCACCTGGTTTGGATTGAATGAATATCTGTTTATCTGAGAGGTTGGGGCCCAGGTCCACAGTTACCTCTCTAGCAGCCAGATGAGGCAGACAGCCTCGGAAGCTTGTGATGCAGGAAGGTCTGTGGTACCCAACCCCCATGTGCACCTCTTCCTGTTTTGTGAAACTAGGGTACATTTGGTTCATTAGCAAAGAGTGGTAAATGAGAGATATTCTACCCTAGTAGAAAATCTAGGACATAGCTTTTCAGTCTTGGGAATGAACACAAGTAAATGAATACAAGTAAATACTGTTTCCTTCCAGGTAGAGACATGAGAGTATTGGGGAACACCACGAATTTGTACGAGAGTCCAGAAACTGACAAAAGGCTCTGCTGCATGCTTACTGAATCATAGTTTTCTCTTTTTTCTTTTTCTGATTTTTATTTTTTATTTTTCGTTGAGGTGAAGTCTCACTATGTTGCCCAGGCTTGTCTTGAACTCCTGGGCTCAAGGAATCTTCCTGCCTTGGCCTCCCAAAGCACTGGGAGAACAGGTGTGAGCCACTGCGCTTGGCTTATAGGTTTTTTGAGGAATACAGGAGTAGTAATTGCTTCAGGAGGCTTGATATGATTTGGCTGTGTTTCCCAGCCAAATCTCATCTCAAATTGTAATCCCCACATGTCAGGGGAGGGGTCTGTTGGGTGATTTGATCATGGGGGCAGTTTCCCCCATGCTATTCTCTTGACAGTTGTCACGGACATTTCCCCCTCACGCCCTCTTTCTCCTGCCACCATGTAAGACGTGCCTTGCCTCCCCTTCACCTTCCACCATGATTCTAAGTTTCCTGAGGGCTGTCCAGCCATCTGGAATTGTGAGTCAATTAAACCTATTTTCTCTATTAATTACCCAGTCTCAGGTAGTTCTTTATAGCAGTGTGAAAATGAACTAATACAAGGCTGTTGAAGTCAAGCATGTATGTTAAAGCCCTTTGTAAAATCGACAATACATTGAGTAGTATCTGGATCCTCTCTAAATACAGCTTTTGTTCAAATCTATTTCAGGCCCTATTTTTTACACTTCAGCTTTAAACAGGTTGACGTGTACCCATAGATCTGGGCATCTTGACCCTGGGCTTCAAGAAACTGCTGTGTCATCTCGGGTGCTCTATGCAAGGTTGCCCTGAAGCGTGGGTGATACAAAATATTCCATTCCGAGAGACACTGTTGTACTTGAAGACCCTTCTCTCTATTTATTGAAGAGGATTATCTGTGTGTCTCTTTCTCTGCCTCGCTTCCTGTCTCTTTGTCTTTCGCTCTGCCTGTTTGCCTCTCACTGATCGTCATCCATGCAGTTGGTATTGCATTTCCGTGTGTGAAAATGAGGGACTTTGAAGCCTTTTGCTGTCGTGTGTCTGCTTTCCTCCCTGTACTTCTTTCCTATGAAACTTTTCTTCATCCTTCAAAAAAGTCCTGTATTTGTTTCATCAATGAGTACAGTTAATTATATGAATTAGCACCATTCCTTTGCTTACATTTTACTTTTGGTCTCTATCAGGAATAGACCACCCACATTTAAGACAGTTCATTTCTGAGTTGTATAATTGGATTTATTCATCACTGTAAATAAGGCTCCCCAGGGCTCCTTCCATGCAGGGTCCCTCATGCACACTCTCTCCACCCATGTGCCACCTCACACCCTGTGCGCTGCCCACTGCTGAGCTTCACATGTTAGTTTGGTAATAAAGAAGCCTATAGCAATCCTGCTTAAAAACAGCTTCTCACTTCTCTCTCATCTCTTTCTCTGTGTGTTTTTTTTCAAAGGGTGGAAATTCATTATTCTTAGAATGAAGAATTTTTTTTTTTTTTTTCGAGACGGAGTCTTGCTCTGTCACCCAGGCTGGAGTGCAGTGGTTCGATCTCGACTCATATGCCATATGACCCAAGGATGTCTGAAAACCCCTAAATCCACCTGGGAACTTTTCTTTCATAACTTGGCTGACAATGTATCCTGAACAAGAGGAATAAAATACCATTACTATTCTTTTTTTTTTTTTTCGCTCTTCCGTTGAGATGGGGTTTTTTTTTTTTGCCCAGGCTGGAGTGCTGTGGTGCAATCTTGGCTCACTGCAAGCTCTGCCTCCCGGGTTCACGCCATTTTCCTGCCTCAGCCTCCCAAGTAGCTGGGACTACAGGCACCTGCCACCATGCTTGGCTAATTTTTTGTATTTTTAGTAGAGACGGGGTTTCACCATGTTAGGCAGAATCGTCTCAATCTCCTGACCTCGTGATCCGCCCGCCTTGGCCTCTCAATGTGCTGGGATTACAGGTGTGAGCCCCTGTGCCCGGCCGGAATGAAGAATTTTATCAGTTTTTGTCCTGACATTGGTTTATATTTGTTAATTTTTACCTGAGGCATGGTTATCCCATTTAACTAATATACGTTTGAGGTTCTTAACCCATTTGGGGCAGGGGGAAGTGCCACTCGCTGCCAGCGTTCATTTGATTTTACATAAACATGCTCTTTGAGGCTGAAGCAAATCTGACTGATTTTCAATGTGAAAATTAAACATAAAAACTGTTCTGGGAGTTATTTCTAAAAACAGAATTGTCTGAATCATTAGAATAATCTATTACAGAAAAATTATGTTCATCAAGTGAATTTTTGGCCAAAAACTGTTGAAGAACAATGTTAACGTCACAGGTAGGACTGTTAGGTTTTCTAGGATTTGACATTGTCAGTGATCAAAAACCACTGTATTTTATAGATGGAAATACCACTACTAAAAACAGAAAGCCATAGAGTGATGTCTTTTGTTTCCAAAGTCAATATAATAGAGTGATGCAAAAATAACAACAGCAAGATAGTTGGTAGCAAAGTTATCTCAGGGTAAACCCTGCAGCCACGAGCGCTGCTGGTGAGTATTCCTGGGGCAAACACGGAGTGGACTGAACATCTTCAGTCATACCCCGGATTACCATTTCTGCTCTATTTGTTGTCTTCACGTTCATGAGCTGCTATTATTTATGAATTTGGTATTCTCTCTTTCTTAGGTTCCATATGATTGTGTTAACATTTTTTTTTTTGCGATTATAAAAGTGATAGATGAGAAAAATACAGAAATATACAACAGGTAAAGAACACGAATAGTCCCACCATTCTGAAAGTACTATTAATATTTTGCAGTATTTTAATAATCTTTTATAATCTTAAAAATTTTCTCTTTACATAGTTTTATGTCATATGTAGATTTTTATACTTTTTCTCCTAAATATCACATTGTAATCATTTTCCTACAGCAGCAGTAAAATTTTATCAGATCGGAGTTTTAATGGTTAAATAGCAGATCTGAATAGAGATATTACCCGAATTGTGAAATTGAGATTTTGGCCAATTTTTACTACCGACAATAACAATGCATTACATATATTTGCAGATATGTACATTTAAGAATATTTTCTTGGTAGAGCTTCCAGGAAGATGAAAATATCAGTTGCTCAATATTCTGAATTTTCTATTAATTTATATTTATGTAGCCAAGTATTTCTTGCACATTTACATAAGAGGAATATTTTGAGGCCCTTTGAATATTTGGGATTTTTTTTATTGTTTTCATGTCAAAAAGATCACTTGGTTATATAAAACATTGTTACCTTGAAACTCTGTTTCACATCTGTTACCTTGAAACTCTTCAGATGTGCCTCCGTTGTCTTCTGACATTTAGAGCTGAAAAGAAGTGTGATTTTCCTTCCTTTGTAGGTAACTCTTTTTTAAATTACTGCCTGGACATCTGTAGAACTTTTTTTTAACCTATGTTCTTGAAATTCCCATTTTTTCAAGATGTATTTGGTTGGGATACACTTTTTAATCATTTTTTCCTGGAACTTGGGGATATTTTTTGATCTGTATACTCAGGTCATTTTCTGGGCAAGTAAGATTTCCTAGAACGTTTGCAGTTGGTATGGGTTTGGGTCTGGGGTCTCTGTCTTTGAAATAGCTCTATATTTCAGTTACTCAGGCTGGAATCTTGGAGTCATGGCTGACTCTTCTCTTTTTCACTCACCCACTGCTAATCCTTCAGCAATGTCTGTTTTTTCTTTCATCTATGTGTCCAGAATCCCACCTATTCATTTCCCACCCTGGCCGTGCCCTGGTCTAAGCTAATATCACCTCTGTCTGGATTGCTACAATCATTGCTTTCTTGGATCCACTCTTTACCTGCAATCTATTTTCAGCAAAGTACCCCAAGTGATCCTATTCACACCTAAGTCAATTATTGCTAAAGCTCTTCTCAGAATCTCCCAGTGCTTTTTCATTTCACTTGGAGAGAGATCTAAAGTCCTAACCTGCCTCCCAAGGCCGTGTGTGGATTGGCCTCTCTTGCTTCTGGCTCTCTTCCCTGCCAGTCAGCCGAGGTTCACTCCTCCCACACTGTAATGATTTTCACGTGCATTTCTGCATCAGCACTGGTTCTTCCTTCCGCCAAGAACCCTCTTCTCCCAGATACTGTTTCCTCACCGTTTTTATAAAACCTTGCTGAAATGTCACTTTCTCAGCAAGGCCTCTCACCACTGTATTTAAAATTGCAATTTCCTGGAATTTTTGAACTCCTTTTCCTGCTTTTTCTTTAGGTGTTTTTAACTTCTAATGCACTGTGCTTATTTCTTTGGCTTGCTATGTATCTTATCAGACTGTAAGCTCCAGGAGGACAGAGATTTTTGCCTACGTTATATAACAAATGCATCCTTTGTCTTAAATTGTTCCTGGCACCTTGTGGGGACTGAACAGCTATTTGTTAGATTAATGAATGGAAAGTTGGGTAAGGCTGTGTTACGGACTGTGAGCCAAATACATATTTAGACAGAAACTTACATATTGCCTGTTACTAAATAGTTGTGTTTTAAAATCTGATATTCTAGTCTATATTCTTATTTTTCCCTGAAAGGAGATAGTCCATCCTTTTTAAGCATTAAACAAATTGTTCTCTTCCTTGTGGAGTGTGTACACGTGTACATGTACCCCTGGATGCTGATTGACACTCATTATTTTCATATTTCATGGGGGCTTTAGGGATGCACTCTTCGAAGCTCCATTTCTGGCAGTGAGCCTTAGATTTAGTGCTATGGAAAGAGAATTCACTGCTGATGTTGCTGATGCATCATCTCAAGGCCATGTATCTGCAGAGGTGAAGGCTGAATGAACCTAGAGGGCTAATCTTCCTTATTTTCTTGACATTTTGGACTGTGTTCAGAAAATGATTTATTGACAAAGCTTGTAATCTCATCTCAAGAGACTTGTCATCTTGGAGAAATGTATTAATTACTTTACTTCCTTTTCCGTTCTTCCACAAACATGATTCTGTAAAAGCTAATACCCCAGTTGTGGTTTGGATAATTGAGGCCACTTCCTGTTTCTACCCCAGCTGATGCTGCTGGCAGAGTTTTATCCTTTAGTGAGGACTATCTGTTACTAAAACTTAAGCCTAGCCTGGAGGGCAGAGTGAACTCCTACTGAAATCTGGATCATGCATATTTATTCTCACTCATTTCATTACAAGAATTAGAATTGTTTTGTGGAAGCCATGGAAAGTGTGCTATGGGGACGGTTATTAAATCTTCTGTCCTCTGAGGAACCTAGGCTAATGTTCCCCATTCATCACCTAGGATAAGTGTTGATGTTCCTGGAAAAGAGGGTTGATTATTTTTATGTAATCATCGAAATTATGGACTGTAGGCATGCATATATGTGCATTTGTGTGTTTTTTGTTCTACTTGGGCTCTCCAGAAAGCAGAGCCAGAGGCTAAGGGCTTGCATGCCTGTTCCTTCTTTAGCACGAAGGACAATCCCAGAGTGCAGGTATGAGGGATGCAGGATGACGTGGTACAGGGTGAGAGGGAGAGGCAGCGGCCCAGAGCATTGCTGAGTTGACCAGCCTTAAGCAAAACTTCGTTCTTCATCTTCAGGCCATCTGTTGAAAAGCCTCATCTATCACCTGTGTCTCAGGAGCCTACCACCAACTGTGGGTAGAGATGGGGAAGAATAGATCTCCACCAACTGTGGGTGGAGATGGGGAAGAACAGATCTGCAGGCTCCACTCTCCCATTTAGAGCTAGAAGTTCCCTGGCCCTCCTGGACACATGCTATACTCCTTACCTCGATATCAACAGGGAGGCCCCTGGGAGCCCTTCTTGCCACTGGCAAGAGGTTGGAGGCATTGACAGGAGAGTGTAGGTTGTACCCTGTAAGAAACTGATCTGAACCCAGGCAGATTTGGTTTGGAACAAAAGGTAGGTGAAGTAGAGAGGACCTGAAACAGAGAATTAGTGTCCTGTGGTGTCCACCCTCTGTGTCCCAGATCTTCTCGGCCCAGTTCTTATGCTACAAATTGGGCCTCAAATTTATAAGAACAGAAAGCCCTTGGTTCAACCCTAATGGGGGGTACAAATGGAATCTCCCTGACAGTCTACTTTGTCAGAGACAATCTCAGAATACAATGAAGGCAAGGTGAGTAGTGAAAGAAGGAGTAGTGTGAGCACTTCAGGAGGCCGAGGCGGGTGGATCACAAGGTCAGGAGATCGAGACGATCCTGGCTAACACACTGAAACCCCATCTCTACTAAAAATACAAAAAATTAGCCAAGTATGGTGGCAGGTGCCTGTAGTCCCAGCTACTTGGGAGGCTGAGGCAGGAGAATGGCGTGAACCTGGGAGGTGGAGCTTGCAGTGAGCCAAGATTGTGCCACTGCACTCCAGCCTGGGCAACAGAGCGAGGCTCTGTCTCAAGAAAAAAAAAGTCAATCCCTGTGGTAGGGTTCCCCGTCTCTCCATATTTGACTCATAGAGACTGTTTGGCTGGTGGCATGACCGAGGCCTTTATCCCTGAGGAGTTGGTGTAACTTGTTAAGCCAGATGTGCTGCAAATCCTCCTTCACTGCTCCCCCTGGGCAGAGAAACACCAAGTAAGCAACCTTGGCTGGTTCTGCAGGTCCTCACCCCGGCCTCTGTTATGTAGCAGCCACCCTGCCCACCTTCATATATAGGCCAGATTCCCTCTGCCAGGAAACCACATCCCTTCTTTTTTTTTTTTTTTTTTTTTTTTTTTTGAGACGGAGTCTTGCTCTGTCACCCAGGCTGGAGTGCAGTGGCGCAATCTCGGCTCACTGCAAGCTCCGTCTCCCGGGTTTACGCCATTCTCCTGCCTCAGCCTCTCCGAGTAGCTGGGACTACAGGCGCCCGCCACCACGCCTGGCTAATTTTTTGTATTTTTAGTAGAGACGGGGTTTCACCGTGGTCTCGATCTCCTGACCTCATGATCCGCCCGCCTCGGCCTCCCAAAGTGCTGGGATTACAAGCGTGAGCCACCGCGCCCGGCCACCACATCCCTTCTTTGCCTGTGGGCCCAGCTGCATGACAAGACCAAAGTGACCAGGTAGCAGTCAGAGTTTCAGAGTCCCTGGAACATTTTCCTGTGTACCCACCTGCCTCCCAGGAGCTCAAATCTGGAAGAGCCTGTGTTTGAGGAGCAGGAAGCATGAATTCTGCAAGTGAGCCCCTGGGGATGATGGCAAAAAGGGCTGATTTTGCTTGCACTCCTTTCTGAGCTCATCTGTTCTAGCTACTGGGAGCACAAGGTAATAATAAGATATCACCTTGTCTCCTAAGATGATATCTTATTCTATCCTTTATCAAGTCATTAGGCTACAACATAGAGTCGGTTATGATTATGCCTCTATTGTTTTACTGTAAAATGAATTCCTTGGTCTGAGACAGTATTATTTTGGATACAGTGCTAAGGTATAAGCATTATGTAGTTGTTCGATGGTGCCAGTTACAGCATGTGAACATGAAGGTCAACTACATGTCTGGGGTACAGGCTGCAATGAGAAAATGCTGGAATCATAGAAAAACCTTCTGCCAAACTGGGAAGGAGTTGAGAGGTGAAACAGTGACTTGGACAAGTCCAGCTTGGGGAGTAGATGAGTTTATTAGGACTTACATAAGAGACATTCCTGGACAGGTTTGGAGATCTGCTCTGAGTCCTATCCCTAAGCTGCTTTAAAACTAATTTTCTGACTCTTTGCCGTGTGTGTGCGTGTGTGCGTGCATATGTGTGTGTGTGGGGGGGTGGGGGGGTATGTGTGATTATCTCTGGTAGGTTTTCAGATACTCTGTGGGATATTTGGGTTCTTTGGGACACCTGCTCCTCGGCTGCGTCCTATGGCCTTTGACCATTGTCTGGCCTTTAAGGTTCAGGCAGTGGATATATACCCTTTAGTAACCTGGTGGGGAACCGATCGCACTACACACATTGATTCCAGTTAGAGTAAATTCACTACCTCCTCCAGAGCAAAGAAGGTGTAATATGATCTACTTGCCAGCATCCTGTGTCACATGGGAGCCTCAAAGGATGGTGGCACTTTTAAGACTCAGTGTCTATCTTAGCTGCTGCTGGATTAGAAATGCGGCAGTGTTAGTTGCTATACCAGCCTTTGTGAAAAAGAGCCCATTTCTTGGGCTCATATATAGCCTCTGTATCTGCCACTAATAGTGACTAAGTTTATGGGCTTGCTGCCCCAGCACAGTGAGGACTTGGAAGAGAGACCAACACGTGTGAGAGAAGTCATCCTCCCACATAGCTGTTCAGTCTGTTCAGAAAGCCTGGGGGTGACTGGACAGGAGATGCAGATCCACCTACTGTGTACCCATCCCAGGTTCAGTAAACTCCAAGATATCCTTGTCTTTCCCCTTCCTATTTGATCTACCCACTGTGTGCCCATCCTGAGTTCAGTAACCTCTACCCAGATGTCCTTGTCTTCATTCTTCTTAATGATTTCCTGCCCTGCTCCTGACCAACAAGTCAAGCCAATAACTTCTGCCCTGGAGCGTGTGCCACATGGAGAGTTCGCTCTCCAAGGGAAGGGGAGATGCAACTGCACTGCCCCAGATCCCCCACAGATCTCTTCTTCCGCTGCTGCCATTTAGACTTCTTCCCAATCTGTCCCCCCTGCAACAGCTTCTCATTTTCTGGTGATCACAGTGCTGACCCATCTCCGAATTAGGCACACATTCTTTCCTCTTTCATCAACTGGTCACAAAAAGCCCCTGGATCTTGGGAGTTGAGGAAGGTGTCAGTGCAGTAAAGGTGGATTATGAGGGAGTAGACCATATGTATTTAATTTGTTTATACCTTCTGGACCTGCACAGACTCTGTCTACCATGTGCCATCTTTGACAGTGGATTGCTGATGGGCCCACAAGAACCAACAACCCAGTGGCACTGGTAATACCAGCCTTTTAATGGACAGCTCCAAATACATGGTCACCTGGTATCTCATAGTCTGCTGGTCAGAGGAATATGTGACCACTTTCATGTAGCGATTTTCCAGAGACTTCGATTTCATCCTGATCATTGACTCACAGGGCTATGTGGCCACATGGCTTGCCCTGAAGTCTCGACCTGCTGAAAATCTCTCGTTTACCAGTTACCCAGTAAATGGCTCAGAGTGGCACTTCCAAGTGCCATGTATGCTGCCTGCAGGACCCAGAGAGACAACCATGCTCCAAAGTATTTACCCCAAGGAGCTGACAGCTTACTTCTACACAAAAACCTGCACAAAATGGTCTTAGCAACTTTATTCGTAATTATCTCAAAATGGGAAACAACCAAGATGTCCTTAAATGTTTTCCAAGTTTGTTTATAGCTGCAATGCAAATCCATAAACATCTCTGAGTATTTCTTCATGGATCTTAAGGTGATTTCACAATTTGGGTGGATGAAAGAATAATCAAGAATGTCTAGGACACTTCTGAATATACATCCATGTAACAAAATATTACTCAGCAAGAAATATAAATGAGGTATCGAATCATGAATAGACATGGAAAAACCTTAAATGAATATTATTAAGTGAAAGCCATTCTGAAAAGGCAACAAATTGTATGACTTCAACTATGTGACATTCCGAAAAAATGTAAACTATAGAGACAGAAGATCAGTTTTTGCCTGGAGCTCAGGGGGAGGAAGGACTAAACAGAGCAGGGGGTTTTTAGGGCAGTGAAAATCGACTCTGTGATACCGTGATGGTGAATGGATGTTATTCCATATTTGTCAAAACCCACAGAATATGTAATACAAAGTGAAACTTAATGTTAATTTTGAGCTTAGTGATTAATAATATATCAATATTGGTTCATCAATTGTAATGAATGTATAACCCTAATGCAAGGCCCTAATAACAGAAAATGGTGTGTCAGAGAGAGGGGGTATACGGGAACTCTCTTTACATTTTGTGTAATTTTTATCCAAATCTAAAACTGATCTAAAAAGTAAAGTATACTAAAAACAAAACAATAAAACACCAGAGAGATCTCCCACATGGGATTCCTTTTTTTTAGGATAAGATTTGGGAGGTGGAACAACTGGTATCTTAGAAAGCATATTTAGGTATGCTTTGAGCCACTGAACTCTTAGAACTTATCAATAAATTTATTACCTGAATCTTAATGACATCTTCTGGCCTGAGGGTAGTTACCACTCACCGTACTCTAGGTCCAGGCATAATGGTTTAATCAGTATTGGATCCAAGTGACATTGATATCATTTGTATATTTGTCTCCTCCAAATCCCATGTTGAAATGTGATCTCCAGTAGTCGAAGCTGGGGCCTGGTGGCAGATGTTTGGGTCATGGGAGCAGATCTCTCCTGAATGGCTTGGTGATGTCATGGCAGTAATGAGTGAGTTCCCACTCTGTTGGTTCCCATGAGGTCTGACTATGAAAAAAAAGCTGGAACCTTCCTCCTCCATCTCTCTCCCTTCCTTCCTCTTTCCATGGCCACGTGATGCTTGTTCTCCTTCCATTTCTGCCCTGAACTGAAGCTTCCTGAGGCCTCACTAGAAGCAGTGCTGATTGTACAGCCTTCAGAGCTGTGAGCCAAATAAACCTCCTTTCTTTTAAATTACCCAGCCTCAGTAATTCCTTTATAGGAATGCCAAATGAACCAAGACAGATGTTCAGAAAAGTATTACGATAAATAGGACCTCTGTTACCTGATTATAACAAAGAACAGAGTGGGCACAGAGTGCAAAAGAGTGAATATGTCATCGGCTATGTGAAGATGGACGGCTTTTTTTCTTTCTATTGAGAGGAATGTGCTTACTTCAAGTTGCACATGAGGACCCAGAGCGTGTGTTGGTCTCTTCTGGTGGTGGTGTCACATCTGGCACAGTAGTATTAGGTAGGTACAAAAGTAATTTCGGTTTTTGCCCTTGAAAGTAATGGCAAAATACAAATAGCTCTGAACTATACTTGGTTATGTTTTTTTGCTGTCAACCATCATTCACCACAATCCAACTGATTTTTGTAGGAGTCAGAACAGCACATTGAATTGGGATCTGAGAGGGGATCCCAATCCTGCATCCTTTAAGTCTTTGATGGTGTCAATCCTCTGGAATTGCTCCTGGAAATGCAGTATTGCTTATTTTTTAGTAACCTGGATAGTAACCCTGGACTACTTTCTAGTTCAGGTTGTAGTTGATACCCAAGTCCCCACCCACTTTTGGGACCAAGGTGCTTACCATACCCCCAGCTTCCGGGAGTGTCAGCTGGTGAAGGCCAACATCTGAGTTCCTCCCTAGCATTTTCTTCTCTGAAGAAATTTCCTCTCACAACGTTACAGCCACTCCTCACAGGTTCCCCCTTCTGGTTATTTGTATAGAAAAATCCCACAAAATCAATGGAAAATTTGTTATAAGTGCAGCAGACATTTAGATTATCAAATCAAGGAGAAACTGTTTATAATAACATCAAAGGATATTATGTATATGGAAATAAAACTAAACAGTTGATACGTAAGACCTCTACAATGAAAGCAGTAAAATGTTAGAGATCTAAAGTAATATATATGAATTGATTTGTAGTAATTCTTTATAGATAGTTGATACTCTTTGTCACATGACCCTGTAATAGGCCTGAGTGTTATAAAGATTCCAGTTCTTCCCAAGTTGATGTATGAAGGCAATATAAATCCAATCAAAATTTTTATGGGATTTTTTTGTCATGGAACTGAGTGATGTAATTCTAAACTTATAGGAAAAAGAAATGGCCAAGAATGGGTAGGGCATTTCTGAAGAAAAAAAGCAGAAAAGAAAGAAACTTGTCCTAATAGACTTTATTATAAAATTAATTATGAAAGTGTGATGTTGGCTCAGGGTTATGCAATTGATCAGTGGAACAGAGTTGCTCATAAAAGACCCATGCATGTAATATATCAGAACAGTCAGAAGAGATGGCAGGATATATGGAACTGGAAAAACAGCTATCATTGTGAAGAAAATAGACCATCATATCATACAATATACTCCACTTAACTGCAGCAGCATTAAGGAATTACATGAAAAAACATAACTACTTTTTAAAATAAAGTATAATTATCTTGTACCTTTGAGTAAGGAAAGTTGTCTTAAATAGCATGCAAAAAGCTTTGTGTACGAATGAAAAAATAGCTAAATATGACTATTAAAATTTAGATCCCATGGATCACGAGATTAGGAGATGGAGACCATCCTGGCTAACATGGTGAAACCCCGTCTCTACTAAAAATACAAAAAATTAGCTGGGCATGGTGGCGGGTGCCTGTAGTCCCAGCTACTCGGGAGGCTGAGGCAGGAGGATGGTGTGAACCCAGGAGGAAGAGCTTCCAGTGAGCCAAGATTGTGCCACTGCACTCCAGCCTGTGTGACAGAGCAAGACTGTCTCAAAAAAAAAAATTTTTTTTAGATCCCTTGTATACCAACACATACATGAAAGGAAGTGAAACAATTCGTTAGACTTTCACACATAACTTAGTATCTAGTGTGTAGGTAGAACATTTACAAAATGTATACCTAGAACATTTATAACACAATGAGCAAAGTAACTCATTGGAAAATAGTTTCCAAAAGTAAGCAGGCATTTAATAGAACAGGAAACATACTTTGCCAACAGAACATAAAATGAGATTGTTGACATCATTAGTGAGGAGAAAAATACTGTTGGACACCTCAGTGAGACAGTTTTACATGCTTTTGATTTGCAACAATTAAAAATTTGACACTGTACTAGTGTGTTCTCACACTGCTGTTACAGATATACCTGAGACTGGGTAATATATATAGGAAAGAGACTTCATTGACTCACAGTTCAGCATGGCTGATGAGGTCTCAGGAAACTTAGAATCATGGCGGAAAGGGAAGCAAACGTCCATCTTCACTTGGCGGCAGGAAGTAGTAGTGCCAAGCAAAAGGGGAAAAGTCACTTATAAAACCATATCCCATGAGAACTATCACAAGAACAGCATGGAGATGACCACCCCCATGATTCAGTTACCTCCCACCAGATCCCTTTCATGACAGGTGGGGATTATGGGAACTACAATTCAAGATGAGAGTTTGGGTGGGGACACAGCCAAACCATATCAGATACTATCAAGTTTTTAGCAGATAGACCCACAGAATCTCTCAGACGTTTCTGGTGATGATCTCAAATGGTATATCTTTGGAAAGCAGATTGGCGGTGTCTTAAATCTTAGTATTTATCTTATGATCTAGCAATTGCAGTCCTGGATGTATCCCCCCCAAAAAAAAGTCATGTACGTGTTCAACAGGAGACATGAAGGAAAATGTTCACGCATGTGAATGCTATTCACAAAAGTAAAGACCAGGAAACAACCCAACTGCCCATCCATGGAATAATGCACAAATAAACTGGCAGATTTCACAATGGTACCTCAAATGATTGAATTACAAGTGGTACAGAGCAATGTGGATGGTTTTAGCAAAAATATTAAATGAAAAAGTAAATTCTGTAAGATTAAACACAGATTTTTAAAATAACCAACTTTAACATATATATTTCTTGGGACTGTATATAGATGCAATTAACCTCCATAAAACAATAAGAAAGAATATTATGGATGTGGCTTCAAGTTGGTGGTTAAACTGGGTGAGGGAAGGAGAGAAGATGGAAAGTAGCTGGAATATGTTATCTTCATGGTTGTGGCATTTATTTTAGGTGGTGTATTTGAAAGTACTACATTATGAGGGGGAGCTAATTAAAAGGGCCATTTATGGATGATGAAAGCATGCTGTGAACAAGAATTAGAATCTAATTCTGTTCCTTCCGTTCAAATGGTGGCAGAGGGAATACAGTTTCTATCTTTGTGAGTGCATTATTTTATATATGTGTAAGTTTATCTATAAACTATACCTGAAAGTAGAATTCTTAGTGAAAGAATATTTTGAATTTTAAATGTTGATAGATAATGCCCAAAACTCTACAGATTGAACTTACCCTCCCTCCAGCACTATATGAGAGTACTGATTAACTCACACTTCTATCAGTACAAAATATTGTCATAAATTTGAGATTCCTCAGTCTGAAAGAAGAAACATGCCTCATTGAAATTATTACTGTGCATTACTGTTGAGAATTATATTTTGAGAACTATTCATATTTCCTCATATTTTCTTCTCTGTAAAATGTCCGTTCAACTTAACTTTTTATCTTGTTTGAATTATTTCTTATTAATTCTTAGATCTTTATATATTAAAAAGACTAACATTTCCAGTCTGGCAATATTGCAAATACTTCTCCGAATTTGTTTCTTTTCACCTTGAGTTTTTTTTTTTTTTTTGAGGCAGAGTCTCGCTCTGTCACCCAGGCTGGAGTGCAGTGGCGCAATCTCGGCTCACTGCAAGCTCCGCCTCCCGGGTTCACGCTATTCTCCTGCCTCAGCCTCTCCGAGTAGCTGGGACTACAGGCGCCCACCACGACGCCCGGCTAATTTTTTTGTATTTTTAGTAGAGACGGGGTTTCACCGTGGTCTCGATCTCCTGACCTCGTGATTCGCCTGCCTCGGCCTCCCAAAGTGCTGGGATTACAAGCGTGAGCCACCGTGCCCGGCCGAGTTCTTTTTTTTAGCTATGTAGAAATTACATATTTATTTTTGTAGTCAAATTTGTTAGTCTTCACTTGTATAACATTTGGATTTTATGCCTATTCAGAAATGTCATCTTGCTTATGAGTTCTTGCTTGCTTCTTGATTATTTAAAAAATTGTTCCTCCCTTTTAATATTTTTAATCTCATTTCCCAAGTTTAAAGATTTGTCCCAGCAAGTATTTCTTAGATGTCAGTAGTGCGATCGATACTCATTTTTTCCAACATGTCTGTCTAGTTATCCTAACATCATATTACAATTTTCTCCAGTGTTTTCAAAATGTCATCTTTATTATTTACTAAGATTTTCTATGTACATGCACCTATTTTTGCATTTTTCTACCATGTTTCATTGATCTTTCTATTGATTGTCAGTGTCACATTGCTTATTTTAGGCACTGCTTTACTGTCTGGTAGGCAACACGTTTTATTATTACCTGCATTGTATAGATTTTATAGATTGTGTGATAATTGCGATAGGTTTCACTGTTTTCACACCCCCTTTTCATTTAAGGGGCACATTATTTTCTGCTCTCGTTGACTGGAATTAGCAACGTGACTTGCTTTGGCCAATGAACATGAGTGGTCCTGGGGTGCCCTGACCAGTCCCAATTGACAGAGGCATCTGTCCAGCCATTGCCTGGCTCCTTGCTATGTCACAGGAAGGGCATATCTTAGCAGAGAACAGGGATGGAGAAGATATCATTTGAGGCAAAGCTTACACATACAGTGTAGTTCATCCTTACAACTTTTTAAGAATTTGGCATTTCCTTCTCACCTGTTGATATGGTTTGGCTGTGTCCCCACCCAAATCTCATCTTGAATTGTAGTTCCCATAATCCCCACATGTTGTGGGAGGGACTTGGTGGGAGGTAATTTAATCATGGGGCTATTTCCCCCATGCTGTTCTTGTGATAGTGAGGGAGTTCTCATGAGATCTGGTGGTTTTACAAGGGGTTTTCCCGGGTTTGCTTGGCCCTTCTCCTTCCTGTCATCATGTGCAGAAGAATGTGTTTACTTCCCCTTCTGCTGTGATTGTAAGTTTCCTGAGGCCATCCTGGCCATGGGGAGCTATAAGTCAATTAGGCCTCTTTCCTTTATAAATTACCCAATCTCTGGCAATCCTTTATAGCCGTGTGAGAACAGACTAATATACCCGTTTATATGGATTACATTTTAAAAACATGATTCGAGATTGGATGTGGTGAGGCATGACTGTAATACCAGCACTTTGGGAGACTGAGGTGGGAGGATCACTTGAGGCCAAGTTTGAGTCTAGGCAACATGATGAGACCCTGTCTCTACAAAAAATGCAAAAATTAGCTGGGCGTGCTGGTGTATGCCTGTGGTACCAGCTACTTGGGACAGAATAAGAATGATCAGGATGAGTTCTGCTGTAATTGAAGAAGCAGGAGTTACCATGATGTGCTACACGACTCACACCACAGTCACATTTCTCCCAAGGCTTAAAGTGTTTTAGGGATTCCAGCAACTTTTAATTTTTACTTGTTTTCATAGGGGCAATGTTGTGTTGCACTTTCAGCTTTTTCCTGAGAGTGTAGACACATGATTGTTTTGATATTTTTCCTAATTACTCCTCATTTCAGTTTCCTCTACATAGGTTTTCAGCATGAGGCCATGGTTTGACCTGGGGACATTCAGAATGACAGCCCTTATCACAGCAAACATCAGAGCCTTGCCTCAGCTGTTAAGCCTCCTCTCTACCCATGGCCTGAGGGCTCTGCCTGCTGATTCTTCAGCCATGCCAAACCTGTCTGCCCCCTGGCATGCACAGGCTGGTTTTTTTTTTTTTTTTTTTTTTTTTTTTTTTTTGAGGTGCAGTCTTGCACTGTCGCCCGGGTTGGAGTACAGTGGCGCAATCTCACCTCACTGCAACATGTGCCTCCCAGGTTCAAGCAATTCTCCTGCCTCAACCTCCCAAGTAGCTGGGATTACAGGGGCCTGCCACCATGCCTGTCTAATTTTTAGTAGAGACAGGATTTCACTATGTTGGCTAGGTTGGTCTCAAACTCCTGACCTTCGGTGATCTGCCCGCCTCAGCCTCCCAAAGTGCTGGGATTACAGGCGTGAGCCATAGCGCTCGGCCCAGGCTGTTTTTTAAATCTTGACTTTGATAAGTTGAAATTAAATTGAAATTAAATTTTTGTTCAGAATGATAGAAATGACATAAAACAACGTAAGAATGGCATGCCTCATCATTAAAAGCACATTTTAATATTATTGGAAGTTTTAAAATTTTTGTCTAGGATGAATGATGTCGAGTCTTTTGGCGATTTCCAATGTCATTTATTTCGGGCATCTTTGTCCCATGTTAAATGATGAATTTTTAAAGGAAAACAGGGACATAAACCTTTTCCCCATAAATGCCAAAACATTGTGAAAACAACTTGCAACTTATATCTGTATGGTAATTTCAGATAGCACAATGTTTATATTTTGGATAGGCAGGACTAGAATGGCATTTTTAAAAAAATATTTTCTAGCTGCCAAGATTTTAAATATGTGTGGAGTTGTGAAAGCAGCCAGTGCTGCCATGAGCTAAAACATTCCTTAGGTGTGACATCTTGGAAAAGAAACATTGGGAATATTTGAACCTACACTAATGGGATGAAGCCCCATCCCTTTAGAGTATAGTTACCTTGTGTAGTAGGTGTATGTGCACGTGTGTATATGCATGCATGTTGAACATCACTTCTATTACAGACTTTTTTTTTTCCGGAGACAGAGTCTTGCTCTGTCATCTAGGCTGGGGTGCAGTGGTGCAATCTTAGCCCATTGCAAGCTCCACCTCCCAGGTTCAAGTGATTCTCCTGCCTCAGGCTCCCTAGCAGCTGGATTACAGGTGCCTGCCAACACGCCTGGCTAATTTTTTGTATTTTTAGTAGAGACGGGGTATCACCATGCTAGCCAGGCTTGTCTTGAACTCCTGATCTCAAGTGATCCGCCCATCTTGGCCTCCCAAAGGGCTGGGATTACAGGCATGAGCCACTTGAGCCTGGCCTATTACAGCCTTCTTAATGCGGTCATAAAAATTTTTAGCTGTCCTAAAATACTTCCTATTTTTAGGAGGATTCCATAGAGTACATCATATTCAAAGTTTCCTTTTTGTTTTTTAATTCATATTTTTGGCTCTTTCTTTGCCTACTGCACTGTTCTTTACTTGTACCAATCTGTTTTGTAAGGGTTTTGGACTCTTTATAAGAGTTTCATCACTTCTTTCAAAGATGCCCCATTCTTTCTGTATGCATGCATTCAAGGGCTAAATTTCAATTAAAATTGTCATCAAAACTAATTATAAGAAGTGCTTTTCGTTAATGGGCACTGTAAATTCTCTCACAGTTGTTTTTGGGAGAGAGCTTCCAGATGAGAGAGGTACAGTGGCTTTGCTACGTGACTGTATCTGCTCTGTTGACTCTGCCTTTTGACGTCTACATTTGAAAGTACTGATAAAGGTTTAAAGCCCCTAGCCTCTCAGCTGGAGGGTCATTTTAGTTTGGATTACAGCAGAAGTTGGCAGAATAATCAACTCTTCCATCTGTCGATTGTAACACTATTAAACATCTTCCCTAACTATGGTGGCCTAGACTTTTACAAGGTGATGATTTTGTACCTGGTCGTGATTTTCTTGTCAATAGATCTTCATGTTTGTGCACATGTAGCTGTTGCATCTTAGGCACTAATTTATTTTGATGCTACTTCATTCCTTGGGCCTTATTCAAGGGATTTCCTCCCTATATAGGGCCTTGTCCTTGCATCTTTGGAGATTCTGTAGAGCATACCATATTCAAAGTTCCTCAAAGGGGCTATTTCTTCTGTGATAACTTTGATTATCAAGTAAAGTAGGTTTTCCGACAAGAAAATGATGTTGATTGAGTTTAATATTTCCACTACTATTAGATGACCATCCCTCTTTAATGAAATATATAAATGCTTAATGGAAGGTACAACTAATAATTATGAAGAGTTTTAAAATTCTTGAATGGGGGGAATGTTTAAGAACATGTGGTATTATGTGTATTCCATGTATTTTCTATTAGTCTAATGTATGCTTGCTGCAGTACAAAAGAAAAAATTAATGACCAAACAAAAATAGTTGTTTCTTACTTCTGTTACAACTTAATGCAAGTGTGTGTGTGTGTGTGTGTGTGTGTGTGTGTGCGCGTGGCCTTCCAGGGTAACTCAGAAATACAGGCACCCTCTTTTTTTATGTGCTGCGATGTAAATAGAAGTTCTTCAAAGTCTCTGTGAAAGCAGGAAGAACTTGGATGGTTGCGAGTGTGTTTTATGGGCTGAGTATCATGGCTCATGCCTGTAATCCCAGCACTTTAGGAGGCTGAGGTGGGCAGATCACTTGAAGTCAGGAGTTTGAGAAAAGCCTGGCCAACATGGTGAAGCCCTGTCTCCACTAAAACTATAAAAACTAGCTGGGTGTGGTGGTCTGTCCGTGCCTGTAATCCCAGCTACTCAGCAGTAGGGTGTCTTGAACCCAGCAGGCGGAGGTTGCAGTGAGCTGAGATTGCGCCACTGCTGCACTCCAGCCTGGGCAACAAAGCAAGACTCTGTCTCAAGGCAGGAAAACAAAAAACAAAAAACAAAAAAAAAAACAGTGTGTTTTATGGCCAGGCCTGAAATGGAGCACATCACTTCTGCCCCTAACTCACTGAAGCAGAATCCAAATCAACTGTGAGGAAGGCAGGCAACGAAACACAACTGGTAATTTTTTAGGAAGTCCCTGCTACGTTCTTCTTATGGGCTGATTTTTATCATCTGTTCTCCCCTGCAAAATTCATGTGTTGAAATCCTAACCTCAGAATGTGACAATTTGGAGATGGGGCTTTTAAAGAGGAGATTAAGTTAAAACGAGGCTTTGAGGGTGGGCCCTAACCCAACTGGAGTTGTATCCTTGTAGAAAAAAAAAATGAGGACACACAAAAAAGAGCCACCAGAGATGCAAGAGCACAGAAGAAACACCACATGAAGATGCAGGAAGAAGGTGGCCGCCTGCAAGTCAAAGAAAGAGATCTCAGGAGGAACCAACCCTGCTGACATGTTGGCCTTGGACTTCCAGCCCTCAGAACTGTGAGAAAATAGTCGGCTGTTTAAGCCTCCCAGCCTGTGGCACTTCCTTATGGCAGGTCTAGGAAACTAAGTAAATTCCATAAAAGAAAGACATAATTTATAATTTGGATAAATTGACAGTTTTGTCATATTTCTTGCTGTTTAAGAATTTTCCATTTAAGCCATTGCTTAGGACATTCTATATGGAAATGTAGTTTTCTTCATGTAGTTATGCACATCTACTTTAAAGTTTATTTTCTTGTCAACATTTTTTAGTAGTTTTTGGGAAAAGGATATTTATCATCGTGTTTTCCGAATGATTATCTCTGGTATAAAGGGAAGCAGTTGATTTTTGAATATTTCGTAATCCATATATCCTAGTGAGCTCTCTTATTAATTCAAACACATTTTCATTTGTTTCTCTTGAACGTTGCTAGTAAAAATTGTATCATTCTGTTCATGTGGTAGATAACATGCTGAATGCATTTTAATAGATTTTCTATATTTTGCTTGTTTAAAATGCAAGTGAGTGTGCACAAGGTTCCCTTTCATGCCTATCAATTTCTCTTTTTTAAAAATCAGTTTTTGCACTGTATATTTCTATGATACACATTTTTGAAGGGATGCTTGTCTGTTATATATTCCTAATGAACTATTATGAATGTCTTTCTAACTTTGAATTCTACATCATTATACTGTAATCCTTGCCTTTTGGTTATTGCTTGACATAGCTTATGAATATTTAATTTTAACTTTTGTCCATTGCCTTGTTTTGATGGTATTGCTAGCTTATTTTGGAAATTAAATAATCCAATCTGAGAGTGTTGCCTTTGAAAGAGAAGCTTTTCCCATTTTTCCCGCAGTCTTAACTGACAGTCTCTCTCTCTCTCCTGTCATCTTTTAATGCCTTCTTAGTCTTTCCTTACCCCTTTTATCATGAATGAGCTTCGTCACCACTCCTTTCCTCTATCTGTAGTATAGAAATGATATATGCTGTTTGTTATGGACTGTCAGTTTGGGTCACTCCAAAATTCATATCCTGAAGCCCTAACCCCAGCGTGGCTGCATTTGGAATAAGGAAGTCATTAAGGTTCAGTGAGATCATAAATTCGGAGCTCTGGTCTGATGTGATTAGTGTCCTTTTAGGAAGAGAAGCCGGAGCTCTTGTTTCCATGCTCTCTCCACCTCCACATCCCTTTCCACCCACTTCCCTCCTCCTCTTGGGCTTTACCTCCCTCCCTTCTTAGCTCCCTCAGATGCTCCAAAAGACGTCATGATGACATATCAAGAAGGCAAGAAAACAGCCATCTGGAAAACAAATGAGAGCGTTCATCAGAAACCAAACCAGTCAGCACTCCGATCTTGTACTTCCAGCCTTCAGAACTGTGAGAAAGTACATTTCTGTGGTTTAAGCTCCCAGTCTGTGGTATTTTGTTTTGGCAGCCCAAGCAGATGAATACACTGTTTTTACTTAATTATTTTTTTTTTTCAATCATTTTGAGGAGTACAGAACCAAACAGGTGGTTTTGGGTTATGTGTATAAGTTCTTCAGCAGTGGTTTCTGAGATTTTGGTGAACCTGTCACCTGAGCCGTGTACACTGTACCCAGTGTGTAGTATTTTATCCTTCACCCACCTCCCGCCCTTCCCCCTGAGTCTCCAAAGTCCATTATATCCTTCTTATGCCTTTGCATACTCATAGCTTAGCTCTCTTGTATAAGAAAGAACATAGAGTACTTGGTTTTTCATTCCTGAGTTACTCTGATAAGAATAATGGCCTCCAGCTCCAACCAACTTGCTGCAAAGGCCATTATTTCATATCATTTTATGGCTGAGTAGTATTTCATGGTGTATATATACATTTTGTTTATCCACTCATTGGTTGATGTGCATTTAGGTTGGTTCCACATTTTTACAACTGAGAATTGTAATACACTGTTTTTACCTTATCTAAAGTTTACGTATTTAAAAAAAATTCAAGGGAATTATTTTTTCTAATAATATCAGCAATAAACTCTGTTGATACCCATATGAAATTCAGGGCAATTTTTACACTTATTTATTTTAAACCAGTACTTGCTGTTACTGATCTGAAAAGTTAGATGAATATTTTTTATTTTAGATTATAAATCTTATATGTCAACATATAAAATTATGTTTGCATTCTGGTTTATAACCGTACTGTAAGAATTATTCAGATAAAAATAGTTTAAATGGCACTGTGTGCTACTCATCAATCCTTTTATCCTTCGGCCCAATGGCAAAACTTAGCCAGTGCCATTGAGGGTGGTATCTGTGGTTTGATGCTATGACAGGCAGGTGTGGCTGTGTCTGGGATCTGCAGAGGGGCTCTCTGTAGAGTGCACTTCCAAAGCTCCCTCTAGAGTGAGTCCTATAGCAGCACATTGTTACTGTGAGGCACACACTGCCACTTGATCCATGGGAAGTTTTTGGAGGATGGGGCTGGGAAAGGGGAGAAAGAGGAAACATGCCAGGAAAACACAGAAGGAAACTGTGCTGCAGGAGGCCAGGGCCCCTCCTTGGGACCCTGGACATTGGATAATCTAGGAGAAGAGTGCTACCCTCTGGGAGCAGAGAGCCCAATTTTGTTTTCTGGAACCTTGTAGCAGGATCCAATATAGCACCAATGCATCTGCCTTCCACTCCTTAGCAAAGGGGGCCCCCTGCCATTTAAGGAAAACAATCATTTCTCTTCAGCACCTTCCCATTTCCAGCCTTAGGAAAGTATCCTGGACGAATGCATCTAGCTTTTCCTATTAGCCATGGTAAACGAGGTCAGCTCTCTAAGGCCACAATCTCTACCCAGAGGGCAGAGTGTAACAGATACATGTCTGGTTGATTATTTTCTAGTTATATCACTTTTGCAGCTTCTCTTCTTTGGAGTTCCTCAATGTGATTTATCTGGGAGCATTCTGTGGAAACTCCCCCATAAAGGGCTGTAGGAGGTCTACTTTCTAAGCATTTTGATATGCTTTTGCTGTGTCCCCACCCAAATCTCATCTTGAATTGTAGCTCCCACAATTCCTACTTGTTGCAGGAGGGACCCTGGTGGGAGGTAATTGAATAATGGGGGTGGGTCTTTCCCGTACTGTTCTCGTGATGGTGAATAAGTCTCATGAGATCTGATGGTTTATAAAAAGGAGTTGCCCTGCACAAGCTCTCTCTTCCCTACCACCATGTAAGATGTGACTTTGCTTCTCCTTTGCCTTCTACCATGATTGTGAGGTCTCCCCAGCCATGTGTAACTGTGAGTCCATTAAACCTCTTATTCTTTATAAATGACCCTTTATAAATTTATTCTTTATAAATCTTTATTAGCAGCATGAAAACACACTAATACACCCTTCTATTGTAACCAAACATAAATGAAGACCTAAAAGTATAGCACCCCTACTCCAGTGTTTGGTACAAAAGTGGTCTTTAATAATAATTGTTGAATAAATTACTGAATATAGAATTTTAAGTCACATGCTTTTCTATTAACTCTGAAGAATTCTGATGTTAGGAAGAAGAAATCTGCATTCAACATAATTTTTCTTTCTGTGTCATTGATCTAATTTTTGCACTTTAGTACTTCAAGATTATTTCCTTTTCCTTCAAGTGTAAAACTTCCATCAGCTGGGGTCTACATGTTTGATTTTTTTCAAGGAAATTTTCTGCAATCCAGAATGCTCTTCCACTAGCAGATTCAGACCTTCCATCCCAGAATTTCTCTTTTCTTATTATGTATTTAATGTTGCATTTTTGTCACTCTGTGTCTTTTCAAGGAACACAAATTACATGCAATTTCATGTTAATTATACCTATTTTATATCTTCTCTCAGATTATGTTTAATTCTTTGTCTTTCTTATTCATGAACATGGGGTAGTTTCTTAAGCTTTTTATCTGCTCTACTGATTCAATTTTTTACAGTATTGGTTCTGTTCAATTGATTCTGGTGTACGTTATATTTCTATAATTAAACTTTTGATTCTATTAAATACAAACTATTCCATATTTAATCTGACTCTCCGTAGATTTCTGTTTGCCTCTTGGCCATATATTTTCATATCTGTCTATAGCCTTATAATCCAAGATTTCATACAGTTTTTTTTGAAAGATACGCTTTCAATTGGGATTATGAAAGTAGATATTTCAGAAATGTCTTTCTGAAGTGAATTGTGTCTTCTCCTTTTGTATTATTTCTCCTTCCCTGTCTTCTTTTGTTTTAAAATCTTAGGCCTTTCTTTTTCTGTTTACTCACTGTAAATCGTGTAAATTTTATCCACATCTGCTACTTTACTGGATCGATTCTTGTGGAATCTCTTACTGCATGTCTTTAGTGACCTAATCTTTGACTTCAAAACTGTGCTTAAAACTAGGAAGAGAAGGAACTCAATCTAGTCCAGGGGACTTTATATGCCTCCTGAGTTCAGAGATGTTTGCAGGACTTAAAGCCGATAAGCTGTTCGGTGTACTTTGTTTGTGATTAGGGGCTTAAGTAAAGCATAATCTTTTTATCATCAAATTAAAATCTCATTGTTAAAAATACATGGGTAATTTTATTAAACACTTGGTTATACTGCTTGGTCCAAAAAGAGATATACATAAGTTCAGGCTGTATAGAAGGATAATTTATTATGAAGAAATTGCTCTGAAATTATTCAGGGTCACTATTCAGTGTGAATATTCACATAAAAAAAAACCTTTATGATAAATAATTAGAGTACTATGGCACAGCTTCCCAGAATACCTAATAACTACAGGTCAAGAAAGTGTGGTCATGGTTTAAACTGCATAAAATTTCAGCATCACTATTGTTTTTTATTAATGAAAAAGAACGGATATGTTGGAATGTTATAATTTTATGACGTAATGAAGAATTCACATAGAATTTATATTCATATCTATGTATCTGAAAGAGTACCTCTATCTCTACATCTACATCTATTTCTATACTAAAAGATAAACTCACCACTTTCTGTAACTTTATAGTAACATAGTGTTTTCAGGTAAAATATAGAACCACCAGTTGAATATAAATTTCAGATAGACAATGGATAACTTTTTCAGCATGAGTATGTCCAAATTTCACATGGGACATATTATTTATTCTAATAAAAATACTGTTTATTTGAAATTCTAATTTAACTGTATAGTCTATATTTTTATTTGCCAAATATGGCACCCCCGTATTAGAATTTTTTTTAATCATTCAAAATGCAGCTTATAAATTTACACATAAATATGTTCCAATTATGAAATTGGAATGTAATCTTACATTTCCAAAGCTAATTTGGAAGTAAGAAAATAGAATTTCTAATGGAGAAGCCCACTGACCTTTGAATTAAAGCAGGCTGTCATGAATAGTCAATAATCTTATATAACAGCATTCTGAATGAGATACGTTGTGCAAGAAAGATATAAAATTATATTATTCTGATTCTGTAGGCTGTCTGTTTACTCTGTAGAGAGTTTCTTTCGTTGTGCAGAAGCTTTTTACTTTAATTAGATCCCATTTGTCAAAGTTTGCTTTTGTTGCAATTGCTTTTGGCAACTTCATTATGAAACACTTCCCTTTGCCTATGTCCTGAATGGTATTGCCTAGGTTCTCTTCTAGGATTTTAATAGTTTTGGTTTTATGTTTAAGTCTTTAATCCATTTTGAGTTGATTTTTATATTGATATATCGTGTAAGAATGGGGCCCAGTTTGACTTTTTTACGTATTGCTATCCAGTTCTCCCAGCATTTATTACACAGGGAATTCATTCTCCATTGCTTGTTTCGTCAGGTTTGTTAGATGGTTGTAGGTGTGCAGTCTAAATGCCCATTAATGACAGACTGGATAAAGGAAATGTGGTACATACGCACCATGGAATACTTCACAGCTATAAAAATGAATGAGATCATGTCCTTTGCAGAGATGTGGATGGAGCTGGGGGCCATTATCATTAGCAAACTAAAACAGGAACAGAAAACCAAATACCACTGTGAATATTCAATGGCACTAATTTACTCAGATTTGTGCTTTATTCTCTAGACATCTTTCCTAGATCCTTCAAGCTACAGTGAATCTCTTCTCCTGGCTTCCATTTTGGCTTTTTTAGGGAAGAGAGGAATCTTTAGAGTGATTAGCTCAGAATGCTTATATTAGTAATTTAGTATATTACATCAGTAAATTGTGTGCCTATTTTACAATAGGCACTGTGAACTTAGTTCACTATGGGACTATGCAGTCAGACCGTGAAATATTTGGTTCTCTAGATGCCTAGAAATGATAGTGTCCAAAGAATGAAGGGGAAAAAGAAGTAAATCAACTACAGACATATATAGCAGGGTAGGTAAGGACTCAGGTCGAGACGACAAGCATAGGGGGTGGAATCGCAGGTCCACTAGGTACTAGTCGGGTAAACTGGGGAAAGTTTTTGCTTTCTCTGCACCTCTAATATTCTGTATGTAGAGAGACAATACATAATAATGAAGGCTACATATGCATGTATACTTACATACATGCATGTAATATATATATGTAATGCACTTACAACTAGTAAGATCTCAAATGCCAGTATCAATACTTGGCTTTAATATAATCAATATTTGTCAGATAATTGGTATGAGGCTTTTAATTCTAAGCTTTCAAATCTGGATGATTTTGGAGTTTGTGCTGTGTGAAGAACTGTTAAGGGTCTTCAGGTTTTACCCTGCTTGCAAACTAAAAAATTAGCTTTCTATAGTTTCCCAAGTTCTGGTAGAAGCCGTGAGCCTCTGGGATCAACAATGAAGGACAGGTTAGTACTCACAGCAGGAGCAGTAGTCAGAGCATCGTCATTTTTGTGCAAGTTCCCTGAGTCCTGATTCCCTCAGGATGACACATGAAGTCCAGATGTCACTTGCATGTGTAATGGAACCCTGAGGTTGGGAAAGCAAATCTTTACTAATGGGCAGTAAGCCTGCTTGCCTTTTGCTTTAGAGAGAGACACTCTGCCTTGTGAAGCTGTTTGCTGTACAAGCATTCCTGAAACAGTAGTATGGAACAAGGAGAAGTCACTTCCGTACATCACAAGACTACAAAGAGATACGGGAGACCCATAAAAATTGTCTCCCCACAGAGAGGGAACATAGAATTAGGGTGAAGGGAATTAATGAGTGGGGTTGTAAGCAAACTAGGGTTTGTTACCCATGTAAAAGTGCAGGTCTGAAGATGAAAAGATAAGGGTAGAATAAGGGTAACAATTTGAGATTATTGCTTTCTTGCACTATCTCTTATTTTTTAAAATATTGGCTCCAGGGTTATTAAACCTGATGTTGCCATTTTCCACCAATATCTTGACAAGTGTTTTATCTGAAACACCTTTCCATTTTCTGTATCTAAGAGAAGAATTAAAATGTTCCGGGGGAATTTTGCAGTACACTAGCTTGTGGTAACACATCTTCAAAAGCAGTGTCTTTTTGAGTATCCTGTTACTTTATAATCTTGCAGAAATGCATCTCCACAAACTGTTTTCAGTAAAATGGAACATACTGTCCCTTTTATGACTGCCTTTGTCAGCATACTATGACTAGTACTAAGTATCAGATGATGTGCTCAAAATCCTGTGATGTGAATATTTAGCAAGTTTTAATGGTAATCCATTTTGCTATTTTTTTCTTTATATAGAACTTCTAAATTAATATTTACCAAGCTTAAGGAGTTTAGAAAAATTCAAATTATTATCTGATAAGGGAAGAATATGATAATATCATTGAAATGTGCTTAGAACCTGCTACTTAGATTGGGACCCAATAGTATTCTTCATCACGTGAACATCCAGCACCAGGCAGAGGAAGAGAACAGCTACCACAAAGCCATTTTCAAATTTCGTACAACTGTGTCTATAAGACAACATGGAGAGAATAGCTACTCCAAAGCCATTCTCAAATTTCATACAACGTGTCTGTAGGACAACATGTCAAACTCCTTATAAAGTGACCAGATACAAAACAATCCTTGCTTAGGGTGAGCAAATTATCCAGACCTAATTCTCTGAACCTGGCTTATATTTGGCCCCCATGTCTCTTGAGGGCAGAGAAATATATGTTTCCACACTTAAAAGTGTGGCCAGGAATTTCTTGTCTTTAAATTAGATCACAAGATGATTATAATTCTAGATAATTCATGTATATGAAAAAAACTCATTGGTGACAAAAGGTCAAAATTTATTTTATGACAAGTATGGACAGAGGGGAAAAGTAAACTGAATTAAGTCACAGATCTAAAGATCTTCCACCCTTTCGAAAGACATCATGAGAAGAAAAGGCACTGACTTGTAGATAACACTTCAGGGTGCACGGTGCTTGTACTTCACATCACAGCTATGTGACGTGGTATTATTAATAGCTACCTTCTACAGACTTGCAGAAAGTTACACCCACTTAGTGACCTACAAACATTAATCAAGGAATTTAAGGTGAAAAGTCGTGCACTTTTTGTGGCTATATGGTTTGCTTTTCAACTGTATGTGTGTGCGTGCACATGTCTGTTTGTATACATGGTTACACATGAATGGAAAGATGAAGAATGTATGGATAGACAGATATGGATAGGTCAATGGGTCGATGGATGGATGGTTGAATGGATGGATGGACAGATGGTTGAAGGAATAGTTGGGTTGGGTTGGTGAGGAAATGATCACATGGTTGGATAGGTAGATGGATACATGAATTGTTGGATTAATAGATGAATGATTCGTTGGATAAGTGGTTAGTTGGAGAGATGGGTAGATAGATATACCACAAGCCATTGGAAGTTGGTGTGTTGCACTGACTCTTTTAGTGTCACACTTTGAATAGGATGAGGGAGAGGGAGGAAAATGGCTTTTTTTTTTTTTTTTGCTTTCTTAATGGTGTCTTTTGATTTAGAGGTTTTAAAATTGCTGTTTTAAAATACAGTGATGTGTCCAATACGCATCACTTAATCGTAGGGTTACCTTCTGACAAATGCACCATTAGGTGATTTTGTCATTGTGGGAACATCATAGAGTATATCTATATAAACACAGATGCTGTGGTTTCCTGCACACCTAGGCTCTATGGTATTTGGATGGATGGATGGATGGATGGATGGATGGATGGATGGATGGATGGATGGATCAACAGTTGGGTTAGGGGATTGGTGATTGGATGATCACATGGTTGGATAGGTAGATAGATACATGAATGGTTGGATTGAGGAATGGATGAATGATTGGGTGGGTAAGTGGTTAGTTGATTAGAGGAATACATTCATAGGGAGATAGATATGGCCTCTTTCTCCTAGGTTAAAAGATGCACAGTATGTTACTATACTGAACGCTGTAGGGAGTTGTAACACAATGGCATTTGTGTATCTAAGCATATCTAAATATAGAAAAAGTACAGTAAAAATAGGGTATACAAGATTAAAAAGGGTACACCTGCATATGACTTACCTTGAATGGGGCCTGTGGGACTGTAAATTGCTCTGTGTGTGAGTGGATGTTAATTCCTAGGACATTACCATACACTACTGCAGACTTTATTAACACTATATACTTAGGCCACCCTAATTTATAAAAACACTTTTCTTTCTTCAGTAATAAACAGCTCACTGTAACTCTCTTTTTGGGGTGGGGGACAGAGTCTCACTTTGTCACCCAGGCTGGAGTGCTGTGGCACTCAGCTCACTGCAACCTCCACTTCCCGGGTTCAAGTGATTCTCCTGCCTCAGTCTCCTGAGTAGCTGGGATTACAGGCACCTGCCACCACATCTGGCTAATTTTTGTATTTTTAGTAGAGAAGGGGTTTTACCGTGTTGGCCAGGGCGGTCTCAAACTCCTGACCTCAGGTGATCCACCCACCTCAGCCTCCCAAGGAGCTGGGATTACAGGTGTGAGCCACTGCGCCCGGCCAGCTTACTGTAACTCTTTACAGACTTTTTTTTTTTTTTTTTTAACTTTTTGTTACAACAGTTTAAAACAAACACTATAGCAAAAATATTTTTTGTATATATTCTGTAAGCTTTATTTTTTTAACTTTTTAAACATTTTGTTAAATACTAAGACACAAACACACACTTTAACCTCAGCCTATACAGAGTGAGGATTACTAATATTACTGTCTTCCACCTCCACATCTTGTCCCACTGGAAGGGCTTCAGGGGCATTAACACCTGGAGCTGTCATCTCCTATGATGACAATGCCTTCTTCTAGAACGCCTCCTGCAAGACTTGCCTAAGGCTGTTTACCGTTAATTCTTTTATAATTAGAGTACAATCTAATATAAAATATATAGTAATCACTAACATAGTCATTTATCGTTATCAAGTATTAGGTACTACACTTCATTGCATGTGTTGTACTTTTATATGATTGGCAGTGCACTGGGTTTGTTTACACCAGCATCAAAACAAAAACAAAGACAACAAAAAACAGATGAAGAATGTATTGTGCTAGAATCTTAGTTTTTAATTTTATTATTATACTTTAGGTTTTAGGGTACATGTGCACAATGTGCAGGTTTGTTACATATGTATCCATGTGCCATGTTGTTTTGCTGCACCCATTAACTTGTCATTTAGCATTAGCTATATCTCCTAATGCTGTCCCTCCCCTCTCCCCCACCCCACAAAAGTCCCCGGAGCGTGATGTTCCCCTTCCTGTGTCCATGTGTTCTCATTGTTCAATTCCCACCTATGAGTGAGAACATGCGGTGTTCGGTTTTTTGTCTAGAATGTTATCTTTATTGCAAAGCCACTAGGTGGCAGGAATTTTTCAGCTCCATTATAATCTTATGGGATCTCTGTGGTATATGCTGCCCATCATTGACCACAACCTCATTATGTGGCACATGGCTGTATACCAGCCCTTTCATCTATTTTTAGTGTATTTTTGCATTCTGATTCTCCAGATTGCCTTACCATTTATATTTAGATCTAGAATCACCCTGGAAGTAGAGCGAAGTAGAGGTCAAAGTTGTTTTTCTCTTTGTCTATGCATTTGTTCCAGAACCATTTATAGAAAATATATTTTTTTCCCCTACTGCTCTCCATTGAGAATTTTGTCAAAATACAGGAGACTGTATATGTGAGGGCTAAGTTTTGAATTCTTATTCTACTTCTGGCATCCATTTGTCCCACTTTGTGCCAATACCACCCTATCTTAATGACAGTAGCTTTATAATTATTTTGATATTTTGTAGTGTAAGTATTCCATCTTGATATTCTATTTTCTCTTTGTTTTTACAATTCTGTTTTTTTTAAATGGATGAAATAGTAATGGTACATATTCATGGGGTACATAAATTTGTTTCAATACATATAATGTTTAATAATCAGATCAGGGTAATTAGCATATCCATCATCTCAAACATTTATCACTTCTTTCTGTTTTAAGATTACCTTGAATTTTCTTAGGTCTTCATATATTTGTATAAATTTTACAATCGAATTTTCATTTTATAAAGTATTAATTCTATTGAAAGCTGTATTGAGATTGCATTGAATATATAGATCAATTTGGAGGGGAAGAATATTTTTACACCAGTCTTATAATACATAAATATGGTATATCCCTCTGTTTAGGTCTTCTTAAATTTCTCTCATTTATATTTCACATTTTTTGTGTGTAGAGATTATGTGCTTTTTTTCTTATTTGATGTATTTTAGAAGCTTTTGTAATGATGACATTTAAAATTTATTTCCCAGTTCATGTTACATAAAAATTTGATTGAATTTTTATATTAACATAATCAGAAACTTTACCAAATTTATTAATTCTAATACTTTGTTTCTAGTTTCTTTTGGATTTTTATGAATACAAAAATGTCATGTGGGAAAAGTGGCGTTTATTTTTTTTCTATTTCTAATCCTTAGGCTTTTCATTTTATTTTATTTTATTGGCTAGACTTTCCAGGAAAAGGTTAACTAGTAATAGTGATGGTGAACCTCCTGGTTCATGCTCAGCTAGAAAGCTTTCTATAACTCATCACTGAATATGATGTATTATGTAAGTATTATTGTGGATTTTTAAAAAGATTAAATCAATTGCTTTTTATTATTTGATATTTTGTAAAACCATAAATGATTTTTCAACTTTATCGAGCACTTGGCAACTATCAAGACAATCACCATAAAAAATTTTGGGAATTCCTCTTTTTTTACAATTAAGTGAACAAGTTGGTTAGATATTATTCCTTCAGTTACTAATTTACTGGTGAAGACACTTGTGTCTGGAGTTTTCTTTTTAAAAATATTTTTAAATATGAGTAAATTTTTTAAACAACATTATAAACAAGACTTTCTATTTTATGTTTTTTAAATGCAATTTTAATGGAATTTATTTCAATTATATTTTCAAAATTATAGTTTATAATATATTCGTTATTTTTAATGTTTGTATTTTGCTGATACTCTCTTATCATTCTTGATGTTAGTAATTTGTGTTTTCTCAGTTTTTCTTGCTGTTGGCTAGGTGGTGTTTGCCAGTTATGTACTTATATTCCCAAAGAATCACCTTTTACTTTTGTTGAATGTCTAATTCTCTTGGGAGATTTTCCAAATTTTTATCTTTTCCTCTATGGAACATATTATAATTATTTTAAGTCCCTGTCGTTTAAGTTCAATATATGGATGGATTACGGATCTACGTAAACTATCGTTTTTGGTTGGTTGGTTTCCTGCTCTTTCCTCTTGGCATGCTTATTCGTTTTTACTGAATGAAGAAGACTAAATAATGTAGACGTTCCCTGGAGGATTTGCTGTCTCCTCTGCTAGGAAGAAAGACTAAGTCAAAATTGCTACCTGGGTTGACTAGAGATAGGGTTATTGTTTTGATAGGGCATAGTCTCCGACTTGCCCCTACTCCTAAGGCATAGAAGTGATGACATTCACTCTAGGGGTGAGTGTCTGGCATGTTCAAGGGGTCTTTCTTGAGCTCTTAATTTTTTTGCACAGGGGAAACTGGACAATTCTGCTTGCTTTTCGGAGGCTATTGCCTTAGAGTTTAGTTTCCCACCCGTGCAGCTTCAAAATACATTAGATGTCTTACAGGGGAATGCCAATTTATTTATAGTCCCTCGAGAATTCATTTTTGTCTTTCTAGCTCTGGGAAATGGCCCAGAGTTCCGCTGGTTTCTCAGATGTGCAACAGTAGCCTTGGATTCTTACCCCTTGCCTTGCACTAAAAACTGACAAATGCCGAGGAATGATGTGACAGCAGAATTTATTTGCTATTATTTTGTGGAGAAATGTGTATTTGTGTTCATGAGAGAAAGCTGGCCTTGAATTCCCCTTTATCATGCTCTCATCAAATTTTACCAATAAGCTATTCTGGCCTCGCAAATTAAAAATTGGAATTACTCCATTTTTTTAGTTTCTGTACATGCTTGACTTTATTTCTTCCTTGGAAGTTTGGATGAATTCGCTTATGATGTCCTTTTGATGAAGTTTATTTTATTTATTTATTTAGAGTCTTAATCTGTCACCCAGCCTGGAGTGCAGTGGTATGATGTTTGCTCACTGCAACCTCCACCTTCTGCATTCAAGCGATTCTCCTGCTTCAGCCTCCCAAGTAGCTGGGACTACAGGCATGCACCACCACGCTCAGCTAATTTTTGTATTTTTATTAGAGATGGGGTTTCCTTGTGTTGGCCAGGCTGGTCTGGAACTCCGGACCTCAAGTGATCCACTGGCCTCATCCTTCCAAAATGCAGGGATTACAGGCATGAGCCACCGTGCCTGGCCTCAGACAAGGTTTTTATCAAAACATTTTATGTGAAAAGTTTTAGGCTATATATTTAAATTTTAATGCATAGAGAAAATAATTTTTAAAAATTAGTAGTTTATTTGTGCTTTTCTTCAAAAAATGTCAATTTTATTTAAATTTATTGGGAAAGATTTGCTCATAAATATTCTGATGGCAGTATATTACATATATAGGGTCTGTAATGGTGTCTTTTTTCATTTCTGCTGCTGGTAATTTGTACCTTCTATTTTTATTTTTCATCAGTTTTGCTAAAAGCGTATACATACGAGTTTTTCAAAGAACAAACATTTAGCTTTGGTGCCTTTTTCTATATTTATTTTCTGTATCAGTAAAGTTTGGTCTTTATTATTTTCCCCCTTCTACTTATTTTTGTTCTTTCTCGTTGTAATTTAGTCCTTCGTAATATATGTACTTAAGGTTGCATATTTACCCTTGTTTACTCCTTAGCTGCATCCCATAATATGACTAATTACCATTAGCTTTTTCTAAGTATTTTTACATTTCCATTTAGGTGTTTTTCTTTGACAAAGAGCGTTTTGAAAATGTGCATTGTTGTATTGCCAATTATTTGGGATGTTTTAAGTTATCTTTCTAATATTCTTTTAAGTTCACAGGAATTTGAGAACACACTGTGTTATGACAATCATTTGAAATTATGCTAATTTGCTTTATGTTCCTAGATAAATCACTTTTGATTAGTGTCTTATCTAAAATGTATAGTCTATAATTATTGGATATTATAATTTCTACGTGGTACTTATTTTGTTTTTTCAAATCATCTATTTCCTCAATTTCTCTGCTTCTTCCATCAATTACTGTGAGAGGTATGTAAAAAATGCTTGTGGATTTGTTAAGTTTGCTTAATATATTTCAAAGCTACATGATTATATGCATAAAAATTTATAGCAAAACACCATTCTGGTGACAAAAAGGAATATTTCATAATAAAAAAGTAATTCCAACAAAATATGCAAATCATAAGACTACTCTGTCTAATGTTAAGAGAGCTCACTGTCTTCTAAAAAATTTATATTTCATGGTATACATTTCTATCCTTTTTAATCTATGTCCTTATAAGTATATTTTAAGCATGGTGTTAAGGCTTTGTTGTTTCTAACAGTCTTGTAATCTTTGTATATTAATTAAAGTATCAGGAGATAGGCCAATTTAGTTGCCTATGTATTTAGATCTATGCGCCATTTTGTGATTAATTTTGTTTACGAAATCTGTCTGTGTTTATTTGCCTATCCTTTCATTGACTTCTTTTGGATTAATATTTTGAAAGCATTTCATTTCTTATCTCTTTATTAATGAATTATTTCATTATCATTTTAGTGGCTACTGTAGAGGCTATTCCTCAAAACAAGTCTTAATACTCACCATATTCAAATATAACAAAAAACATAAACTTTCAACATTTCTGTACAATATGAAGACTCCTTTAGTAACTGTTGTGTTCTCTTCTGGTTATGTATTTTATATTTACTTAAACTCCCGCATTATTACTGTGATTTGTATCTCATTTACTATTTTCTATTATCTGTTTAGATTTAGCCACATGTTTTCTTTTTCCATTTCTCTTTGTTCTTTAAATTTCTGTGCATCCCTAAGCATTTGTGTTGCTTCTATTTGAAAACTAGTTTTCAGCTTGTCATTTAATGGATGGTTGGTGAGGAACATTTACTTGTTCATCTTTATTTTTTATATATTTTGTAGAATATTTTTTGCTCATCACAGATTTCTAGGTAGGAAGATTTTCTTTTTCAGAAGTTAAATTTGCAATTCCATTGTATTCTGGCTTCCATCTGCACAGCAAAAGAAACCACGATCAGAGTGAACAGGCAACCTACAGAATGGGAGAAAATTTTCGCAACCTACTCATCTGACAAAGGGCTAATAATCCAGAATCTACAATGAACTCAAACAAATTTACAAGAAAAAAACAACCCCATCAAAAAGTAGGAGAAGGACATGAACAGACACTTCTCAAAAGGAAGACATTTATGCAGCCAAAAGACACATGAAAAAATGCTCATCATCACTGGCCATCAGAGAAATGCAAATCAAAACCACAATGAGATACCATCTCACACCAGTTAGAATGGCCATCATTAAAATGTCAGGAAACAACAGGTGCTGGAGAGGATGTGGAGAAATAGGAACACATTTACACTGTTGGTGGGACTGTAAACTAGTTCAACCATTGTGGAAGTCAGTGTGGCGATTCCTCAGGGATGTACAACTAGAAACACCATTTGACCCAGCCATCCCATTACTGGGTATGTACCCAAAGGACTATAAATCATGCTGCTATAAAGACACATGCACACGTATGTTTACTGTGGCACTATTCACAATAGCAAAGACTTGAACCAACCCAAATGTCCAACAACAATAGACTGGATTAAGAAAATGTGGCACATATACACCATGGAATACTATGCAGCCATAAAAAATGATAGAGTTCGTGTCCTTTGTAGGGACATGGATGAAACTGGAAATCATCATTCTCAGTAAACTATCGCAAGGACAAAAAAAACAAACACCGCATGTTCTCACTGATAGGTGGGAATTGAACAATGAGAACACATGGACACAGGAAGGGGAACATGACACTCCGGGGACTGTTGTGGGGTGGGGGGAGGGGGGAGGGATAGCATTAGGAGATATACCTAATGTTAAATGACAAATGGGTGCAGCACACCAACATGGCACATGGATACATATGTAACAAACCTGCACATTGTGCATATATACCCTAAAACTTAAAGTACAATAATAAAAACCATAAATCTAATTGTTGTCCCTTTAAGGCAATGTGCATTTTTTTCCTGTATATGTTTTGACATTTTTTCTTTGTCTTCACCTGCCGAAAATCCCCCTGCTACCAGGCCCTCTGCCCCAGCCGTTTGCCTGAGTTTCCATCTCTTCTTGCTCAAATATCACCATATCAGAGAGAACTTCCTTATCTTTTATGAAATATCAGCTACATGCATCCTTCAGCCTTGTACTTTTTACCTTTCTCTGATTGATTTTTCTCTATTTCACTAATTTTTACATGGCATACAGATTGACTGTCCCTTATTCAAAATGCTTGAGACTAGAGGTGTTTTGGATTTTGGAATATTTGCATATACATAATGAGATATCTTGGGGGAGGGAACCTAAGTTTAAATATGAAGTTTATATTTTATATATACCTTATACACATAGCCTGAAGGTAACTTGATAAAATATGTTAAAAATTCTGTGCATTAAACCAAGTTTTGGCTGCATCCCATCACGAGATCGGGTGTAGAAATTTCCTCCTTATGTTGTCATATCAGTGGTCAAAACATTTTGGATTTTGGAGCATTTTGGATTTCAGACTTTTTTGTTAGGATGCTCAACCTGTGTAATATATTTGTTAATTGTCTATGTCCTTCCATTGAAATGTAAGATCTATAAAAGCAGGAAATGTGTCAGATTCATTCACTGCTGTATTCTCTTTTTTTCTTTTTCTTTTTTTTTTTCTTTTTTCTTTTTTTTTTTTTGAGACGGAGTCTCGCTCTGTCACCCAGGCTGGAGTGCAGTGGCGCAATCTCTGCTCACTGCAAGCTCCGCCTCCCGAGTTCACGCCATTCTCCTGCCTCAGCCTCTCCGAGTAGCTGGGACTACAGGCGCCCGCCACCACGCCCGGCTAATTTTTTGTATTTTTAGTAGAGACGGGGTTTCACCGTAGTCTCGATCTCCTGACCTCGTGATCCGCCCGCCTCGGCCTCCCAAAGTGCTGGGATTACAAGCGTGAGCCACCGCGCCCGGCCCACTGCTGTATTCTCAGGGCTTGAATGATTACTGGTGTTGTAGGTTCTTAATACATATTTATTGAATTAAAGATTAAATGATAAACTACTATCAGAACAAGAATAAAAGAAGATTTAAGCAAAAGTAGACCCAGGGTACTGCCCAGGTGATTAGGGCATTTTTAAAAATGAAATTTCTATTCTACCTTTTTCATAACAGCAGACTAACTTTTCTTTGAATAAACATTCCTTCTCCATCCTAAAGTGCATGTGGCACAATCAGGAAAGCTGATTCATTTATAAAATTTTTAGGACCCTCTAGACTGTTTATCACAGTGGCTCCACCAATTTACAATCCGGGCAACAGTGTACAGGTTCCCTTTTCTCGACTTCATCATCCCACACTTGTTAACTTTTGTCTTTTTGATAATGGCCATTATAACAGGAGTGAGGTGATATCTCATGATGGTTTTGATTTGGATTCCCCTGATAATTAGGGATGCTGAGCAGATTTTCATATATGTGTTGGCCTTTTGTATGTCTTCTTTGAACAAATGTCTTTTCTTTAGCCCATTCTATAATTGGGTTATTTGTGCTTTTACTTTTTGATTGTAAGGGTTCCTTATATATTTTTGGATATTAACCCTGTATCAGATATGTGGTTTATGAATATTTTAAACAGAAGCACCGTATGATCCAGCAGTCCCGCTTCTGAGCATATATTCAAAGAAGTTGAAATCAGGGTCTTGAAGAGATAGCTGCACTGTCAAGCTCACCGCATTATTATTCACAATAGGACATGGAAGCAACCTAAATGCCCACTGATACATGAACTGACAAACTATGATATATACTTATAATGATATTTACTCAGACTTAAAAATAGGGAAATCCTGCCGTGTGAAGCAACATGGATGAAACTGGAGAACATTATGCTAAGTGAAATAAAACAAGCACAAAAGGATAAATACTACATGATACCACTTATAAGTATCTAAAATAACCAAACACATAGAAGTGCAGAGAGGGTAATGGCAGCTGTCAGAGGGACAAATGGGGAGATATTAGAGTACAAAGCCAGTTATGCAAAATGAATAAATCCTAGGGTTCTGTGGTGTAGCATGGTGCCCATAGTTAATGATACTGTATTGGATACTTAGACGTCTGCTAACCGGGTGTAGCTATCATGTTAACTGTTCTTACTTAAAAATATAATAAATAGGGTGGGAGGAAACTTGAAGGTGATGGATAGGTTTATGGCATGGATTATGGTGATACTTTCATGAGTATAGACTTATCTCTAAACTTGTCAACTTGCATACACTAAATATACATGCATTTTATATATCCATCATACCTCAGTAAAGTAGTGTAAAAAAAACGCTGAAGTGTTCTGGGCAAATTAGAATAATCGGATACCCTGAAAAATAAAAAGAAAAAGGAAATGGACTCAGTCTCATTGTAGAAGGTTGGCACATGATCCAAACTGGACCAATCAGCTGCCCTCCTGGAATTTTAGTGACATAAAGTCTGAAATCAACAGAAACTTATTCATCCTGACAGTGGCATCCTTCAATTATCTAAATCCCAAAAGCTCCTCTGATTTTGACTTTTGTTGAATCTTAAGGTTTTTAGCCTTCCTTTTGGTTCTCTTACCTATGACTATCCTACCAATGAATATATATTTACGTTAGTTTATTTCTACTACTGTTAAGTATCTCAACAGATATTAACAGATTAAAAAAGGTCAACTACATTTTCACAAGTAAGTGTAAACTACTCAGGAGGTTCTTAGGGGAACTGAATGAGTTAATGCTTCATTTGATTCTCATGAATCATTTGTTCATTTATTCCCTAAAGTATTTACTGAGCACCTGTCATAAATTGACAGAATGCTCTACTTTGTATGTACATATATGGTTCTTCCATTAAGAATCTCAGAATCTAATAGAGAATAATCAAATTTCAATGTCTGTGCAGGGTACATAGCGTTGGTATGAAGACAAGACTGATTAATTGTACCGGTGACTGAGAGGGCCACGAAGGACCAACAGAGTTTCCTACGCTTCAGCTGGAGCCTGGGAAGATGAGTAGACATTTTCAGTAGACAAGGAAAGGCAGGATAGGGAATGGGGAAAGGCTTTGCATTCAAAGTGGGCATGTGGAATTCCCAGGAAGTGGTAATTCCAGGTGGTATGCTGGGCAGCATAGGGAGCCTCTTGGTCTTGGTTTATCTACATAGATAAGAAAATGGCATCTCATTTGTATAATTTTCCCCAGAAGATGGTGAGGATGCTTGAAGTTCTCTGGAAGTTCAATGTCCAAATCACCCCTTTTTCCACACTGCAGGTCTCAGTACCTGATACAGTGACACAGAGGGAAAAACCTAGGAACGTGTATGGCAGATAAACGCCCATTGATCCAATATTTGGACAGTCAGAGAAAAATGATATTTCGTGAAATTATCTTTCCGCTGCATTATTCTTAAGAATGTTTAAAACGAAACAGTCACTCTGAGGAGCTTTGAGGATAAAGACAGGAAACGGAACAGCAGGCGGCCACTTAAGCTTTCTTAGCACAGCTTAGAAAAAGCAACTCCTTGGATAGTGATATGGTCAAAATAGGGATGTGATACGATTGGAATAATTTCATTGTACAAACTCACGTGACTGAAAACAGGGCTTAGTGTTTAGAAACCATGCAGGAGAAGTAACAGAAGACACCTCCTGATAGGAATCAGTACAGTTGAGCCCAGGATGCTATCGTAACCATCCATTTTAAAAAATGTTGCCTAGTGAATTGTGTTTTCCGACCATACAGGAGTATGTAAAGATGTTTAGAAATGTAAGGAACCAACATGAAGTTCTTCATTTTTTGGCCTTTGGCTGAACTAGAGGGAAAGGATTAGATATGCTAATTTCTGATGAATCACTTTATTACCAGAATATAAAGAAAGAGTTAAACCAATCTCCAATGCTTGACTTGTTGATCTTCTCTGGCTTACAAGTGAAACATTTGTGAAAATAAAAAACAGTGTACCCTCCACAATAAATAAACTTATAATTAATTATTGAAAGGCACAAAATTTTTGTGCACCTGCCGAGTGCCTGGTCTTATACTAGGTCCTGGTGATACATGAATGACGATGATATATGACCTTGACAACAAGATCCTTTCCTTTCACAGCTTCATTTTAGTGCTATGGAAAGTAAAAATTCTCTAGGAAAGGAAGCTTTCCTAAAACTACCCCCAAATTCAAAATCTATGTAGTAAACATTAAAGTTCCAAAACAAATATATTATGTAATACACACTATACATTTTAATTTTGAATAGCTTATGCAGTTAATAGGTGAATCAGATTATTATTTATATAGAACCATGACCTAGACATATGAAAATCTGTGTGTGTATGTGATAAGATCTTCAAAACAAAGCTGGTCTCACAACTGCTCAGGAAGAGGAAATGACATATCTTTTCTTTTTTTTGAGACGGAGTCTCGCTCTGTCACCCAGGCTGGAGTGCAGTGGCACAATCTCGGCTCACTGCAAGCTCCGCCTCCCGGGTTCACGCCATTCTCCTGCCTCAGCCTCTCCGAGTAGCTGGGACTACAGGCGCCCGCCACCGCGCCCGGCTAATTTTTTGTATTTTTTTAGTAGAGACGGGGTTTCACCGTGGTCTCGATCTCCTGACCTCGTGATCCGCCCGCCTCGGCCTCCCAAAGTGCTGGGATTACAAGCGTGAGCCACCGCGCCCGGCATCTTTTCTTGTTCTAATGAATCTTGTGTGTTTTGCAACTGAAGAACATTGCCAAGAATTCTGGGCCCCTCTACAGGGTTCATAGTGGTAGAGTTGATTTTACGATCCTATGATAATAATTTTTCCTTCTGTTCTAGTTAAAGGCTTGTCAGGTTCTCATTACACTCAGAGATTCTAATTTCTGAATTGAGTCTGTTTCATCTTGGCAGATCAACAAGTACAAATCACATCACAAATCATTGTTGGTTACAGCATTATGTCTCACAAAATATGGTATGGGGTTCTTGGCTTCTGTACCTTTGTCTCAATTTTATGTCAGTTCTGTATAGTTTGGATCGCAGAGGGTTGTGGGATGTGTGTGTGTGTGTGTGTGTGTGTGTGTGTGTGTAAGTAGCAGGGTGAGAGGATTTTAAGAGTAAAGAAGATGCTGCTTTTCAGGTGGATGGTGGACAATTCACTTGGTACAATGCAAATCAATTTAAACAAGAGCACATTAGAGGATAGTTAGTAAAGTATTTAGAAGGATGGCAAAATTCTATTACCCCTGTTAAAAATCCATATTCCTTTTTTTTCCTATGAATTCTCATTTTGAGCGGTGAGATGGCATACATACATTTAATATATTATTAGCAGATAATAGCAGTGTTACTTCTGGATCGTCAACATTCTGACTGCACAATGAAAGCAAGATAATCTTTGTTTTGTGTCTTATGCAGCATATTGGAAATATGTCACGCATGACTCCTTTTGACCTTTTTAGAAAGAATTAGTTATATTCAAGGTGCTATTTTGACTTGTATTGCCAAGGGACTGTAGTTTGTTAGTAAAAATTATTGAGTGTTAAGGAAGGCTATAAAGAATGAACAAGAAAGGAGAAAACCCGGTGGGCATTGGCTGCATCTGCTCTAATCCCCTGGGATGAAGTGATAGCAGAAATGATAAATACTGGACCACTTTCCAAAAGTTCCAAATTACATGGCACCATACCCCAGGGGAAGTTTAACTTCCTAGACATCTGTTGGGTTACAAATACAGCGATCCCATGCTTCCTAAATTATTCTGGGGACAGCTTTATGATGCAGCAAGTGAGAATCTAACCTGAGTTGAAATCATTCTGACTTAACTTGAGAAAAACAAAGATAACTTGTATCAAAGTGTTGGGCAAAAAGAGAGGTGTACGCATAGGGTTTGGAGCAGGTCTGGCTCATCAGGACAAGGGCAGGCTGACATATAGGGGCTGGAACAAACATATATTTAAGGAAAGAAATTCACACAAAAAAATTTCTTTGACGTTTCTTTGGAAAATTACATTTTTGAGAAATCTGGATTAGTGACAGCAACTGCAACTTTTTCTTATGAGGCAATTGTGACTATTACCAAAAAATTAATTTTTCAAGGAACATAGTCTGAGGAAAGGAATTGTTGGACAATTTAAAAATGAAATATTTATCTCATATAGAGTCTATATCATTTCTGTGCTGTATTCACACACGACTCCTCACATAGTCCTGAAGAACCTTGGAAAAGGTGTATTAGACCCTATCAGTGGCAGAGATACTAAGATATATAACAAGGGCACGCACATCATTTATTTACTTTCCTCTCTAGTTGTACGATTATTCTACCTATCTCAGCCTCCCTTCTTGAGCGTGGTCAGCACATGGCTGGTTTCTAGCCAGTGGGAGGGAAATGGACGTGAATGTGCTCTCTTTACCCACTGGCAAAATGCAAGGACTCTGAACCCCAGCATGGGGCAGAGCCATGATATGGAAGGAGACTGGGACCTTCTAAGTCTACCTGACAACCAGGAATATCTCTCTTCAACTTTCTGTGGGAAAGAAATAATTCTGTTGTTCTAAGCCTATCAGATTTTGTGGATTTATCTTTTCTAGAAGCTAGCTGTTTTTTCTGCCTCTAACTAATATGATTCTTAAATCAGACTTCATGGGTAGGAAAATCTATTATTAACACTTTTCTATTTCAAGGACATTGTTCAATCCGTTTTACAATCAATTTTACCTCTTTATCTTGACTGACTTAGGTATGTCTATTCAAATCAGGATGTAGCTGAAAGCCATTATCCTCAGCAAACTAATACAGGAACAGAAAGCCAATTACTGCATGTTCTCACTTACAAGTGGGAGCTGAACAATGAGAACACATGGACACAGGAACAACACACACTGGGGCCTGTCACGGGTGGGGTGCGGGGAGGTAGAACATTAGGAAAAATAGCTAGTGCATGTGGGCTTAATACCTGGGTGACGAGTTGACAGGTGCAGCAAACCACCATGGCACATGTTTACCTATGTAACAAACCTGCACATGCTGGACATGTATTCCAGAACTTAAAAATTGAAATAAAGGCTAGGTGCGGTGGCTCACGGCTGTAATCCCAATACTTTGGGAGGCCAAGGTGGGTGGATCACGAGGTCGGGAGTTCAAGACCAGCCTGGCCAAGATAGTGAAACCCCATCTCTACTAAAAATACAAAACTTAGTTGGGCATGGTGATGGGCACCTATAATCCCAGCTACTCAGGAGACTGAGGCAGAGAATGCTTGAACTCTGGAGGCGGAGGTTGCAGTGTGCCAAGATCATGCCATTGCACTCTAGCCTGGGTGACAGAGCAAGACTCCATCTCAAATAAATAAAAATAAAAAACCAGTAAACATTTAGTTAGAGCATTTAATTCTCAAGGTACTGTCCTTGGTGTTGGGTAGATTTCATTGGATAGACTATGAAGTAGGAAATTCCAAATTATAAGAAAAAGCTGAGAGGAAGTGGGTAAGTAAACTGTCACCCAACCATGCCTTCTCCATGATTACAAAAGAAAACAGACAAAGCAGTTTATAAATGAACTATCATGTATGGTTTCCACTTCATGGATAGCATTTTTTTTTCCTATACAGTGTTTTTTATAGGCACCATTTGTAAACATGTTCTTTATAATGTTACTTTTTTTGAATAATTCTATTTTTCTAATATGTAAGAGTACCAATATTTCAGTTCCATTGTCTTGAGTAGACAACAGAAATCTCAGAGAATGAGTAATATTTCTAGATTTATCAAAATGCCATGCCAATAATGGCACTATTATAACAAAATGCCTAAATTGGAACTATTTATGATAGATTAAAATACCTTAGTACCTGAATAAGCTGATCTAAAGGTGCAATAACAAATGGCTACATTTGGACTCTCAATATTTAGGAAATTGTGAGAGTCTTTTATTTGCTTATTTAACAAGTAATGACTGAGCACGTATTGTGTGTAATGCATAGTGTTAAGCATTCTGTAGAATACAAAAAAAAATAGAAAAAGGAAAAAAAAAACCATCTCCTAAAGCGATCAGGTTGTACTTATAAATCTCAAATAGGAGATTCAAGATGCTCTGGCATAATCAAGACTTATTTCTAGTATTGTACTAGAACTGAAGAAAACATGATCTGAGTAATCAAAGGAAAAAACATAGGTCCATGGCTGACACAGAAGAGGCCTCATGCTGGAGAAACTATTTGTATTGCTGAGTAGTAAAGTCTAACACACTGGCCCCCAGTACTGATACATTTCCTGTTATACAGCGTTGTTAGTGGTGTAGATTTACTCTAAAAATTACAAACCAGCCTAAGTGGAGGCTCCTCATGAGACCACCTGAGGAACTGCATCTGACCTCCTCAGTGAGTCTCATTCATTTTCCCCACAAGACACTGCTGCTCCATAGGTGTTAGTTATTATCAGGGACCTGCTGTCCTACTGAGGTCACAGTTGATTTGAATGTCTTTGGAAGAACACAGAAGTACACAAGTATTTTATTTGTTCTTCAGGCGACTGAGACTCGGCATCATTTTTTTTTTTAAATAGGGTCTTCCTGTCACCCAGGCTGGAGTACAGTGGCACCATCTTGGCTCACTGCAGCCTCCAACTCCTGGGTTCAAACGATTCTCCTGCCTCAGCCTCCTGAGTAGCTGGGACTACAGGCACCCGCCGCTACACCCGCCTAATTTTTTGTATTTTTTGGTAGAGATGGGGTTTCACCATGTTGGCCAGGCTGGTCTTGAACTCCTGATCTCAAGTGATCTACCCATCTCAGCCTCCCAAAGTGCTAGGATTATAGGCATGAGCCACTAGGCCCGGCCAACTTAGCATCCTTCTTAAACACCAGCATGGAATTTGACATAACTTAATAAGAGGCACTGGATGAAGAAAGTACTTTCAGGCTAGGGCCTCTTTAGAGACTGCAAATAATTAGCTCTCTTGATGTTGGGAAAGATATTTGCAAAAATACATTTTCTACTTTATGATAGAAATAAGATAATCTAAAATAATTTAATCACAAATTGTCTACTGACTGATTTGGAGACAGCAGAACTGAGAAACCAAATGGAATAATGGCTGTTAGCTAAGTTCCAGCAGGGACATTAAAGACTAAGAAGAAAGGTGACAGGACAGTATAAGTCCAAAGTTTGGCTTGGAATCTCCTCATTTATTTATCAGCTTAATGCTGTTTCCTACACTAAACTTTTTCCTGTTGTAAGACACAAAACTTTTGCACAATACTGACTGAAATTATTATATCTTGCTAAAAAAGCATAATTCTAGCAGCAGTAGATACATGGAGAAAGATACCTTCAAAATAGGTTACATAAATTTCAAATGGGGAGTTCATATATCTATCTCTTATTTGTATCTTTTGTTTTTTTTGAGACGGAGTCTTGCTCTGTCACCCAGGCTGGAGTGCAGTGGCGCGATCTCGGCTCACTGCAAGCTCCGCCTCCCAGGTTCACGCCATTCTCCTGCCTCAGCCTCCCAAGTAGCTGGGTCTACAGGCGCCCGCCACCACGCCCAGCTAATTTTTTTTTTTTGTATTTTCAGTAGAGACGGCGTTTTACCGTGGTCTCGATCTCCTGATCTGGTGATCCGCCCACCTCGGCCTCCCAAAGTGCTGGGATTACAAGCGTGAGCCACCGTCGTATGTTATTTTAACAAAAATGTTTCTTAAGGATTAAAATGTTTGAATATTTGCTCACTCATTTAGTGAATTCTTTTATCTAGTCTTTCCACTTTGCTACTCATATTTTTTGTGTTTTGACAAGCCTATTTATACATAGTATTATATTAGAAATTAAAGTTTGATTACTGTTATAATTTATTCAACATCAGCGCTCTTTCATGTACATTTCAAGTAACTGTGACAAAAATTATCTATTTGAGGCAATCACCCTTTTCAAAATATGCTCTTTTATGTCTTTTGTTATCAGTGCTTGTAAAATTTGTATTTGTTATTGAATTTATCATATTAGCCATCAACATATTGCTTAATGAAGCAAGTATTTTTCTTTGGAGAAAATGATGTCTCCCCTTTGATTAGCTGTTATTTTAAAATGTGCTGATAAAAGCAAATTAGTTAGCTTTCTATTGGTTAATTTGCATGTTACCAACTTTAAAAGAAAATTAAACTATGTGTACATATTTACAAATGGACTATGACCCATATCTTCATCTAGAGGTCAACTGGCAGATGTTTTTGGATTGATAATGTAACGGAAGTTCCAACTTTCTTAAGACAATTTAAGGATATATATGATGTCCTAACATCTCAATTTGAGGCACTGAAAATTCCTTGGAATGGGACACCTTTTGGTTTTTACACATTTAACTATAAATAACGTTAATGGAGTCTCAAAATTTCATTGGAACTTGCACTTATATTTCAGTACTTGTTTTGGGCTCTCAGCATGGGATATAATATGTAGCCGATAGCTGTTAGCCTTACGACTTTCAAAGATGTAATTTTAATCTTGATCTAATGATACACATTTTAATATGTCCTTGGTAAATGTAAAAATGCATTATAATCAAAACAATTTTTACACATTGTAACTCTTGATTCAACCAATATTATGTTGGCATGCTAACAGGCACTTATAAGCACAGGATGTGAGGGTGATCTGGCTGTGACATCTGTCACCCTGTTGATCACCAGGGTTGGTTTGGCTGGGTAGGCGGGTGACCCCTTCCTCCCTCACCACTCCATATGCGTCCCTCCTGAAGCTGCATGCTCGGTCGAAGAGGATGACCATCCCCAATAGAGGGTGACCGATCTTCCGTCAAGGGCATATGAGTAGCTGTGCTCCTCTGCTAGAATCTGCAAACAAGCTTTCAAGAACAATAACTGTTAATACGTATAGATACGTACCCTTGTCAGTTAATGTGGTGTCCTTAGGATGAACTGCTCCTGGGTAATTAAAGCCACAGAACTTATGTGTTGGCGATACTGGAAATGAGTCTATCAGCAAAGTACCAGATACCAGGAGTGCCCATGTAGAAACTGAAAATCAAGGGAGAACGCTAGAGAAAAAAGGTTACAATAATAGTTACTGTAGAGGTGTGGAGGGGCATGTCAGACAGCTGATTTTGGAGTTTGAGAGAGGAAACTGATGATGGAATGGATCTGGGACCATCATCTGACTCTGAAACACTTTGCCATCTCCACAGCCTTTGGTTCTTAAAGTGCTCCCAGCTGGGAAGGGGACACAACACAATTCTGAAACTGCCTTGTGCAGTGTGTTAGGATTTGACAACAGGGCAGGGAAGAGGGAAGAGAGAAGAGAGCTGTGATCCTGGGCTTTGTCCAATAGGAGAGGTGTGGCAAGAGTTTCCAGCCATGGTTGGAGAGGGAGGATAGGGAAAATATGCACCACCAGAGATCGAGTTTGGGAAGAACTGTCTTGAAGGGGTGTGAGACCACAAGAAACCTCTGCGTGCACCAAAGCAGGGAAGAAGAAAACCACAGTACCAAGAGTCAAGAAGCCGGAGTTTTACAGAACTGTCAACAGCTGACTGGATGACCTTGAATCAAGTAATGACATCTTTCTTGGCCTGTTTTGTTACTTAAAAATTAAACAGGGTATTCCTCCTTTATTGTTATATAACGAGTTGCTAGAAACCTAGCTACTTAAAATGTTGCAAACCTACCGTCTCACAGTTTCTGCTTGTTATAAAGCTAGATGTCTTCCCTAGATTCCCTGTTCCAAAGAGCTGAACTGAAATCAAGGTGTCCTGGGTGCTGTGCTTCTCATCTGGTGCTTAGAGCCCTCTTCCAAGCTCATGGGTTGTCTCTATAATTATTTCCTTGCACTTGTTGGACCCAGGGTCCCATTTTCCTTGTGGCTGCTGTCTGAGAAACACTTGGCTTGGAGAGGCTGCCTGCAGTCCTTGCCACGTGGCCCCTGTAGATAGCTCATGACATGTTTGATTTCTTCCAGGCCAGCCAGAGTGTGTCTCTCTGACGTTTTGTTCTGCAGCCAGCAGGAGAAAACCCTCTGCTTTGAAAGGGCTCATAAGGTTAGGTCTGAACTACCCAGATAATCTCCCTATTATAAGGCGGACTGATTTGGGAACTTATTTACATCTTTAAATTCCCTTCACATCAGCACCCAGACTAGTGTAACTGGGGCAAGGTTTGTGTACACCAGGAAGCAGAATATTGGAAGATGCATCTTAAAATTCTGCCTCCTCCAAAGGGGTTTTCTTTTTAAAACTTACTCTGATTCTAAATTCTATGAGTTTGCTAGTCAAGGAAGTACAGTGGGTTTTGTGAAAAGCGTTGTGACTTTAAATCCAGGAGTTTATCCCCCTGAAGATTTAGGCACCTGTAGTGCAAACAAGGTCTTCAGACAGACACCAATATAGTCTGACAATAAAATAGATAATATAAAACTAGAAAACCTAAATGTGCTAGATTTCATGTTAAATTTCAGAGAGAATGGCAGTGAATTTGGCCAAGGTGTTGGGGTTGGTCTCACCTGTTAATCTTCCTCTTATATTCTAAGTTAACTCCTATTTTTTTTTTCCTCAAAATGAAAGTATGCTTTCAAATAGAGCAGAAGTAAAGCACTGATTTGTTAAAATTGACACCTATGTTATTTAAATTATACTTTTACCATTATTTCCAGGCTCTTATTTCCTTCCTCCTTTATTGACATCCAATTTATATAGCTGTTGATTTCACAAAAGACCTTGGTTTTAGAATCCCTGGATTCTGGTCCTGTTTCTTCTAATTATGACATATATGAAAGTTGCTACATGACCGAAACTCAGTTTCTCCTTTGTTTACAAATGGAAATAATGCTGCCTGCTTCACAGGTTATTGTGAATATATGAGACAATACACATAAACATTTATTTTTAACTATGAATCACTCTACAAATACAAGGTATTAATAATTACAATAGTTCTCTAGTATTGATATTTTATCTTGTAAATCTTTATGAATTCACACATCAGTGGTTTAAACATAATTTAAATTCATCCCGCATCTATAGAAACCTCTGCTTCCAAAATCTTCCAACAACACAACCCTGATTATGTTATTTCTTTGCTAGGATATCTTCAGTGCTCACTCATTAAAGCCTACACAGATTTTTCCTGGCATTAAATTCCTTCTGTTCCTGGCTCTAACTCATTCTCTCACCTTGTCGTCTTCTCCTCCTCCCAGCCTCTAATCCGACTGGTCTTAAAGCAAACTCCACCTCGATGCTTCACTCCACTATCTACACCTGTAAAGATTTTACCTCAAATCCGAGGTATACCTCCGATATCTCTATGGGAAGAATTCCTGGATTTTGGAGAGTTAACCTCTGACTCACCTCTGCTTCTCATGCAGCCCTTCATACTCAAGCATTTCTTATATTTTGTCTGGGAGGAAGGTTATTGGTTTATAGATCTTATTCCACAACAACATAAGGTACTCCAACACAGGAGCCACATCTTCATCCTCCCTGTTTCTTCATCAGCCTAGTGCTCTCTTTGTGAAAGATGCCTAGGAAACTTTTAATAAATCGATTTGAATGAATAAGAAAGTCCACAAAATCTGGCTCAATCAATGCTTTTCAGCTGAGCACAAATTTATGTCTCCAGTCTGTACAGAAAGCCCACTGACTTTATTGTGTAATGAAGCATCTGGCTATGGAAGTGTGATGGCGTGGCGAAGGAATGTTTCTGCTTCTGAGAGTGGGAGGAGGCATTCGCTTTCAAGTAAAACACACATCTGCATTTTCTTACATGGCATTTTCTTCATAGCCCACAAATAACAAAGATAAAATGTGTAAGAATTAAAATTTTCCAAGAAGAGGAAGATTTTTGTTATTTTTGCTTAGATCAGGGAATGGTTGCTTTAGACATGCATTGTTTTGTTTTTAAGAATGCATGTGAGACTAGTGCAGTGATTTTCTTCAGGAAATGGTGACTTTTTACAAGCTCAGTGGGTGTGCAGATACCAAAACCCAGAAAAGGAGGTAAACATGAAACACTTGCTAGTTTAATAGTTAAAGTGAAAAACAACACAGGGAGAAAAGTCCTCTTAGGAGAGAGACCAACTGAATTAACTGAATTATATTATCTTTACAATATGGGATGGAAATTGCCATGGTTGTTAGACATTTCCTATTAGCACTATGGCCAATTGTTTTCTTTCTCTCAGTATTATATATATGTGTGAGAAGGAAAGCTGAGTTCATTTTCCGTGTTTCTTGCTAACAATTCTGACATATTTATTTGAATCGACCTTACTTCCTCCCTGCCTCCCTTCCTCCCTCCCTCCCTGCCTCCCTTCCTCCCTCCCTCCCTGCATCCCTCCCTCCATCCCTTCCTCCCTCCCTCCTTCCCTTCCTTCCTCCCTCCTTCCCTTCCTTCCTTCCTCCCTCGCTCCATCCCTCCCTCGCTCCATCCCTCCCTCCCTCCATCCCTCGCTCCATCCCTCCCTCCCTCCATCCCTCCCTCCCTCCATCCCTTTCTCCCGCCATCCCTCCCTCCCGCCATCCCTTCCTCCATCCCTTCTTCCTCTTCCTCTTCTCCTTCTCTTACCCAATTTGATATGGGCTCCTTTTCTCTATGGCTATGGATTTATTTATGTCATAATTATCATAATTACAATATGTTACAATAGTAACATATTTCAAATGGTTCCTCATAGCAGAGTCTAAAAGGCTCTTCTGAAGATTAAGAAAATGTAAAGCAAAGGGGCAGATCTGAGTGTCTCCACAGTGCAAACCTTGCCATGTGGACTCCCAGGCGTAGTCCTGGTTTGAGAGGAAAATGGCTGGGTCTGTTTGCAGAGGTGAAGGACTTTCTAGTTTAAGAGAAAGCAGCAGTCAGCTTTCCAGAATTTCCAGGGGAGTCAGGGAGAGGAGATGGAGGAATAGAAAGATGAAAGGAGGCAAAGACAAAGAGGCATAAAGTTGCATGTATTTGTGAGAGAATGCATGCATGGATGGAGGAACAGACGAGTGAATGGATGGAGAAATTAATGAATGATAGCCAGGCACGTGAGATCTTAAAACAACCAGTGACTAAATGGGTTTGAAGGACATGGGATTACAGGTAGAAAGTGGTTCAAGTTATAATTGCCTTAAAACTTAGAAGCTGACAAAAAGCAAATTGATATTTACATTAACATAGGTATTAATTGTTGATAGATGGCAGCTGTGTTAGTATTTCTCTCAAAATTAATTCCACTATTTCTTTCTATTGCACTTCAATTTCTCTTCAGTTTAAGTCATTCGTTTTTATTCACTTAATCATCCATGTCTATTGAGCACCAGCTCCGAGCCGGCTGCATGGTAACCATGGGCAATATAACATGAGCATGTCAGAAGTGGATAGCGCACAATTCACTGTTTTAGTAGTTATTTTATCATCAACATAAACTCTTCTCATTTGAGAATTACACATTTAAGAAGGAATCACGATGTATTGATCTGTGAGCTTTATCCCAACTTCTAGGCATCAATGCTTTGTCATCTGTTGGTGCAGATCAATGCTCTTTTGCCACCTGTAGCTGTTTCCTAAATAATACCCATGGCAGGTGATCAATCACATTAGCTACTAGGGGAGCTTGCCTTGCATTTCAATACTATTTCTCATGAATACATCTCCTAGCCCCTTTACGATCTCAAGTCTCCCTTTTGTGGGTGTTGTAAGTCATGTTCTCCTTTGTACAGGGTCTTTACATTTTTTTAGGAATGGCTAAATGAAATTTTACCTACTGCCTCCAAAAAATTAGGATCTGTATCTGAGCCCCTGAAGGAGATGTGTTAGTGAATATGTATAGGCAAGCCTTCCCTTGTAGGTCAAAGTAAATACCAATCCTAAACTGTGCGGCTTAGGTAACAAGCAATTCCAACTATGTCTCAGCTGCTTTCATTTCCTAATTCATCATTTTCAATGAGAAAGTATGAAACAGGTCAGAGACTTAATAGTTTATCAGCGCTGTCACAGATGCATGTGAATTTGAGACGTGGGCATGCTATGGGCTTTTTTCTTGTGGCATTTACCTGGAATATGTTCAGATAAGTTCTGTGAGGCACAGTCTAATCTACCTTCACCCCAGGCTCTTGAACAGCCTGACAGACTCTTGGGTAGGAAGTATACTGGCTTTATTTGCTTACTGTTTATTATCTTCTCGGACTCATTTCTTCCCACTTGGGAAGGGTTATTGTGTGATATAAGGGACTTAAGACTTTCTACTTTTTCTCTTTTGTATATCTTAGTTCATTATATTTGCTTTTAATTTTATTCTCATCACATCTTGTCACTCAAAAGATAGTCATTAAGCAACTACAAAATGCCGAACGCTGTACTATGTAATGGGGTTGCAATGCTGAGCAAAACACAGTGCCTGACCTCATGGGGAATTCTGTCTGGCAGAATTACTTCATTTCAGTTATAAGACTAGCTGTGTTGTCCCGTGGGGAAAAATTTTGCATTTACACTTTTGGACACCATCCACTTTGCCTGAATAGTATCCCATCACGGTTTATGGAGAAATGTCTAACCACCCTCATTTCAATGAGCTTATACACTGTTGCTGTATTCGTAAACCCATTCTCATCCCCGCTGCTGAGACATCCGCAGTGCTCCACACCTCCTCCGTGGCTCCGCGTTGGTTCTGTTAGGTGTGGGTGGGCATTAGATCCAAACAAAAGAGCTCGGGTCCTTCCTGAGGGCTTCAGCTGATGCCTCAGGAGGGAGTGGAGGCTGTGAGGAGTTCTAGAATTTGCTCTCCTACTCCCTTCAGAATACTTCAACCATTAGCTATTCATAGATTCCTGTTGCATGAAGTTTCTGAACAACACTAACAATTCCACTGGAAAAACAACAAACACAAATAGAAAAATCAAGATTTGGAAGCAATTTGCTGGGTGCAACACCCTCACGTTGGAAATGCTGAAAAGGAATGGAGGTCTACAGATGTAAAGGGGCTGGATGGTGGCCAAGCCAGGGCCGGCAGACTTGCCTCTGTTCTCTTTTCCCTTTTGTTCTCATAGGCCACAGAGCATCCACCCTCAGCCCAGAGACTGTGCTAAGTGTGGTCCCTGAGAAGAGCGCCCCAGGTGATATTAGGCACACTAAAGTTTCAATGCTGCTGTCATCGTGGTCAGAGATGGGATTTGGAGAGAGAGAAACGTGTTCTTGAGTCTCTGCGCTGCCTCCTCACTGCCCTCACAGCGTCCTCTCTTATTGCTTCTCATTTTTAACCAAGTACATACAATCCATTTAAAGCATCCGGGTGTTTGATACTTGGAAAGCTCCTCTGGCAGAGACACTCTTCAGATCTGTCTCCTCCACCTTGGAGGCCCTGCATGATTTCCAGGCCAGTTCCAGGGGACGTTGTCCATAAAGCCATGCCCGAGCCATCAGGCAGCACCGAGCAGCATGCCCCTGTGCCTTCCTGTGCCACCCATGCTTCTTCCACAGCACATATGGGCTGGACTCTTGTCTTTCTCTGCTAGAATGTGAGCTCATTGAAGGCAGGGACCATTCCTGTTTATCTTTGTCTCTCGGTGCAAACTAAAGTACTTGGCCCAGAGTGAGCTCTCTCCCCCATGATGAGAGAGAGAGAGAAGTCGCTTACCATGGCCATTTTGGTACACTATTTTACTAATATAGCAAATATATTTAATATTTAATAAATATGGTTACCATATTAGTAATAAATACATATATTACTAAATATATTTAGTAATAAATACATATATTACTAAATATATACATTAATACAATAAATAGAATAAGTATATTAGTAATGTGTATTTGTTTATATATTAGCAAATATAACTATATAAGTAATAAGTATATTACTATATATATATTTATTAAATGAGTTAATTCTGTCTTTTCCCAATATTATCTGTGGTATAGTGAAAAAGTCACTTAACTACTTTGATCCTGTTTTCTTATCTTAAAAATGGGTGCTTTTTAAAAGTTTGTTACAATGATAAAATTAGAAAATATTATGTGAAAGTGCTTTGTGAATGTGTATGTATATGTATCTATACATCTACTTCTTAGAGTTTGTTTCTGTACAATAACAGAGTTAAAAAAGAAGAAAAAAATAGTAAAATACTAAACCACCGATTTGTCAACCAAAAAAGAAAGAAAAGCAAAACAGCATTCATGGCAACAATCCTTCAAATATTTCTTTGCATGCAATCAACAAGCTGTGTTTGTTTCTTTCTTTCTCATTGGTCTCTTCAACCTCGGCATGAATTATACACCTTCCTCCAACAACTCTGTGCTCTTTGCAAAGTAAATCAACCTGGTCTGTCACTGTCTGCATTTCCTCTGTGTATTTTTCACAGCAGGCAGCAAAGACAGTCTCTCTGTGGTGGGCCAGAGAGGAGGAGAGCTGGAGACAATGTTAATTCTGTTTTATGTATATATAGACTCATACACCCCACTGCACCACACAAATGTAAGCAGGAAATGTTCACTGTGTTATTAGTTCTTTCCTACTGTTCTCTGTTTGATACTTGCTAGATCTATGGCCTTAAAACTGTAATGTTTTCTTGTATCTGTGGGTTAATTCATATTGAAATATGAAGAATGGAACATACACAAAGCAAATGCAATAATCAGGGAAGTATGCTTTTAAATTAGGAATGTTTGTGTGTGACAGAGGGAGACCTGTTGTTTTAAGGTGGTACACTCACATGTTTAAAAATGAAAACGATAAAACAAGGCATGGTCTCTTTTCTCCACTTCATACATACATGACAGGATGATATATGTAGTATTCTACTCCTTGCTTTGTTCAGTTTCCTTATTGGGACACAAAGGCTTTCTTGATTGTCTTTTTAACTGTACAGTATCTCTATAGTTTATGTAGCTAGCCCTCTATTGAGGGGTTGCAGCCGATCTTCTGTTATTATGTACAGCACTGTCGTGCATAACAAACATTGAGTGTATGAGAGTGACTGTTTTCTAATTGGGAACTTTGAACAAGAAATACTTTAAGATTTTTTCCCTCTTTTCTATTTCTTTTCTCTTTTTTCATCTTGTTTGGCAAACTCCAGTGGCGTGATAGATCACAGCCTAAAATACTCTAAATATTTATACTTTTTAAGAGCATATGACATAAAACTCATTATCTTTATTCTTTTTGAACATGGAGTCTTTCAGTCTCGCTCTCTTTCCCCCGCCAGTCCTTCTCTCTCTGTCCCCTCTTTTCTTGTTTTATTGTACTGATCCTTATAGCTCCAACCTTTACTCAGGCTGATGCGAATTAGACGATTCTTACTCCCCTGGATACCTGTTGGATCTTCATTATTGGTCTCCTCCTCTTTCTAAACTCATCAGCAATAAGAAAATTTAATCATAAACAAGTGAATCTTTCTGCATTCTATTGAGCCTGTCTGCAAACTTAAATGGTTTTAGTGAATTATCTTTCAGTTTGTTTATTAAACTTCTACTATATACAACATATTGGGTAGGGGACCCAGTAGAGACAGGGTGAAAAGCCAAAACTTAATAAGAAGCCATTTCTTGCTTTTTGTAAGCTCATCTTCACCATGGAAGACTTTCTTTCACTATGTTATGTATTTGAAATAATGTTTTTCAATAATTCAAACTTTTATATTAAACAATTAGAAGCAATTAATTTCTGTACATATATGGAAATAGCAGACAGTGGACTGTTTCACCCAAGTTAACTTTTCATATTGTTACAGTTTACCCTTAAAGTGTTAAACCTTTTAAAGGTGCTAAACCGTTTTGGATGGAAATTTTCCTAAAATATATTACAAATGTTTCTACCTTTTAAAAAAATCACATTATAATATGACCTTTCCTTTCCTCATTAAAAAGTGAGAAGGCTGTGCAGGGTGTTCTCTAAGGCCCCTGTGCTTTCAACGTTTTACAATTAGATGATGATTATATCATCCATCCTGCAGCAGGGCTGTGATACAGCCATGCTCACTGGGCTTACTGTGGGCTCAGTCCTATTTGCTTCTATAATAAATGGCTCCAGATAAGTCTGCTCTTAAAAAATTACTAACATAAAGACGACACAGGGAGCAGTTGGGAAATATTAAGATAAAGTCCTAACATCCCACTAGCCTCACATTTTCTTTCCTTTTCTTTTTGTAGTCTAGATCTTGCTATGGGAGCACTTTCCTTCTTTCTCATGTACATTCTTTAGAATTTCCTTTAGTGAAGTTGTCTCAGTTTTCTTTTGGCCTGAAGATGCCCTTATCTGCTATGTGAAGATTATTAGGATTCTTCTTAGTAAATTCTTTCCACACTTTCACTGTTATCATTTTACTTTTTTCTGGTTTGTAGGGTTCGTCTTGAAAAGCTTACCCTTTGGTTCCTTTCCCTTGCAGGTAATTTTGCTCTTCCTTTGTAGGTAATCCTTTTAATGTTTTCACTTTGTGTCTGGTGTTCTGTAACTTAGCACAATTTGAGATCGTATTTTCCTTTGTATTTCCTTTTGTCTTCTCGGTTCATTATTTCCTTGAATTTTGCTTCTTCCCATGCCATTGGCACTTTCATAACCCATCCAGCTTAGTTTGCCCTCTTTCCTATGCCCTTTCATTCTCTTTACTTCTCATCTAAATTCTTAATATCTCATTTCTCTGTGGGCTGCATTCTGTGTTGCTTTCGATTTAGCTACTAATTCTACTGTCACCTTGTCTACTGTTCCACCTCTGCACTGTGCTTCTAACTGTATTTATACTTGTGTCTTCTAAGATGTTTACTATTTTGGTTATCATGTTACTTACTTTTGAAGTTATTTTTAATATATATAAACATTATCTTATATTTCATATCTTTTAATTCTAACGCACCTCTGCAGGGGTGCTCGGGGGTCTGAATCTGCAGTCTTTGTTTCTGCAGATTCTTTGTGTCTGTGGATAGACATCTTCAATTTTATTCTATGAAAATCTAGGCCAGGTTTTGATATGTAATTTCTCTCCAAATCAACTTCCTTGAGATAAAAAACTATTCATTTTTGAATTTTGAGATTTGTGTACACCAACAAATCACAATGGAGAGCATGTTTACCTGCTCATTCTCATTGACCATTGATATGGTTTATGTCTTACGTAGTGGTTCGAATATTGCCTCCTTTTGACTGTGTTGTCTGCAATGTTTTATTGAGTTGTAAGAGTATTTTTTCCCATTCTGTAGCTTGCTTTTTCATATTCAAAATGGAATCATTTAAGGAGAAAAATTTTAAAAATTTGGTAAAGTTCAAGTTGCCCATATTTTATTTTATGATTTATGCTTTCTGTAAAGCATGTAAGAAATTTATTCTTACCCCTAAGAATATACACACAAGTATATTCTTCCATGCTTTCTTCTAAGGAATGTTATCCTTTTAGGTTTCACCTGGCTTTATGATTCATTTTGAGGGCTTTTTTGATGTTTTGTTGTTGTTGTTGTTGTTTTTTGTTAGTTTGTTTGTTTTTAGACAGTCTCACTGTCACCCAGGCTGGAATGCAGTGGTGTGATTTCTGCTCACGGCAACCTCCGCCTCCTGGGCTCAAGTGATTCACCTGCCTCAGCCTCCCAAGTAGCTGGGCACCCGCCACCACGCCTGGCTAATTTTTATTTTTATTACAGACGGAGTTTCACCATGTTGGCCAGCCTGGTCTCAAACTCCTGACCTCAAGTGATGCTCCCGCCTTGGCCTCTCAAAGTGCTGAGATTACAGGCATCCGCCATTATGCCCTGCCTTTGAGTTACTTTTTTATTTGCATGTTATATAGATCTAAGCTCTTTTTTGGCATATGAATACTCAGTAATTCCAGGATCATTTGTTGAAAGGATTATTGCCTTTGCACCTTTGTTGAAAAGCAGCTGAGTATATGTCAGTCTAATCTGGACCCTCTATTCTGTTTCATTGGTCTTTTCAATTGACCAGTTGAATACTGTCCAGTCTTACTACTGTAGCTTTATAATACTTGAAGTCAGAAATGTACATTTTCCAACTTTATCCCACTTCTTCTAATTTATTTGCTCTTCTATATTGTTTGCATTTCACTGTGAATTTCATTATATAGTAGTCAATTTTTACACAAAACCCATGGAGATTTTGATTTCAATTGTATTGGACTTACATATCTGATAAAAATTCATGTCGATTATGGACTGAATAGACATATTCAGTGTTCCTGCAAAATTTATATGTTGAAGCCCTAATTCCCACTGTGATGATATTTGGAGATACGGCCTTTGGGATTTAATTAGGTACAGAGAAGTTCATGAGGGTGAAGCTCACATGATGGGATTAGTTTTCTTAGGACAAAAGATACCAAATGGCTTACGGTTTCTCTCTTTACATGTGCGGACCCAGCATGAAGGAGGCTGTGTCTGTAGGGCAGGGAAAAAAGCCCTCACCAGGAACCAGTGCTGGCACCCTGGTGTCAGACTTCAAGCCTCCAAAGCTGTGAGGTAATAAATCTCTTCTGTTTAAGACACCGGGTCTGTGGTATTTTATTATGGTAACCAGAACTGACTAAGACAACATCTTAGCAATATTGAGGTTTTTGAATCATGAATAGGATGTGTATCTCCATTTAATTAGATATTCTTTAATTTCTGTCATCAGTGTCTTATAGACTTTAGCAAAAAAATCTTTTGGCAGATTTATCCTCAACATTTAATATTTGATGTTATTGTAAATTGTATTGATTTTTACATTGTAATTTCTAATTCCTTGTTGTTAGCACATAAAACAAATTGATTTTATAGCTGATCTTTTATCCTGCGACTTTGAGGAACCCATTTATTTATTAGCTCTGGTAATTTTTTTTTTGTTAGAATTAATATTTCTTTTTTGAATGCTTGGTGAAATTTACAGACATGGAGTCTTCTTTCTGAACAGGTTTTTAACAATTAACTTTAGTAGAGATAGAACAATTTATATATTTTTCTTCTCGTGTGAGTTTTGAAAGTTTGTGTCTTTCAAGAATTTAGTCCATTCCATCTATGTTTTTAATTTATTGTCATAACTTTTTTGTAATATTTTAATACTGTTCTTTATCTGCAAAATATATAGTAATGTTCTGTTTCCTAAAATTAAAAGTTCTTGTTCTCTCTTTTCTGATAAGTTTTATGTGGAGGTTTACTGATTTTACTGCTTCTACTAAAGAACCAGCTTTTGCACCCAATACAGGAGCACCCAGATTGATAAAGCAAGTCCTGAGTGACCTACAAAGAGACTTAGACTCCCACAAACTAATAATGGGAGACTTTAACACCCCACTGTCAACATTAGACAGATCAATGAGACAGAAAGTTAACAAGGATAACCAGGAATTGAACTCAGCTCTGCACCAAGCAGACCTAATAGACATCTACAGAACTCTCCACCCCAAATCAACGTAATGTACATTTTTTTCAGCACCACACCACACCTATTCCAAAATTGACCACATAGCTGGAAGTAAAGCACTCCTCAGCAAATGTAAAAGAACAGAAATTATAACAAACTGTCTCTCAGACCACAGTGCAATCAAACTAGAACTCAGGATTAAGAAACTCACTCAAAACCCCTCAACTACATGGAAACTGAACAACCTGCTCCTGAATGACAATTGGGTACATAACAAAATGAAGGCAGAAATAAAGATGTTCTTTGAAACCAAAGAGAACAAAGACACAACGTACCAGAATCTCTGGGACACATTCAAAGCAGGGTGTAGAGGGAAATTTATAACACTAAATGCCCACAAAAGAAAGCAGGAAAGATCCAAAATTGACACCCTAACATCACAATTAAAAGAACTAGAAAAGCAAGAGCAAACACATTCAAAAGCTAGCAGAAGGCTAGAAATAACTACAATCAGAGCAGAACTGAAGGAAATAGAGACACAAAAAACCCTTCAAAAAATTACCATCAGAAAAAACTACCATCAGAGTGAACAGGCAACCTACACAATGGGAGAAAATTTTCGCAACCTGCTCATCTGACAAAGGGCTAATATCCAGAATCTACAATGACCTCAAACAAATTTACAAGGAAAAAACAACCCCATCAAAAAGTGGGCAAAGGACATCAACAGACACTTCTCAAAAGAAGACATTTATGCAGCCAAAAAACACATGAAAAAATGCTCATCATCACTGGCCATCAGAGAAATGCAAATCAAAACCACAATGAGATACCATCTCACACCAGTTAGAATGGCCATCATTAGAAAGGCAGGAAACAACAGGTACTGGAGAGGATGTGGAGAAATAGGAACACTTTTACACTGTTGGTGGGACTGTAAACTAGTTCAACCATTGTGGAAGTCAGTGTGGCGATTCCTCAGGGATCTAGAACTAGAAATACCATTTGACCCAGCCATCCCATTACTGGGTATATACCCAAAGGACTATAAATCACGCTGCTATGAGGACACATGCACACGTATGTTTATTGTGGCACTATTCACAATAGCAAAGACTTGAACCAACCCAAATGTCCAAAAACGACAGACTGGATTAAGAAAATATGGCACATATACCCCATGGAATACTATGCAGCCATAAAAATGATGAGTTCATGTCCTTTGTAGGGACATGGATGAAGCTGGAAACCATTATTCTCAGCAAACTATGCCAAGGACAAAAAACCAAACACCGCATGTTCTCACTCATAGGTGGGAATTGAACAATGAGAACACATGGACACAGGAAGGGGAACATCACACTCCGGGGACTGTTGTGGGGTGGGGGGAGGGGGAGGGATAGCATTAGGAGATACACCTAATGCTAAATGACGAGATAATGGGTGCAGCACACCAACATGGCACATGTATACTTAGGTAACTAACCTGCACATTGTGCACATGTACCCTAAAACTTAAAGTATAATAATAAAAAAGAACCACCTTTTATTTCACCTTATAATTTTATAGATTATTTTTACTTTATTACACTCATTTATTTTTTATTCTGAATATATAATTCTATGATTTTTATTTTTACTTCCAACATATTAAAGATATTCCTTTGTTGTTTACATGGTTTCTGAGGAGAAATACGAAGTCATCTTTGTTTTTTCTCCTATTCCTTATTTCCTTGGTGGATTTTAAGAGATTCTTTTCATCACTGTTTTAGAGCAATTTGATTTTTATTGGATTTTATTCATATTTTTTGTGCTTGGAGTTCCTTGGCCTCCTTGGATCTGAAAGTTTCTAGTTTTCATCTAATTTGAAAAATTTTTAGCTAATAATTCTTCAGATATGATTTCTGCCATCCCATTTTCCCTCAGAAATGCCAATTAAACATATATTAAGCTCTTTAAGTTACCTCATTTCTCACGAATGCTTTTATTCTTTAGTCTCTGCTGTTTCACTAAACAGCTTTTATTACAATGTGTACAAGTTCCTTAATCTTTCATTCTGCAATCTCAACTGTAATTCCATTCCCTGTGTTTTTTTACTCAGTGTTACAGTTTTCATCTCTAGAAGTGTGATTGATTGATTGTTCGTTTACTATCTCTCGTCTCTATTTATCCTGCTCAGCCATCCTTCTAGCTTCTTGGACACATGGAATACAGTTGTAAAAATGTATTAATGTGTCATGTCTCAGCTGATTTTAATTTATTGACTTTTCATTATCAGTTATGTTTTTTGACTTCTATGTGTGCCTTGTAGTTTTTTAACTTGTATGCTAGTTGTGCATTTTACCTTTCGAGGTGCTGGATATTTAAGTATTCCTAGAAATGGTCTTAGCTTTATTCTTGGGATACAGTTAAATTACTTATAAAGCTCTTTATACTTTTGGGTGTTGCTTTAAGCTTTGCTGGGAGTCAGCAGAGCAGCATTTGCTTTATGCCTAATTCTGCCTGATTACTAAGGCGAAACTGTTCTGATTACTGTTCCTGATGTCCTGTATATTATGTTTTCTGCTGTGACTGTGGAAGCAGGAATTATTCCTGACTCTATGTGAGCTAAGGGGAGTGTTTTCTTTGATCCTTTTGGGAGATCATTTTCTTGGCTTCCTGTAGTTTCTTTAGATGCCTGAGCTAATAAGAACTCATCTTCGGCCTCAAAACTACTCTCTTCAGATTTCTGGGTATCTCTCTCCACGCCTTGCTCCTCTCTGGTGGTCTTCCTCAACACTCCAGATGCCTTACCCTCCCTGAACTCCCAGAGAGAACCACCAGGTTCTGCTTGGGGTTTCCTTCTCTGTGCCACAGCCTGGAATCTAAATCCAGGCATTAAGCTGGGGCAATGATAGGGCATATCTGCATCATTTGCAATCTCGGCAGAATCCTTGTCCTCTGTTCCCTGATGCCCAATGTCTCAAATATACTATTTCATACATTAGATCCCTTTGAAATTAATTATTTAGACTAGATTGTAAATCCATTCTATTATTACTTCATCTTGGCCAGCAGACATGTTTCACTTTCACTTAGAAGGATGGTCTTGCTGGATATGAACTTTTTGGTGCATACTTTTTTCTCTCAGTGCTTTGATTATGCCTTTCTATAGCATTTCTGTCTACCCTATTCCTGATGAAAAGTCAGCCATTAGTCATACTTTTGTTCCCTTTTATACAGTAAGTAGTTTTTGTCTTGATGCTTTCAATGTTTTATCATGTCATTGGCTTTTGGCAGTTTGACTGTGAAGTGCATGTCTGTGAATTTCTGTTTATGCTACTTGGAGTGTGTTGAGTTTTTTAGACATGTACATTAATGTCTACTGTCTAATTTGGGAAGTTTTAAGCCATTATTTCTTCAAATATTTTTTATATGCCTTTTCCCACCTGTCTTTATCACATGTGTGCTTGACCTTCCTTGATGTGCTTGGTGTTTAACCGTGTGGCTGTGAGGCTATATTCATTTTCTTTTTTCATTTTTTAGTTGAATGATTTATCCTGATGTACCTTCAAGTTCATTTATCTTTTCTTCTCTCATCTCAAATCTATTGAGTTCAAGTAAAATTTTCACTTTTTAAAAACTATCCAATGCTACTATGTCCATAGATTTGATAGGTTCTTATTTTTTTCTCTTTTTGTTGAATCATTATTGCATATTTTCTTGTAATTATTTAAACATACTTTTCACTCATTATTTGAACATATTTGTATAGTTGCTTTAAACCATTATCTGCTCAATCCAACATCTGGGCCCATTCTGAGTTAATTTCTATTGACTTTGTTTTTCTTAATTTTGCATCCTTGGTTTTGTTTTCTTTTTCTGTGCACACTCTGTAATTCTCTGAAAACTGGTTATTTTAGTTATTATATTGCGGCAGCTCTGAGTTCAGAATTTTTCCTTTACTTTTTTTTAAATGTACTTGACTTAAGACTTTGTCTTCCATGTTGTTTACAGTTGGTGAAGTCTATGCTGTTTTTGAATTCTTATCTTTATTTTTTATTCTGTCGTATGTAGCGCTTGACCCGGTGACAGTGTAACTTAGTGGTGAGCTAATGATTCTGGCAGAGCTTGTGGTTGAACATCACAAGGCCATACATTTCCAGTCTCTGCAGATGGATGTGTATGTGTGAGAGAGAAGTGGGTGGGGGAGCACATTACATGTTTTCAAAGTTTTCTCAGCTTTTACTTTCCACTGCAAATTCTCAGTTCTCTCTTGCAGTGTGCAAATTGTTTCCCACACAGCTAGGGGTTTGTGGAGAGCTTCGATGGCTCTCTGATGTCCAAGCTCTTCCTGTTAAAGTTCTGGCTGTCCTTCACTGTTGCAACTAAAATAGAAATCAGGCTAGCAGAGCTGCAACTTTTTCCCATGCATTGCTCACAGAATTTGAGAATTTTACTGATGCTGCTGTAGGTCTTCACTGACCACCTCAAGTAAAGTTTGCTTCCTCTGGCCTTTGTCATCAGCTCTGCCTGATAAAATACCATTCTCTTCAGCTAAATTTGGGGAAATGAGAGAAGCCCCAGGCAAGAAGCCCCCAGACTGCCGCTTTTGTTAACCAAAGGTCTACCAGCTCCTGAATAAAAACTTCTCAATTTGCCTTTCATCAATTTCTAGAACCTGGAATGTGGTGTTTCTGAAAATGCTATGACGTGTGTGTGTATGGTTGGGGGATACTCACCAATCTCTTCATGCTGTAGTAGCTAGAAATCTTATTTATCCTCTAAAGACATAGAAAATGAAAAGAATGTTGTATGTATATATAGATACAGATATAAATATATTTATATATTAAACACCCTGTGATATATGTGTGCCTGTGTGTATATATGATTTTCTTTTTTTTTTTTTTTTTTGAGACGGAGTCTTGCTCTGTTGCCCAGGCTGGAGTGCAGTGGCGCAATCTCGGCTCACTGCAAGCTCCGTCTCCCGGGTTCACGTCATTCTCCCGCCTCAGCCTCTCCGAGTAGCTGGGACTACAGGCGCCCGCCACCATGCCTGGCTAATTTTTTGTATTTTTAGTAGAGACGGGGTTTCACCTTGGTCTCGATCTCCTGACCTCGTGATCCTCCCGCCTCGGCCTCCAAAGTGCTGGGATTACAAGCGTGAGCCCACCGCGCCCGGCCGTATATATGATTTTCTTCTTGTCTAAAGAACTGTATTTTACCCCTATATCAGTGCAGATATGTTGGTGATTAATTATTGCGGCTTTTTGGGGGTCTGAGAACATTGTTTAGCTTTCATTTTGAAAGATAGTTAATTTGCAAAGAACTCTAACTTAGCATTTACTTTTCTTTTCCACTGTTTTACCCCTTGACTGCAAGGCTTGTGGTTTCTGATGAGTGATTGCTCACATTTAATTTTGCTTTTTCTATTTAATATGTAATACACCCACCATCCACCAATCTTTGATGGATGCTTGTAGAGTTTTTCTCTTTATCACTGGTTTTCTGCAATATAATTATGATTGCCTTGGATTTTTTTTTATGCTTATTCTGCTTGGGATTTGGTGAGCTTCTGGAGTTTTGGATTGATAGTTTTAGTGAAATTGGGAAAAATGGTATTATTTTTCAAAATTCTCCTTGTCTCTTCTCTTTCAATTATATGTATATTGGACTATATGCTATTGACCCACAAGTGACTTGTGACCTGTTTATCATTTTTTCCTGAGCTTTACTTTGCATAGTTTCTATTGCTATGTCTTCTAGTTTACTGGTTATTTCTTCTGGAGGAGCTGATCTGCTGTCCATGCCACTCAGTATTTTTTCTTATCTAAAAGTTCTATTCAGTTCTTTTAATTTTTTTATTTGCTTCCTTCATAATTGTATTTTTCTCAAGCTTCTTGAACATATGGAGCCTGTTTCTAATTGCTTTTGTCCACTGCTGATCTATCATCCCTGCCATTTATGGGTCTCTCTGTATAGACTGACTTCACTACTTTCTGTGAGTTATATGATGCTGCATCTTTGAATGTTTTGTAAATTTTGATTGAATGCTAGGTCTGGAGAATTTTAAGTTGTTATATTTATGTTTTACTAATATACTGTTGGAGTTTGTTTTGGCATGCATTTAATTTACTTAGAATCCTTTCAAGAGTTGTTTTTAAGCTTTCATAGGGTAGGGACAGGGAAGCGTTCAGTCTAGGGTGAATTTATGTCTCTGGAAAGGGAATAAATATCCCTCTGAGGAACTCTTCTTATGTATTCTAAAGACTCTACCCAGTATGTTACCAAGTCCTCCACTATGGCTGGAGTCCCATGTGAGTTCTAGAGCTTGTTCAACCTCATCCTTTTTTATGATTCTTTCCACATTTCAGATATTTTCTCCTTACATGTGCACACCAGTACTCAGCCAAAGACTCAAGAGAATCATCTTTGCATATCCAGAGTTTTCTCTGAGAATTCTCTGATCTTCTGTGCTGTTTTTTCCCTGCAAATCCTAGCTCTTTTCCCGTCTTCCCAAACTTCAGTAAATGCCTCCTCAACTCATGGAAACCACTTGACTGTGTTTTCCTGTGTTCACTGTAATCTGGAAACTGCCTCCCAGACAGTAAATTGGTATAAATGTGATTCACCTTGTCTAGTTTCCTTCCCTCTAAGATAAGAGTCCCTTTTTTTGTCAATATCTGCAATATTCTGTACAATTTCCTGGTTTACTATGGCTGCTGGATAAATACAGTCTGTGTTGTTTTATCTTGGCTGAATGTGGAAGTCAGCTTGATTGATGGTTTACTGTCAAGCAAGCTCAGATTGCTAGAAAAAAATCCTATTGTTTGTATTATCTATTGTATATATTGTATTCTATTTACTTACATTTATGACAGATTTTTACTTCTATAAACCCAATGGACACTGATAGGTAACATTATTTCCCCCATCTTTCTAATTTCTTTGTGTTTTTGATATCAGGGTACTGGTAGCCTCATAAAACAAGTTGGGGAATATTCCAACAAAATAGAACATTTTGTGAAAGAGTATATATGAAACAGTTATTTCTTCCTTGAATGTTTAATAGAATTCACCAATGGAACCACCAGTGATTGACATTTTCTTTATGGGTAAATTTTTTTTAATTGATTCAAGTTCTTCAATTTATTTTATTTTTGTGCTATGTTGTGCTAATTTTGTGTTTTTATGACAGTGTCATGCTGTTTTCTTTATAATAGCTTTAGAAAATATTTTGAGATTAAGGAGTGTGATGTCTTCAGCTTTGTTATTTTAGCTCAAGTTGCTTTGATGATATGGGGTCTTTTCTGGTTCTAGATGAATTTTAGGATTTTTTTTTTTCTATTTCTGTGAAACGGGACATTGTAATTTTCCTATAAATTATATTGAATGTGTAGATTTAGGTAGCAGAGACATTGTAACAGTATTCTTCCAATCCATGTAGATAGGATATCTTTCCATTTATTTATGTGTTCTTCATTTTTTTTAACTAATGTTTTATTGTGTTCACTGTACAGGTCTTTTATATCTTTGGTAAGATATATTCCTATTTTCTTTTTGATGCTTTTGTAAATGGGATGGTTTTATTAATTTCCTTTTTTGGATAGTTCATCATGTACAGAAACACTATTGATTTTATATGTTGATTTTGTAACCTGTGGCTAAACTCAATTGTTTTTATTAATTCTAACCTTTTTTGGTGGAGTTTTTAGGAATTTTATATATGAAGTCATATAATCGGTAAACATAATTTCACATCTTCCCTTCCTATGTAGATACCTTTTCCTTTTTCTTTCCTGATTTCTCTAGCTAGGACTTCTGGTATTGTGTTGGGCAGAAGTGGTGAGAGTGGGCATCCTTATCTTATTCATGATCTTAACAAAAAAGCTAAGGGCTCTTTTCAGTTATACTCTCCAATACAAAGCAACTCATGTCTCCATTTTCCTGTGTTCCCAAACCTGAAAAGTGTCAACATGTTTTTGCCATCTGTATGTGTTCTTTGATGACAGATGTGTTCATATTTTTGGACTTTTATAAAATCGGGTGTTTCCTTATTGTGCTTTGAGGGTTCTCCATGTACTCTAGATACAAACTTTATCAGACATGTAATTTCAAAATATTTTTCCAATCTGTGGTTTGAGAGTTAATATTTATAACAATGTCTTATGATTATTAAACAATTTAATTTTCATGAAGGCCAACTCACTGAAAATAAATTATTTGGGGTATATCAAATATTTGCCTAATGTAAGTTCACAAAGATTTTCTCTATATGTTATTCTAAAAGTTGCATATTTTAAGGTTTTACATTAAGGCTTATGGTCAATTTTGAATTATTTTTGTGATGTGACATTCTCATCAAAATTTACAGTTTTGCGTACAGATAGCCAATTACTCCTGCATCCTTTACTGAAAACGCTATCCTTTCTTTTCTAATTTGCTTTTGTACCTTTGTCAAAACTCACGTCTATTTTTCTCTACTCCTGTTCTATTCATCAGTTTGTCTCTATGCTCATATCACACTTTTTATTACTTTAGTTTATAATAATCTTTTATATTAGGTAATTTTTGTCCTTCAAATTTGTTTTTATTTTCTACAGGTGTTTTAGCTATTTTAAGATTTTTTTTTAATTTGGTGGTTGGGATTTTGACTGTTTATTCTTTAGATCAAGTAGGGAAATGTGAACATCTAACAGTATTGAGTATTCTGATTGGCAGTGTTACTTTTAATGCTTTTGGGTAGTGCTTTCCCCTGGTTGGTGTGGTTTCCTAAATTTCATGCACTGATCACTACCCTGCTGCCTACTTAGGGTGGATCTTCCTACAAGATCTGGAGTTATTTCCCTGTGCCTCTCCTCTCAGGTATTCTTCCTGCAAATTCTATTCACTTTGGTCTCCCTTGAAACTCAGCAACAACTCCTCAACTCAGAAACTCTGCCAGACTCAGCTTTAGTTTCCCCTACCTGAACTGCAGTCTGGAAACTCAAATAAGTGAATTGAGAAAATCACAGGGCTCACCTTAGTTTTCTTGGCTTGGTAATCACTGTTCGTTACGATGTGATATCCAGTGTTTGAAAACGATTATTTGATATTTTGAGTTCACATTTCATTTGTAAATCTGTACACTGTTACTATTTCTTATTCTTAAAGGTTGTTTTTGATTGAAACCAAGTACTAAACTTGAAGTATAAAAATTTGAGCATACTAACTTTCCATCATCTGCACTTATAAGTGGCTTTAAGCGCTCTCTGCATGAATTTATTTATCTGTGAAATAAGAACAGTAATAGATGCCTTGCTTAACTCCAGAATTTTTGGCAGATCAAATGAGTGATGTTGTGAGGCTGGTACTGAATAGTAACTCATTATACATTAAAAGGATGAGGATGGTGATGAAGATGATAATGATAATGAGTTATACTTGAGTCATTCTGATGAAAGGGATAGCTAAGACATTTGTCCACCAATCTAGGCTTTTGCCTTTCTGCAATAACAGAGATACTAGCAGCTATTCTATAACAAGTTTAATTCTGTTCTTCAGTTTAATGAGAAGATTAAAGTTATTTTAATGACTGGTTGTCATTTAACTTATATGTGTTTGAAGGATAAAATAACTTATTTGAAAATTAAGGAAAATTTGCCTAGAAAAATGCTCTGTTGTTTACAAAAAACAAAAAAACAAAAAAACTAAAGTAAAACAAAACGAAACCAAAACCAGAATGAGCATTTTTGCTTCCATGGTGAAAAAAATGTCAAAGCTAGAGGAGAAATAAAAATAAGTAGTCTGCTAAGTACAGTAAACACACAGATTTGAAATCATTCCATGATAATTAATTCTCCTTAAAACTATTATGATCTCCATTTTTACGGAGAGAGAAATTGTGGATTTTATTAAGCAGCTTGCCAGAGGTCACAAATAATAATGGTTGGCAAAATATTTTTTCGCAGGTGTATCTAGCTTTTGAGATATGCCTTAAACCACTAAAATACAGTGTAATTTCTCTCCCATTAAAGAGAGAGATACAAGTTGTGGTAAGAAAAATATCATATAACTTTAAAATATCTATGGCTTTTAAGAAATCCTCACTCATTTTCCTCTTACTTGAATCAAAAGCAGCCCATACATCAGAAAAAAAGGTATTTCTTATTTTCTTTAAAACACATCAACAGTAGAAATTCATTTCTATGTATATTTACCAGAACCTAACATAAAGTAGATATTTAATAAAATTAAATGTTAAAAAAGTAACAATAATATTTTATGTTGTCTAGGCTAATGTTTATTGTGAACTTGTCTAACTTAAATACCAGATAATATAAGTAACTATAGCTTAAATCTGTTCTAAAATTATTTTTTTCTGAATTATAACTAAATATCTGAGATAGCAATAATATGAAATTTCATTGTTTTTTTCTTGATATAAAAAATAATTTAACTTAAAAATGCCAAAATATTAAATACTCACTACAAACCACGGCCTGTGGAGTTAGGCAGAAATGTATTCAAATACTTTTTTCCCTTCTTACGTACTTTCTTGAGCTTTTAATTTAAATGTTCTGAACTGAGATTTAAAAAAAATGTATATCTTGCTGTAGACTAAATGTTTCTCTCTGTCTCTCCATTTATATGTTGAAACCTTACCCCCAATGTGATGGTATTAGGTAATTAGATCATAGTAGTAGGGCTCTAATAGGTAAATGTTCTTACAAAAGAGACCCCCAAAAGATCCCTGGACCCTTCCCTGTGATGATACAGGGAGAGGATGGCCATCTATGAACACGGGCGTGGGGCTTCACCAGACAGCAAATCTGCCACCAACTGGACCTCCAGCTTCCAAAACTGGGAGAGGTGTAAATGTTGTTTATAAGCCACCCAGTCTATGGTATTTTCTAATAGCAGCCCAGGCTGACTTGGAAATTTTCCTAACTGTTGGCATTATCAAAACAATGCCAAGATTTGGAGAGTATTTACTAAAAATAAGTCCCCTTTCTTCTTTTTGTGAAAAAAGGTTGAAGAACAGGAAGTCCGCAAACAGCATAAAAACTTTACAGAGCACGACCATTGGGTGTCAACTTCTTCCTCATAATTATACCTTCCTGAATATGTGAAGAATTCAGGTATGATTATTTTTCATAATGGCACCTCACCTAAATAGACAAATGGAAAGATAAGGCAATAGATAATGAGAAAAAAATCAATGTTCTTTGCTAAATACTTACTAGGAAAGTATTCTTATAGTTTTTACACACCAGGATGTTGCTTTTTTTTTTTTTTTTTTGTTTACAAATTATTAGCACTACTATCATCACTGCCTAGCAGACATGACTTTTAAAGCAAAAAGAACATACGACTAAGGTTTTACAAAGTGCCACTTCTTTGCAAATATAGATAATATGCATGAAAATAAGGTATTTACCCTGTAAGCAATGCAGAGAAATAATTTTATTAAATTTTCAACTTGCAACCCTCAACTCAGTAGACAAATACACATCCTATCTCTAATTGTTTATTCTAAAAGTATGCAAATCTGTCATAATTTACAAATAGAAAGTGGCAATTTTCCTTGGACAAAAAAAAAAAAAATCCTCTATTTGTAACTACATTCAGATAATTATAAACCTGAAATGATTTACTGTGATCTTTCTGAAAATGTGTTTCTCAGAAGTAGCTTTTTTACTGATAAAATTTCTTCTCATTAGAAATCAATTGGGAAACATAAGATTTAAAAACATCGGTATGTGAGTTGAATTATTAAGAACTATTTTATCTTAACTTGCAATGCCAAACGTTTTGAAGTTGATGGGCACATTTTTTATTAGGGAATGGAAGCTATGAGTTGAAAAATATTAAAGAACTATAAAAACCATGTAATCTATTTTAGGGTCTTTACAAATTAAGAAAAATTAGTCACTAGGTGGTATTCAAGAAAAAGTCTATTATATCCACAGAAACACTTGTACACAAAGATTCATACCAACACTATAGGAGCTAAAACAATGAAAACTGAAATGTCCATCAGCTGAAAAATAGAGAAACAGAATATGGTGCATTCATACAGTGGAATACCATTCAGAAAGATACAAAGTACTGTAATATGTAACAACATGAAGGAAGCACAAAAATTATCATATGTAAAAGAAGCCAGGCATAAAAGAGCACATATTATATGGCTCACATATATGAAATATCTTCAAAATGCGCATTAATAGAGACTGCAAATATGTTAGTCATTAACCTGAGGCTAATGGTAGACACATGAAAATGACGGTGTTGCTATGACTTGTAAAAATACAATAGGGTTTTTGTTTCATTTTGGATTTCATTGGCAGGAGGGTTTATTGTTTGTTTGTTTATGTTATTTTCACCAAAACATATATTCCCGAGTATGTTAGAAAAATAAGTTGTAGGTTCGTAAAAATTAGGTTTATGTCAATATTTTATTAATGAATTCATTTGCTTTCTGGCAATATAAGAAAACGGAAGGCTGCCTGTTGTGGCTCACACCTGTAATCCCAGCACTTTGAGAGGCCCAGGCTGGTGGATCACAAGGTCAGGAGATGGAGACCATCCTGGCTATCACTTTGAAACCCTGTCTCTACTAAAAATACAAAAAACATTAGCCAGGCGTGGTGGTGAATGCCTGTAGTCCCAGCTACTTGGGAGACTGAGGCAGGAGAATGGTGTGAACCCGGCAAGGGGAACCTGCAGTGAGCCAAGATTGCGCCACTGCACTCCAGCCTGGGTGACAGAGTGAGACTCCCTCTCAAAGACACTGATCTGGTGAATTAAATATCAGTTCACAAAATATTTTTATTTAAACTATCATTCAAAATATTATTAAATATAAATAAAATGCCTAATGTCTGTGAGAACTTTTTTTTATTGTTTAAGTTCTGGGGTACATGTGCAAAACATGCAGGTTTGTTACATAGGTATACATGTGCCATGGTGGTTTGCTGCACCCATCAACCTGTCATCTACATTAGGCATTTCTGCTAATGCTATCCCTCCCCCAGACCCCCACCCCTCAACAGCCCACAGTGTGTGATGCCCCCAGTGTGTCCATGTGTTGTCCTTGTTCAACTCCCACTTATGAATGAGAACATGCAGTGTTTGGTTTTCTGTTCTTGTGTTAGTTTCCTGGGAACGATGGTTTCCAGCTTCATCCATGTCCTGCAAAGGACATGAACTTATCCTTTATATGTCTGCATAGTATTCCACGGTGTATATGAGCCACAGTTTCTTCAGTCTATCATTGATGGGCTTTGGTGTTTGTTCCAAGTCTTTGCTATTGTGAACAGTACTGCAATAAACATACATGTGCATGTGTCTTGATAGTAGAATGATTTATAATCCTTTGGGTATATAACGAGTAATGGGATTGCTGGGGCAAATGAAATTTCTAGTTCTAGATCCTTGAGGAATCACCACAGTGTCTTCCACAGTGGTTGAATTAATTTACACCCCCACCAACAGTGTAAAAGTGTTCCTATTTATTTCTCCACATCCTCTCCCGCATGTGCTGTTTCCTGACATTTTAATGATCGCCATTCTAACTGGCGTAAGAATGTATGTCATTGTGGTTTTGATTTGTATGTCTCTAATGACCAGTGATGATGATCTTTTTTTCATAAGTTTGTTGGCTGCATATATGTCTTCTTTTGAGAAGTGTCTGTACATATCCTTCACCCACTTTCTGATGGGGTTGTTTTCTTCTTGTAAATTTGCTTACGTTCTTTGTAGATTCTGGATATTAGTCCATTGTCAGACGGATAGACTGTAAAAGTTTTCTCCCATTATTTAGGATGCCTGTTTACTCTGATGATAGAAAGTTTCTTTTGCTGTGCAGAAGCTCTTTAGTTTAATTAGATCCTAGTTGTCAATTTTAGCTTTTGTTGCCATTGCTTTTGGTGTTTTAGTCATGAAGTCTTTGCCCATGCTTAGTTCCTGAATGGTATTGCTTACGTTTTCTTCTAGGGTTTTTATGGTTTTAGGTCTTACATTTAAGTCTTTAATCCATCTTGAGTTAATTTTTGTATAAGATATAAGAAAGGGATCCAGTTTCAGCTTTCTGCATATGGCTGGCCACTTTTGCCAACACCATTTATTAAATAGGGACTCCTTTCGTCATCACTTGTTTTTGTCAGGTTTGTCAAAGGTGAGATGGTTGCAGATGTGTGGTGTTACTTCTGAGGCCTCTGTTCTGTTCCTTTCGTCTATATATCTGTTTTGGTACCAGTACTGTGCCGTTTTGGTTACTGTAGGCTTGTAGTAATAGTTTGAAATCAGGTAGTGTGATGCCTCCGGCTTTGTTAATTTTGCTTGGGATTATCTTGGCTATGTGGGCTTTTTGGTTCCATATGAAATTTAAAGTAGTTTTTTCCAATTCTGTGAAGAAAGTCATTGGTAGCTTGATGGGGATAGACTTGAATCTATAAATTACTTTGGGCAGTATGGCCATTTTTACGATATTGATTCTTCTTATCCATGAGCATGGAATGTTCTTCCATTTGTTTGTGTCCTCTCTTATTTCCTTGAGCAGTGGTTTGTAGTTCTCCTTGAAGAGGTCCTTCACATCCCTTGTAAGTTGTATTCCTAGGTATTTTATTCTCTTTGTAGCAATTGTGAATTGGAGCAAAGTCTGAGGATACAAAATCAAACTGCAAAAATCACAAGCATTCCTATACACCAATAGCAGAGAGCCAAATCATGAGTGAACATTTCTTAAATTACATGTATGAGAATCTCTAAGATACTTAGTTTCATCAAGAGTAAAGAATGCCTGAAAAATCAATACTAGCAACTAATGTGGAAAATAAATGGTCATACTCTAGAGTAATGTATCTGATGCATTTAGTTCTACGGTACATGTGCACAATGTGCAGATTTGTTAAATACATGTGCCATGTTGGTGGGCTGCACCCATTAACTTGTCATTTACATTAGGTATATCTCCTAATGCTATCCCTCCCCAATACCCCCACCCCACAACAGGCCCCAGTGTGTGCTGTTCCCCTTCCCGTGTCCAAGTGTTGTCATTGTTCAATTCCCACCTATGAGTGAGAACATGCAGTGTTTGGTTTCCTGAGAATGATGGTTTCCAGCTTCATCTATGTCCCTACAAAGGACATGAACTGATCATTTTTGATGGCTGCATAGTATTTCATGGTGTATATGTGCCACATTTTCTTAATCCAGTCTATCACTGTTGGACATTTGGGTTGGTTCCAAGTCTTTGCTATTGTGAATAGTGCTGCAATAAACATACGTGTGCATGTGTCTTTATAGCAGCATGATTTATAGTTCTTTGGGTATATACCCATTAATGGGATGGCTGGGTCAAATGGTATTTCTAGTTCTAGATCCCTGAGGAATCGCCACACTGACTTGCACAATGGTTGAACTAGTTTACAGTCCCACCAACAGTGTAAAAGTGTTCCTATTTCTCCACATCCTCTCCAACACCTGTTGTTTCCTGACTTTTAATGATTGTCATTCTAACTAGTGTGAGATGGTTTCTCATTGTGGTTTTGATTTGAATTTCTCTGATGGCCAATAACAGAGAAATAGAGACCCAAATCATGAGTGAACTCCCATTCACAATTGCTTCGAAGAGAATCAAATACTTAGGAATCCAACTTACAAGGGATGTGAAGGACCTCTTCAAGGAGAACTACAAACCACTGCTCAATGAAATAAAAGAGGACACAAACAAATGGAAGAACATTCCATGCTCATGAATTGGAAGAATCAATATCGTGAAAATGGCCATTCTGCCCAAGGTAATTTATAGATTCAATGCCATCCCCATCAAGCTACCAATGACTTTCTTCACAGAATTGGAAAAAACTACTTTAAAGTTCATATGGAACCAAAAAAGAGCCTGCATCGCCAAGTCAATCCTAAGCCAAAAGAACAAAGCTGGAGGCATCACGTTACCTGACTTCAAACTATACTACAAAGATACAGTAACCAAAACAGCATGGTACTGGTACCAAAACAGAGATATAGACCAATGGAACAGAACAGAACCCTCAGAAATAATACCATACATTTACAACCATCTGATCTTTGACAAACCTCATAAAAACAAGAAATGGGGAAAGGATTCCCTGTTTAATAAATGGTGCTGGGAAAAGTGGCTAGCCATAGGCAGACAGCTGAAACCGGATCCCTTCCTTACACCTTATACAAAAATTAATACAAAAATTAATTCTTCATGTTTTTATGGCTGAGGAAAGTAAGGTTCAGAGAATGAGGTAATTGCTGAAGTCATATGGCTAACATGCAATTGAGTAAATAGACCCAATTTCGAATACAAACCCAATCCTCCTTTCACTGCAGCAGAGAATCTATTTATTCTTCAAACCCTCTTACAGGGCACAAAGATTTTTTTCCAGCTGATTTTTGTTTCCCAGATCATAAATTCCATCTTCTCTCAGGATCCATTCTTGGGTCTGTTGCATATATTTTCAGTCTTTAAGCAAGACAGAATTGCACCATAATGCTGAAAAAAACTGCAGGGAGTGTAGATGTATTATTTTCTGTTTAACCTTTTTTCCCAGTAATGACCACAAAATGACACCAGCCTGATTCTCCTCCCCCTATCTTTTCTCCCCATGTGGCTTACTCTCTTCTGTCTGGGTTGAGCTCTCTCTCATCAGCACCTTCTTCTTTCTCTGATGCTGTTACTGCTTCCAGGATCTCCCTAAATCTGCGAAGTGTTTCTCCATTATCTCTCACCTTTTCTTTTCTTTCCTTTTAAAGTTCCCAAAGCCGTGGTCTTTACCTGCATGTTTTCTGTATTATTTACATTTGTTATTCTTACTATCTTTTGTTTTTAGCTTTTCATTTCAACTCTGGTTACTTTGCTTATTGTAACATGATTGGGTAGTGTTTTTCAGGCAAACTTCAGTAATAATATCATTAGAGATGAAGATAAAGATTGTTTGATAATAGGTGGCCATGGCTATGTTCCAGGAAAATGAAATTCAGGTGCAAATACCTTTAAAACGGAATTTAAAGTGCAAGTATTTATTTGCTTTTAATATTTAACAAACATAGGAGGAAGATGAAGTTTTTCTAAAGAGTGGAAAATATATATCCAAAGAACAACTGTGTGTTCCATATGGAAAACAAAATAAGCAATTTGCTAATATTGTATATTGAGTAGTGTTACGTAAATAACATATAAGCAAATATAAAATTGACATGTAAAAGGTGCTTTAAAGACAGTTATGCTGTAAAATGCATCTATCCCATCCTAGCAATTGTCCATACTTAATATTAAGGATTTCTTAATGTAAACACTACTGTATATCTCATTATTATTTCATAGAGAAATATGGAGCCTGATGAGACAGTCAATGTAGACTATAAATTAACTTTTAAAAGTTAATATGCATTAATTAAGTGATTTCACAAGAGCCACAGCGGACTTTAAAATTAAATCCTGTAAATTCTTAGATGAAACCAAAACTCCAATGACAAAAGAAAAATAAATTAAAAACTTTTGTGCTTCAACAGACATATCAAGGACCAAAAAAAGACAACCTACAGGATAGGACAAATCACTTATAGTCCCTGTTAGTTATATGCAATAAATTGTATCTAGAACATGTGAAGAATACTTGCAACTCAATAAAAAGGCAAGTAACCCAATTTAAACATGGGTAGCGAATGTGAATAAACAATTTAAATTTTTTTTTATTTCCATAGGTTACTGGGGAACAGGTAGCGTTTGGTTATATTAGTAAGTAAGTAAGTTCTTTAATGGTGATTTGGGAGATTGTGGTGTACACATCACCCTATTAATAGGATACGCTGTACCATATTTGTAGTCTTTTATCCCTCACCTCCTTCCTATCCTTTTCCTGTGAGTACCCAAAGTCCACTGTGCCATCCTTATGCCTTTGCATCTTCATAGCTTAGCTCCCACTTATAAGTGAGAACATACAATGTTTGTGTTTCTATTCCTGAGTTACTTCACTTAGAATAATAGTTTCCGATCTCATCTAGGTCACTGTGAATGCCATTAATCAATTCCTTTTTATGGCTGAGTAGCACTCCATCATATATATAT
>NW_026652283.1:122438823-122574447 GCF_009828535.3 Hylobates moloch
TGCAAGCATTTCAAAGCCACCTTCCCCTTCATATGATGAATGCTTCCTCTACCCTGGTCTGTTTGGTATCCTGAGCCTTTACTCAAATCGTAGCAAATTCAAACTGACGACTCTGACCCTGACTCCAACTCTACATTCCTCAAATTTCCCATTTCCTTTTATTCTACCATTTGTTTTTCTACTTACCAGCCATAAACTGCAAAGGAGACCTAGTCCCCTAACCTCACATCTTAACTATAGTGAATACACATGCAAACTCTGGAAGGGAAACTTAATACCAGCAAATGTTTTTATTTGTTTGTTTTTCCTCCAGTTTTCTTTAGAATTCTATGATACTCAATGAAATACTGATACATGCTACAATATGGAAGAACCTTGAAAACATTGTTAGCTGAAAGAAGCCAGTCACACACACAAAAAAAGCAAAACAACACAAATTAGAATGATTCTGTACATACAAATTGTCTATAGAGAGAAAAATGGGTTTGAAGTTGTCTAGGGCTGGGAGGACCAGGGATAGGGGAAGTAGCTAAAAGGTACTGGGTTTCTAAGGTGATAAAATGTTCTAAAATTGACTGTGGAGATGGATGCAAATATCTGTGACTACACTTAAAACAATTACATTGTACATTTTAAATGAGTGAGTTGTATAGTGTGTGAATATTACCTTAATAAAGCTGTTAAAAATTTGAATTCAGAAGGTTTTAAAAGTCCAGTATCAAATTTCAATATTTAATATATAATGAAGATCTCACAAATACATTTCAGTAGATCTTATCACTAAAATAGCTAATACTTTCTGAGCTCTTCTGTGGCAGGCACTATTCTAAGATTTTGCATGTAATATTTTAATCTAAACAATTCCCTGGCAAAGTGGGTTTTGCTAATTATGACAATTTAAAGCATGTGCATGCTAACACAAAAAGCAGTTAAACACACGTTTCATGATTAACTGGTAGAGCATCAGGACAATAACAAAAAAAGTTATAATCTGTCTTGTTTATTATGCAGAAGTTTAGTCTCAGTAAGGATTTTTAAATTAATTATTTTCCTCTTTGGGGAAATTATTGAGGGGGTGCTTCTCCAAGACATATCAGAAAGCTGGAAAGGAATAAGTTACAGGCTTGAGGACCTAAGGGTTCTGTGGCAGAATAGAAGTAATCTACAAGATTTAGTGAAAGAAAATTTGATGAAAAAAGGTTAGCGGACCTAGAGCAGAGCTGGTCCAAACTGGAATTGAACTATACAAGATTCTAGGAATAGAATGACTTCAGAACATTAAAATGAGAGAAAATACAAGCATTTGAAAAAATCAAAGATAGTTACTTTTCAAGCAAACATGTTAAAACAAATCAGATACATAAAAACACACACACAAATGCATGTACAGCCACAGAGAGAAGAGAGATAATTATATACTACTCAAACAATAAAACTTGTAAAATAAATGAAATATGGTATATTGTGTGATTCAGCTGTGAATGTTTACATAATCATAATAGTAAAAATAGTGAATTGTTTTCACAAAAATTATTGGTAAATATTAAAAAGATAGGATTAAGAGAAATGTGTGTGGCTGTGTTTACAGGCAGGGCTGAGGGGAAAAGCTCTAAGGAAGTTGAACCCATCATTCCCACTGTAGAAAGTCAATTAATGATACCTGTACACTAGGTATTATTGAAACAAACATCAATCACAGTATAATCATGTTCTAAAAATATATATATGCGGCACACATACCAACTGACATAGTTAAAATTGGATGCCTTTGAAATTGAGGTGGGGACTACTGGGAAAATCAATTTTTGTTTATATGATTTTTGTAAGTATTTGACTCATAGTTACATTTATTTTTATGTTTGATGAAAAATCTTGAAACAATGAATTTGGAGGAGTGCTACAAGAAATACGTACTCTTTCTCAGAGTTGGAGAGTCTACATTTTCATCGAGATTTTTCTCTACACTTATCTATTTATTGTTTTACTTTTAAAAGTTTTACAGATAAATTTGACGACCATCTCTCCTCTCCATTCAAAGGTAATTATTATCAGAAGAATGGTATATTCCTTACCATCTGTAATTTTATATTTTAATGTATGCTCTGTTCATGTACAAAGATAGGTATTTCATAGGTTTTAAATTTTTACAGAAACGTGACACTGCTTCAAATGTGAAACAAATCTTCTGAAAGATAATAGCATATGACGGAATTTGAAATCATATCGGAAGTTTAGCACCAAAGTTAAACTATGATTTTACCACACAGTTGTTTTGATATTTAATCAATTTGATGCATTTTACTTACAGTGAGACCCACCTGTTTTTATTTTATACCTATTGATATTTATGTTATGCAATGCAAATTTCTTGCTGACATCATCTCCCAACCTCAGAACAGCTTAGCTGTCAGAAGAGTTTTCATAACAGCAAGCAGTAACAAACCAACTGCAACAAATGATACAGGTGAAATACCCAACAAAAGCATAAAAAATCTGCTTTCTGAAGTCATTTAATGGAGAGGCAAATAGCTCTAAGTGCCTCAGTAGGATCTGAGTTAGTGACAAGAGTTATTTGATGTCCATAATGACAACAGTTTCACTAATAATAAAATGAGTGAAGTTCCGTATACTGGAGGAATATAGAAGACAGCGCAACAATATTTAAAAAAGATTGACATTTTAAAGTTAATGTTTCCAGTATAAATCTTCAGACTAATTTTTCCAAGGATGTCAGAAAAACAAAAGGTTTCTGTGATGAGCAAGAGTTTTAGAAGAGAAGGTTTCCAATGACAAATGTAGTATATATAGAAAAAAGAAGTAGAACATGTAAAAAATCTTGCAAAAGTAGGAAATATGAATGTTCCATGAACATTCTTCAAGTAACATAAGGCAGGTCAAACTTAAGAAGTAACATGATCCATAAGAGTTGATTCTTGGAGAACAAAAAGCAATTCGATTCATGAAACAAACACTTGTTATAAATGACTGCAAATAAAGCACAATTCTCGTAGGAAAATACAGAGCTAGCTCAAAGTTAGCGCTAGACTTCTTCCTTGCATTTTATCAGCATTGACTTTTACTCTGTGTCTCCACTTAAAGCTATAGCATGTGATTTGCCCAACAGGCCGGATGCGGTGTCCTTTTATTGTTGTGGATCCTAATATTTATTCTGTGCTAGAACTGTTTGAGAATCTAAAAGAAGATAGAAAATTCTGACTCAGTAAAAAACCATCTCACTAAATTATATGTAAAATTACATGATATTATATAATTCTCTATAAAATGTTCTATCCTTTATTATCTCTGTAATTATACTAGAGTATTGTCTCTACATATTATATATAATTTTATATAATTATACAATTCTGTATATATTCTGCATATTTATATAGAGAATTCTATACCTAATATATAATTCTATAAATTATATACATATAGTAGAGAATTTTATATAATTTTCTATATGATTTTATGTATTTATAAATATACATAGAATTATATAATTTATATATATAATTCTTTATATTGAGAATTTTATATAAAAATAGAGACAATTTTTTTTTTTTTTTTTCTGAGACGGAGTCTCGCTTTTTCACCCAGGCTGGAGTGCAGTGGCTCAATCTCGGCTCACTGCAAGCTCCGCCTCCCGGGTTCACGCCATTCTCCTGCCTCAGCCTCTCTGAGTAGCTGGGACTACAGGCGCTCGCCACCACGCCCGGCTAATTTTTTGTATTTTTAGTAGAGACGGGGTTTCACCGTGGTCTCGATCTCCTGACCTTGTGATCCGCCCGCCTCGGCCTCCCAAAGTGCTGGGATTACAAGCGTGAGCCACCGCGCCCGGCTTATAGAGACAATTTTTGAGTTTTTTTCCTTTTTAAAATTTTACATGAAAATAATTTTTAAATGCTTATTTGGTTAAGGGTATTGAGCTGTATGGCCTTTTAATGTTTACACATTTTTTTGAAAAAATTGGGTTTTTGTGTATATATATATATATATATATATATATATATATAAAATTCTACATATAATTCTACATACATAATTTAGTGAGAGTGGTCTCTCTCTCTTTCTCTCAGGAAAGTCCCTTCTATTGATTCCAGGACATTTTATTTTAGTTTCTAACAGTTGAGGTAAAATATTTCCATGACTTAAAAAGAATATGCTTTTATTGCAAAACCTCTATTTAACTCAATAGTCATCTTTTGTGAGAGCATTTGAGAAAGCACAGAGCCAGTGTGTTACACAGTCACAGAGATGAGTGACCTGTGGCCACCAATGGCATCTATTTATAGTATCTTTGAGTTCCAAACCCTTTATACCTCTGGTCATAACTTATGTTAAATTGTTGTTGGGTTTTTAAAAGATATTTTTTAAGTAAGCAGTATACTTCTCTGGGCTGAGAGGGGAGATGATTTCAATAAATAATGTAGATCCATCTTACAAGAGAAAAAGTTAGTTTGTATACTTACGATACTTTTCATCACATTTTACCCCAAGCTTACAAAGGTAACATTGGATTCTCTTGAAAATTTTCTAATTAAAGGCTCTTTTTGCAGTTGAGCTCTTTTCATTTGTAATTGAAATAAGACAGGGAGGTGGGAATATTGAAAGAAAAGGGAAGAGGAGAGGAGGTAACAGTTAAAGATAAGCAAGACATCAAAATACATTATGTAGCATTTGTGCAGTGAAAGACTCCACCTCCAATGACTCCTAGAATAACATACCACCATATGGAGACAGCTACACATACTCTGAGAAAAGTTTTGTGAATGATATTATCCCTTTTTATAATTAGTTGGAGCAACACACACATAGGTAAATGGTTCCATACACATTGATGTTCAAACAACTTATGATGTACAAAATCACAGTGTTGTCATTTCTATATTAGGGAATTACACAGGATTTCTTTTTCACTTATCTGCACTTTTCACTTTACTTTTCTAAAAATAATCTTAATTTTTTCTTTTAATAATAAATGGAGCAAAACTTGTGAACATTACAAGAGAAACCAGATAGCTCAATAACCTTAACTGAATAAGCATTTGAAAAATTATTTTCTTGTAAAATTTTAAAAAGGAAAAAAATGCTCATGTTTAGGCTCTCTGAACTAAGTTCAACTTCAGTTAACTGGTTTGAAAAATACATACATACAAAAATATAAAATATATACATATAAATACTATTCTGAAGACATTTAAAGACATTTCTAAGGATATACAGATACATAAAAGATTGATATGCCTAAATATTATTTCATGAGGATATCACATCTTTTTTTAAGGTCATCTATATTGTTGAGAGGTAGTACAGTTGTGAATAAAATAGAATTCCCATAATACATAATAAAATGTGTATCGCATCTTCCTAGGATTGTGTCTTTGAATTGGGTGGTTTTTTTAGAAAGTTATTAGCAACTGAAAAAATTCGTTATAGTGAAAATCAATACTCTATATTCTGGTATAACCCATGTATCTCATATACACCATGCATTTGAAAATGTAATTTGTGATATTCATAACAATTGCTCCTTTCTCAAATGAACAGGATGAGTATTAACTATAGAAGGCATAAACTTCGAACATAAAAACTATTTTACTTCTTAATATTCAGAAAATGGCATGTAAATCATGGCTCTAGCTTCAGAGCTAGAGACATCCATCACTCTCTGCATTTTGCATCTCTTAGTGATGCTTTTCTACTCATCTATCATATCCATTAGAATGTTCAAATAAATCTAATGTATTAATCCTAATAAAAATCGTTCATAACACAAAGACTGGGTTTTTTGCTTGTTTCTGCTAAAATCTATAGTGTACATATTGATCTTGTTCACTTTTGGTTTTATGGGAAAACAGCAGATATTCCAGTGGATTCAGTGATAAGTTATTTTTGACCATGGCACATTTGTTACTTCTCATTTGGCACCACCAAATTCATACAGTTGATTATTATAGAGTAACTTAAAGTGTATCATCTCATGTTACTAATACAGTGCTAACACTATAGAATGTAAAAACTTAAGAAAATAAATTAAAAATTCCTTATAAAATATATATTATTAAATATCAGAAGGACTGAGTCAAACTAAGCCAAACTGGTCTCTTAATACTACAACTTATCAGAACTTTAATGTGTCAATGAAGACCATGTATTTCTAAAAGGAGCGTGTTTTATACAATGTTCCCATAACATCTATGACCACAGTTACCTTTTGGTCTATAGGATTTGCAAGACTCTCATCTTGCTCTGAAGCCAAGTGTTTAACAAAGCAATTGTTTCTTACTCATCTCTAAATCCTCAGATTTAATCAAATCCTTTATATCTAATAAGCACTCACTAAATTCGGATGAATAATCAATCAATGAATCACATCTATATCGGCCGATAAAGTAGAATGACTACATGTTGTATGCCTTTGAGTCACCATATTAAATGACTTCAACACACTGATGACAATCATCCAAAAGGATGTATTTCTTTTCTTCCAAATAAAATAATCACTTTCATAATCTTTTGGGATGCAGAGACCATGAAGTTAAATAGGACGTTGGATTTCAGAAGTATTTGATGGTTACAAGTGAGCGGTCAAACATACAAAGCAGCTAAGGTATTAAATTCAAACACTTTTCTAAGTTTATGTACAGAAGATACTTCCATAAGTTTTGTTATTGCAGAAAATGCGCTAATTTTATCTAATATAATATGATAATAAGGTTTATAGACTGTCATAGAATTATCTATGATAATCTGTTTATACAGTAAATTCTTATTAAAATATGAATTAGGTGAAGCTTATTATTTGTTTACTTGAGGACTTGTTCTTTCCAAAATAGGTGCCAATAAACACTGCCAGAAAAGAATCAATCAGATATGTTTGGACTATCCTATTAAAATCCATTCATTTGTTTATATATTATTCATTCACTGTTCTCTTTCCTAATAGCTATTATTTATCAGACACTATCCTAGGTGCTAGGGTGACAGAGATGAATAACCCCAAGTCTCTGCCAAGGAGAAGCTCACAGATGTCAAATTATGCTGGAAAACAGGGGCCAAGATCTTGAAGAGCTGTGTTTGCCTTAATAGAACTTTGAAACGTTAGGGAAAAGTAATAAAAACTTTTGACTAGAGGAGTTTGACCGAATGTATTTGAAGGTGGTAAAAGGCTGATTTAAAACCATATACATAAAAATAAAGAAGTGGATTTATGGCACTATGAAGAAGAAGGGAGTTAATAAGACTGAGATTATATGTATCTATGAGAAATATCTGCCAATATTAGGGTTTCTTCTGAGTTTCTTACTTGAGAAACTAGATAGGTAGTTGTTGCATGAAGTAAGGATCATAGAAGACTAGCAGTAATTATAAATTCACAGAAATTATCTTTTATTAAAACAAACTTTGGACAAATTAAATGTAGTGGAACGTAGGTGAACAGTGAACAATTAATTCATAAATCAGTAGCCCCTAGGATTAGTGGAGGTTCAGAGAGCTCCACCCATAGCCAGTTTTTACAGGCTGAAAAGGAAGTAGAGAAGTCACTTGACTGAGTACAGCTAAATATGCCTTATTTGGGCATGATGTGAGTTGGCTGTCTTTGATTGGCTGAAACATGGCACTTACGATCAGCTGAAATTTGCTATTAGGTTTTGGTTTACATACTAAGTTAGATTGCAGCTTCCTACTTACAAACTCAAGGTAAGAGACAATCTCAGCCTAAGTGTAAGTTAACTTATCACTTGTAAGAAGAGGCAATTAGCCTTGGGCATCTGCAGTTTATGAGACAATTCTAGACAAGAAAGAAAGATTTAACCATGTGGAGGTTAAAGCCACCGCCCCAATACACACACACACACACACACACAAGATGAGAGTCTACAAAAAAGGTGAGTGACAAGTACAGAAACTTAGGGAATAATAACATTTAAGACTAACATAGTGAAAATATGATTTTAGTGTTCAATACAGAATTTAGACGGTATTCAAAGTTTACTATAAGACGCAGTACTAAGGATAATTAGCGTAATTGTCTTAATCAGTGGTAATATAGAAATAAAGTCACAAGGAGTCTTATTAGGCTAAACATTGTTTTTCAAACTTATCTATCTGTATAGAAATTCTGAGTTAGGGAGAACTAATAATTGGAAGAGTTTCGTGTAATGCAAGGGAAACTATATCAAACATGTTTATAAAGTTGAGTATTCTTTATATTAATTTGCAAAACATATTTCCATTGAATACATTTGATATCCCAGCTCTCGTTTCAGGCAGTAAAGATATCTCAATGAACAAAATAAACTTAGTAGTCCACATGGATGAAGGCACCAATAACCAAGTACTTCAATATAATATGTGACATATAACATTTATCATATACATGACTTACATAAAATGACGCATCACATGCCATGCAGTAATAAATGCTATCAAAAATAAAGATAATAAATACAGGAAAGTAGACTTAGTTGGGGACATGTGATTTTCAATGTAATAATCATGGACACCTTCTTTAATGGCAAGCTGTTTAAGCAGGAGAGTGAATATGATGAGGGAGTTGGCCCTGGGGAAAGAGCACGGTAGGCAGATGGTAATATAAGTACAAAGGCAGCAGTATGTTTGCAGTGTTTATAAAATATGCAGATTTTGCTAACCACACTGAAACCACTGAGAATAGGAAGAAAGAATATGAAATGAGTAAGGGAATTTATGGCATTTCTGAATGCAGCACAAGGACCAACCAAATTTTGGAATTTATAAATATTTTCAGTGTACATAAGTAATATTTCTTCCTACAATTAAGCTGTCCAAGACTATGAACTTACACTTTCTTAAAATGTGAACTCTCTTTAAAATGTTCCAATATAATCAGGTTCTGCTGAATGGATTCCTACTTGTAAAGACTCTTCTATGCTATCCCATCGAGTGTCCCTGTTCTGATCATTATGTCTCGTTCTGGTTAAATATTTGCATGACTAGCACTAAAATCTGGTTCTCCTACTACATCTTCCAATCCTGGTCAAAGCACATCAGCAGCAAAACTCATGTTCACCATCTTCCCAACAAGCAATGTGTAGTATCTAAGACAGTGAACTTAACCAATGAATGTGGTGTGTGTTCTGACGGCTCTACTGGTCAGCCATTCTCCTGTCTCGCTCCCTCTCCTCAGGCCTCCCTAGTCCCTGAGACACAACAGTATTGAAATTAGGCTAATTAATAACCCTAAGATAGCATCTAAGTGTTCAAGCAACAGAAAAATTCCCATATCTCTCAGTTTAAAAGCTAGACATAATTAATCTTAGTGAGAAGGCACGTCAGAAGCTGAGATAGGCTGAGGGAAACAGCTTTGTTGCTGATTTGGAGAAAGTGTCAATGGTCAGGATAGATGATCAAACGAGCTACGATATTCCCTTAAGCCAATGGCTAATTCAGAGCAAGGCCCTAACTCTCTTCAATTCTATGAACGCTGAGAAGGGTGAAGAAGCTGGAGAAGAGATGGTTGAAGCTAGTAGATGTTATTCAGAAGGTTTAAGAAAAAGAGCCATCTTCATGACATAACAGTGTAAGCTGAAGCAGCAGGTGCTGGTCACTGCAGCAAGTTATCCAGAAGATGTAGCTATAATATTGATGAAGGTGGCTACATTAAACAGCAGCTTTTCAATACAGATGAAACACTTTTCTGTTGGAAGAGGATGCCGTCTAGGACTTCCACAGTGAGAGAGAAGTAAATCTCTAGCCTCAAAGTCTCAAAGGGCAAGCTGACTCTCTCAGGGGCAAATGCAGCTGGTGACCATAAGCAGAAGTCAACACTCACTTACCATTTCAAAAATCTCAGGGACCTTAAGAAGACACTCATAAATTTAATTCTATAATGCTAAATCTGCTTTGCCTGTGCTCTATAAATAACAAAGCTGGGATGACAGCACATCTGTTTACAGCATGGTTTAATGAATATTTTAAGCCCCATATTGAGATCTACTGTTCAGTAAAAACAAATATTTTTTTAAAAATATTATTTCTCATTGACAATGTACCTGGTCATCCAAGAGCTCTGACAGAAATGCACAAGAAGATGAATGTCACTTGCATGCCTGCTTGAACAAAGCTATTTTGCAGCCCATGGATCAAGAAGTAAGTATGAGTTTCAGGTCTCATTATTTCATAAGGCTATAGCTGCCATAAATAATGATTCCTTTGCTGGAATTTGGCAAAGTACATTGAAAACCTTTTGGAAAGGATTCCTCATCCTAGATGCCATTAAGAATATGTGAGACTCATGGGAGGAGATAAAAATACCAGCATTAACAGAAGTTTGGAAGAAGTTGATTCCAGCCCTCATGGATGACTTTGAAGAGTTCAAGACTTCAGTGGAGGACATAACTACAGATGTGGTGGAAATAAGAGAATCAGAATCAGAAGAGGAGCCTGAAAGTGTCATGAATTGCTGCAACATCATAATCAAACTTCAGTGAATGAGGAGCTGCTTCTTATGGATGAGTGAAGAAAGTGATTTCTTGAGATAGAATCTACTCCTGGTGAAGATATTGTAAACATATTTGAAATTGCAACAGATAATTTGGAATATTACATCAACTTAGTTGATACAGTAGCATCAGAGTTTGAAAGGGTTGACTCCAATGTTGAAAGAAGTTCTAAGGTGGGAAAGATGCTAGTAAACAGCAATGCGTTCTACACAGAAATATTCATGAAAGAAGAGTCAATTCACTTACAAACTTCACTGTTGTCTTATTTTTAAGAAATTGCCAAAGCCACCCCAATCTTCATAGCTACTCTGATCAGTCAGCAGCCATCAACATCTAGCCAAGACTCTACCCCATCCAAAAGATTATGGCTCTCTGAAGGCTCAGATGATCATCAGGATTTTTCAATTAAAGTACATACACTGTTTTTAGACATAAGGCCATTGCACACCTAAGAGATTACAGTAAAATGTAAACGTAATTTCCGTGTGCTCTAGGAGGCTTCTGAGAGGTTTCCTCCTCCGGTTCTGTAGTCTGCAAATTAAGTTACTTCAAACTCCCTGAACTGGGACCTTCTCTCTTCAACACAGTAACAGTTCTAAACTTTATTTGGATTTGTTTTCTCTGTAACATGTTACTGAACTTGCCTATTTGCAGAGAGCTTAGAGGAGGGCCAGATTCACCTTTTTCCTTCCTTTCTCTCAGGGATCACAAGCTTGTTAGGTTATAGAGCTGAAAATAATTCAGAGATTATTCCCAGGCATAACAAGCCTGTGATGTTTCCTCCATATTGTGCTGTGTTTTACTTATTTGTGGTGAGGGATGAATTCTAGGTCTCATTTCTCCCATGTGCACAAAGCACAGGCTTTATGATCTAGTTTTAAATCTAAATAGAAATTCTTCTGAGCACCACTTTTTAAATTACATTTGATGGTCTACATTACTATAATATACCAACAAAAATTCTTAGATCCTAATACCAAATGGTGAGTTAAATTATTGCATTCAAAAGTTATTATACTAGTCCCACTTAATTTAGCCTAGCAAAAGTACATAGGAATAAAAAGAGGACAGTTTAAGAGAGAGATTTCAAGGTCATTGTAAACATGAATTGTTTTTATGAGATAAACTTTTCAAGTTTCAAAGGTCTGTAACCTACCTAAAATATATGGAAAATGTAATTATATTTCACAAGAAATATTACATTTGAAAATAAAGCAGTACAGGAAAAAAACACCCTCCTAATTTTCTTCCCATGATGTCTCAAAATACATACAGTTTGGTTCCTTGTATCTAACGTATTTTTAGTTTAAAAGAAATGTCCTTACTTTTAGGGACCTAAAGATTTAATCAAAACACTCAGGTAAAATAATAAGTCTTCAACAAAGAGATTTATTGAAACGAATTGAAAAGTTACACATGACCATTTAGGACCAGAGAAATTCCAGTCTGATTGTGTTTACACATACAGTTATCTGAAGCTGTGGGTCTTAACTAGGAAAGAGGGGCATGGTGATTCACACACACACACCAGACATTTGACGAGGTCTAGAAGCAGTTTTTGGTTTTCGCAAATAGGGGAAGAATTACTACTGGACATCTAGGGACAGAGAATGGCATGACTTGAAACAATCCACAATATTTTACCCCCCAATATGCCTCTTTGAAAGACATATTAAGATAGAGACACAGAGGAAACAGTGGTTACGGGAAATGGTTGTCTGAACGACCTTTCTTTCCTATGGGAGCCCAAGAAGTTCCTCGTGAAAAAGGTGCACGAGGGCCTGTTTCCCCCACTTCCCGCCTGAAGGCTGGGGGAATCTGAGAGGAAACTCTACTACTCTCCCTTAATTTTTCCACCTTTTGGGAACCCTGAAGCTGTGTTTTGTTTTGTTATGCTACTTCTGAATTTATTCTTTGTTAGATTGCTATAGAAGCCAGGACCATAAGTCACCATTCTCAAGAAATATTTTTGAACTGAGGCTTCTTCCAGGTAATGTGCACAGCACATGTTAAAAATAAAAATGTTATTTGTCTCTTGTTAATCTGTCTTTTGTCACAAAGCTGTCCCAGATCTGAACTTATTAGGGTTGAAAAAAATATATTTTTCTTCCTTTTAGAATCTAGAATTTGCAAATTAAATCATTCACCTATGTTATTTCTCTATTAGAGTGATTTTTGCCATTACAAATCATGCAATAAAAATATTCAATCATGATATTCTCTTCAAACCACCCCACTCCTATCCTTTTTAAACATTGTACTATCTGTACCAAGACTAGTACCCCAAAATAATGTGTATTTCAGTATGTTAATTTATTTTAAAGGTAAAGGACACATTTTTCTAATATTTAATAATGTTTCAATGGTGGAGAAATTCATGCATCAATTATATAACTTTATGCTTATGAGTGTTATCAGATGTTAGATCTCAGTGGTATGAAAACTTCTCCAACCCATACAAAGATTTAAGACAAGCTTATGTGAAATTACAGATTTCTTAGTCATGTGAAATGTTTGTGATGTGAAGGTTGAACATGATTATAAAGATGCAGAAATACAGCAAAATTCTGCTGAGTCTGCAAATTATCAAAAATATTTTTATAACTGAATGGCATCACCTAAACCGTGACCTTTTTTATATTTTCCATTCATTGGAATTTTTTTCTATGATCATATATTTCTGACATAATAGAAATGCATGCAAAAATAGGATTTTCTCATGTCACTTAATATTCTTTATTTTTGTTGGTTACTATTTATTTGATATGCACCCAACTTGACTATGTTTTCATCTTTTTAAAATAGAATACAAATGTATTTTAAGAAGAAAACATTCCATTATAATTTAACAAAACTGGAACACAGAATCAGTGTCCTCTTCGATTGCTCAAGTTTATCTTTTAATTCTGAAATGAGTTTCTTTATAAGTTTTGTATTTTCTTAACTAATTACTTGAAAAGAAAATATAAAGAGTCATTGTATTTGACTTCAGGTTTCCAAGCGAAAAATCAATCATCCTGCATTTAATATTTATTTACTTATTAATTATTAATCAGAAATTCAATGTTGTCTGGACTCACAGTCATCTGGGTTTCAGTTAATTGAATATTTTTAATTAAAGTAACTGAACTCCATCTATCCAACTTTAGATATAGCCCCAAATGCAGTAGTTGTTTAAACAGTTAACCAGAATTAACGTTTGAAGTAATGCACATACGCAATAGATTTGCAAGGAGAATTAGTTCAGAACTTAATAATGGTGCCTACAATACAATGACTTGAGTTTAACACTGTTTTTTATTGAAACTAATATTCAAATTAATTGACTTTCATATCCAAGTACTGAAAAGTAGTGACCTAATTACAAGTAAAATAATTTTTACGTTGTGAGTGTTAGTATTTTCAAGGCACAGAAAAATCTAGAGATATGTACTTTGGTCTCTGGAGTTTTAAAGAGTGTTTTATTGATTCAGAAGATGGCCTGATGGATTCTGTATACAAATCAAAGTAGTTTTTATATGCTCTGAAAGTTTCTACTTTCAAATTTATCTTGACTTATAATCTAAGTTTGCAAAAGCTTAAATGTAATTAAGAAATAAAATATGGCAGACTGTGTGGTCATTCCTGATGAATGATGTGTCTCTGCTACATGAAGTCAGTAGCAGAGCCCAAGACATCAGTTCCACTCTGGTCATTAATCAACCTATTCACACTGTCTGGAGTTCCTGACTGTAATAATAAATGGCACGTAACACATTCCCAGTTTCATATAGAAGATTAATTTTATTGAAATCTACCATCAGACCAAAAATAGATGGGATATCTAAAAATAATTCCAAATCCTAATAGTATTGGTAGTGATCTTCCTTGGTAAATAGCTGGGGCAACATTCTACATATAGAAAAGACAATGGCTTTAGTGATGAATGTTGAAGGATGGTGTGAGACAAGATGCATAACAACATATTTGTTATTATTTACCCAGGTAGCCCTACAATTTCAGCCACATCCTTGCCAAAGCTTTGGTGACTAGAGTACTCTAGGATCCCGAGAAGAAGAAAAGAAAATGAGACCAATATTGAGATAGGACAAATTAAATTATTGAAGATCTTCATGTCCGATTAATTTGTTTCATCATTAGTTTTCAGAACACAGAGTTTTACGACAAACAGACAAGATAGGTACATTCTGAGGAAGAAAAAGAGAAGTAGACCCTAGAAACATGAGTATATGATCTTGCTGAGGCAGTCAGGCTAGATATGGAGAAGCTCCAAGGGGGCCCAGGGCAGGGGGAGAAGATTGAGAGACAGCTGCATGGGTGGGAAGGAAAGACCTGCCACCTGTGAAGAAGTGCCTTCTGCCATGATTGCAAGCTTTCCTGAGGCCTCCCCAGCCATGCAGGACTGTGAATCAATTAAATCTTTTTTCTTTATAAATTACCCAGTCTTGGGTATCTCTTCATAGATGCATGAGAATGAACTAATACAATGAATATACGGACTGTTTTCAGTTTAAGATATAATGATAAAAGTGGCCGGGTGCAGTGGCTTATGCCTGTAATCCCAGCACTTTGGGAGGCCAAGGCAGGAGGATCACCTGGGGTCAGGAGTTTGGGACCAGCCTGGCCAACATGGCAAAACTCCATCTCCACTAAAAGTACAAAAATTAGCCAGGCGTGGTGGTGGGTGTCTGTAATCCCAGCTACTCAGGAGGCTGAGGCAGAAGAGTCACTTGAACCCGGGAGGTGGAGGTTACAGTGAGCCAAGATTGAGCCACTGCACTCCAGCCTGGGTGACAAGAGCAAGACTCCATCTTGAAAAAAAAAAAAATATATATATATAATGAAAAAAGTTTCTGTGGACATTTGTGCACAAGCCACAAGTCTTTTCGTAGGCTTGTGCACAAATGCTCTTATTTTTCTTGGGTGAAGAACTCAGAGTAGAATTATTGGATTAGAGGGAAATTTAAAATCTTCCAGGGTTTTCCAAAGGACTTACAAGAGCTTACATTTGCATGAACAATTGAGGAGGGTTTCTGGTTGCTCTTTATCCTCACCAACACTTTGACATAGACAATTGACATTGTCTATGTCAATCTTTTTCATTTGGCCATTTTTAGCTAATGAATAATTGCATTTTTGTTTTGCTTTTTATTTCTTTGATGAACAATAATGTTGAGCACCTTTACTATGTCTACTTAAAGGTTTGTCAAGTTTTAATGGAGTGTGTGTCCTTTCGTTATCAGTTTGCTGGGTTTATATATATATTCTTGTTTAGGTATGGCTATTGACAGTATTTCCTCCCAGGTAATAATTTGCCTTGTTATTCTCTTAGTGATATTATTTGATAAGGAAAAGGTGCTTTTTTCATTTTGAAGAAGTCCAGTTTGTCATCTTTTCTTCCATAATTAGTACTCTTTGTGTCTTAAATATTTGCTAACTCTCAAGAATATCAAGGTATTCTCACATAATATTTTCTCTAAGTCCTGTATTTAAGTCCTCTGATTCATCTTGAATAAATTCTTATACAGCTATGAGGTTAGGGCAGGGTTGATTTCTTCCTATATGGATTTCTAGCTCTTCTTGCACTGTCTGCTGAAATGATTTCCTTTCCTCCTGCAATTGCATGAATGCATTTGTTGAAAATCGATGGACTTTATATGTGTGGATCTGTATTGGTTCTATTGTCTTCCATTGATCTTCTTGTGTATATTGATACTAACGTAACATTGTCATGATTACTGTTGCTTTAATTTTTGAAATTAGTGATCTTTCAAATTTATTCTTTAAGAATGTCTTGACTGTTCCAGGTTTTTGTATTTTCATATACAGTACAATATCATCTTTGTACTTTTTATGATTTTTTTGGAATTTTGTTTTGGCTTCCCTAAGCTTCATACAATCATTTGTAGATAATTGATATCTGTATAATATTCAGTCCTACAATTTACAAACATGACAAAACCATTTATTTAGGTATTTAAAAAATTCTTAGCAATTACTTATTTCATTTCCAATGTATAGATTGAATGACCACACAGTCTGCCATATTTTATTTCTTAATTACATTTAAGTTTTTGCACACTTAGATTGTAAGTCAAGGTATTTGGTATTTCTGATGAATTGTAAGATGCATTTTAAAATTTCATTTTCTAATTGTCTGTCACTAGAGTATAGACATACAATGTTTTCACATTGTGATTGTATCACATTTACATATAGTAATTTGCACTGGGAGTTTGACCATCCCTGTGGATTTTGCAACTAGCAAATCATATCTTCGGCAGTTTTCTTCTTTTTCTCAGGTTTATGCCTTTTACTTTTTCCTTGCGTTACTACATCAGCTGTGATGACCAGTTCCATGTTTAGCAAAAGTTCCATACATCATATGGAAAGTAAACATCTATATAATGTTTTTGATTGGAAAAGAGAATGCTCAATATTTCAACCAGAAATTTGATATTACTGGTAAGTATTTAACTGATGCAGCTTATCAACAAACTTTTTTTTCTGTTTTTTTGAAAATGGTTGTTTTAACCCTGAAAGATCATTAAATGTTATTAAATTAACTTTTCACCACTACTGAAATTGGTATAAAACTTTCCGCTTTGATTTTGTTATAGAAGAAAAGATTGTAAAAGCTGACCCAGCTTAAGCTTTCTATTTTGGGTTGTATTAACCAGATATTTCTCTTTTCCCATAACACTCAATTTGCTTAAAAATTACAGTCATACTAATTTTCAGACATTCAAGTTTTACTGTGCTTACTTTTATCAGCTCTATCATTTGAGTCACCAGGAGTGCACCAGGACTTAATACCTTAATATTTGATCAAGGACCCTAACAGGATTTAGCCTATCTTGAACATAAAATTCACAGCATCCAAACTGCCAAATGTACCTAAGATTCTGACCCCAGCAGCAATTTCAGGGATCTCCAGGCTCACCTTCGTTTCAGGCCAGTTGAGATCTTCGTAAATGTCTTCATTTTTGGTAGTTTAATAAAATGACTCCCAGAACTTCACAAAGCGTTATACTTATACTTTCAATTATGTATCAGCAGGAAGATATAAATCATAAGCAGTCAAAGGAAGAAACCCATAGAGTAGAACCTGAGACTAGGAGGGTTCTAAACATGGATCTCTTGTGTCCTCAGTCACGCATTACTCTCCTGCGATTGGTGCGTGGCAACGCTCACATGGAGTACACCAGGCGAGGACACTCAGGTGAGCTCCATTGTCCAGCATTTATAATCCGGTGTTATTGGGTTGACGCGGTTGATTGGATCACTGTCCATATGGTTGAGCTCAAACTCCAGTGCTTTCACCTCCCCAGAATCCAGGCTGATGTCCCCTCACAGGGATCAAAGTCTCAACCCTCCAGTCACATGGTTGGTCTTTCTGGTGTGGCACAACTCCACCCTGAGACCATTGCAGTAGCCAGTCTCAGTCCTAGTCATGGGTCATCTTATTAGCATAACCTGTCAGCTGTGGTCCAGGATTCTTCCATGAGTATAAAGGTACTCCTATCGCTCTTGAAATCTCAAGGTTTAGAAGTTCCCTTCCAAGAACTGACACCAAAGGCTAGCCAATTCTTTACTATACAGAGGATATCGTTAATTTTATCATTTTTATCAGACTGTCAAGATATCACTAAAATAAACATCTGATTTTAATTTATCTTCATCCATGTATGTCTTCCTCTAAATATCCAGCTCTGTCATAGTTACTTATGGTGAGCAAAGCAGTGCCCATTAACAAACACGAAGAAACATGGGGGGACTTTTTTGCCATCATTTGAGTGACATGAAAGTCTTTCATTAATTTTCTTGAATTTTGATGATGTTAACTCATTTAGGAGTTTAGAGTTATAGTATTTATACCTAGAAAGGCTCACAGAATAGATATAATTTTATTTTTCACTTTTGACTATCACACAGCTTTTTACTTTTTTTCATTGACTTTGACTTTTTCTTTTGGAAATAGTATGTATATCAAAATAACCTAACAAGTAATAACAAATTATAAGGTTTCAGAATTTATATTCATCGGATACCTGAACATTTTAATCAGATATTATATTTAACATATGTAACATTTTTAACATGTTATATTATTGTGTTTAACATGATGTAAACAGAAATGAAAACATACATTATAGTTTGAACCAACTACTGGGAAATACATATGCAATATCTATTTGGCTTTTCGAAATTCTGAAGTTAAATTTCATTTCCTAATTCATTAAATTTGAGAAGCCAGACTTCAAAACCTCGAACCTAATCTAAATTCCTCACCTTGCATATGAGAGAATTGAATCTAAATGAAGCGAAAAGAATTTTCTTAAGATTTTAGAAATGTTTAAAAATAAATTCATTAAAGGTTCTTAACCAATGTGATTACTCAAGCAAGAAAGAAGTTATCCAATATTTTTATTCAGACTTTTCAGTAAATGTTTTATGTATAAGAAATACATACTTATATTTTTACTTGGAAAGGATACCTTGGTCATATTTAAAGAGCGTTATTACTGTACTTATGAAGACAGTGTGCTGCAATAATCTAGGAGAGAAACACGTAAATCAGTTTAAGGCTCAGAGTGAGAGAAGGAATGACAACCATAAGAGTGTGATGTCATGAAAAGCAATGCCAGACAATATTTTTAAAAGAAAAGAGTGATTAACAAGGATGAATGCAGGAGAAAAACATAATTCAACATCATGTTGAATTATGAAACATTTCTCACTGCATTCGATATCACTGTGTGTGATGGCAGAAACCAGTATAGTGTTGAGAAAATTTAGGTTATAATGGGAACAGTCATGAATGGCAGGTAAAAATAATAATAATAATGGTGAAATAAGCACAAACAACTTTCTCAAAAGATTTGCTATGAATGGGTTTGGAGAGCTAAGATAGAATTTAGAAGTAATTGCAGAGTTTAAAATTCTGGCTATTGTTGACTTTAGGATCAAACAGTGTTGACCTTATTTAAATGCTGGTGTAAAGGAGGCAGTAAAATAAAAACTTAAAAATATAGTATAAGAAGAGTGAATGAACAAAGTATCTATAGCAGACCAGATGTGATGGAATCGAGGGAATTAAACCTCATTACACCCTCATCCTAACACACTGGCATAACTTCCTAGATGTGTTCGGCTAAGTATGTCTTCTAGTCCAGTTTACAAGTATTTTTAAAACAATTCTAAAGATTTTGCTCCTATGGTGTTATTATCATTTATCCTTGTTTATTCTTTGCTTTTGGCATTCTGTGACAGAACGTTCCAATGAATTTCAATAGTAAAATATTTGATACAATCAAATAATAAATGCTAGTAAAATAATATAGTGATATGACTGCTGAAATGAACTTTGTTTCTAAGGCTATGAAGGAATACCACAGGCATTCACAACAAAGAATAAGTTTATCCTGGACATCTGATTATGGTCACAGAATATTGCTGACTGCAGCCAGTTCCTCCTTCCCTAATGGGCTGACTGGCCACCCTTCCAAGCTACTCTCCATCTCTTTCAGTCTTGGTTTCTATGTCAAGGCTAAACTTCCTTGATTCTGAAGATTTCATGGCCCGAAATTTCAGCTTATTCATTATTTTGACCTCTTTTATTAAAAAAAAACCAACTATATATCAATCACCATCTTTTAAATAAACACTTTTTTTCCTAAGAGTAAGGTTAACATGAGGATAGTTTATAGCAGAACAGACCCACACACTAATGCTTCTAGAATTTGATTGGCCAGCAGACATTTGAATGAGGATTTGATGTTGGCAAGGAGCAGGTATTTCAACAGACTGTAATGCAGTGGCTAAAAGCTTGGTCTATGGAATCAGATAGCTGGACTCAGATCTCTCTCATCACTTACAAAGCCTCTGACGGTGAACAATTCGCCTAGTCCCTGGGCTTCAGTTTTCTCCTCTGATAACCGGAATGACAGCAGTGCCTAATTTACAGAAAATTGTTTTGCAAATTAAAAGTGAACGTGCAATAAAGGAGTGGACACACTCCTTAGTATACAAATACTCATTAGAGATGAGATATGATGTTGATGATGATTACAGGAATGATTTTGTATATCGAGTTAAAAATTAAACCACTTAAAAAGATTTTAGTAGACACGTGAATGATAAACACATTTGCAAAAGCAACTTCAAATGTGACAAAGAAAACTTCCCACTAGTTACTTCCAAAAAACCATTTATACCACATTTTTTGAATAACTAATTACACATTCACGTAATTTCAGTAGAATACAAAGTACAGAAGATAACATAGGGTCAAACTGCGTAGAATAAGAGTAACTAAAGAAGTCAACTGCGTTATAAGTGGGGAACGACAAAGTTTTGAAATAGTTTTATAAACTTCCTTATTTGCCACCTTTATGAAATTTAGCACCATGAAGGATGGAAAAAATATTAAAATTTGTAAATAACGTTAAGTAGTCTTTGAAATATATTTAATGGGCCTCTATATAATGGAAATATGCTCTATGTAACACACAAACCGTTTAAGTTTCTATTTTGTTAGACATCACAAATAAGCCATTTAAATTATATTTCTATAATGTTCTCACTTTAAAAAAATAAAGTCTAGAAGGATATAATAAATGTATTCCAGAAATCATTTCAGTATTGTCAGCAATCAGAATTTATGAATCAGGTGATTTTACACATTTTTTATTATGTATTTAGCTTGAAGGGAAGTTATGCCTAAGTCTTCTTGACCCAGATGAATTTTACCACATCAAATGTTAGCTGGAAATTACTTTGTTCTAACCCAAGCAAAACCCCTCACCTTATACAAAATTATAAGAAAAATAATTTGAAAAACCAAAGAAAAATAGGAGTAAAATATATATCTTTAGATTCATTAATATCTTACTGGATTCTGCAAATTAAGTTATGATACTAAGAATCTTGGTGCTTTTTCTAAACTAACAACTCCATTTAATCTTTCAAAGATGATATTGAAACAAAATATCACCTTAGGAAGGGACTAATTGAATGTTTCAAAATATAAAACAATGTAAGAATATGATTGCAAATTAATTCTTAATAAAAGGTTTCAAGCATTTCCTTTAAATTAGAAAGGTCAAGAGGGCTGTATTAGTATTAGTCTCTTATCATTATACACACACACACACACACACACACACACACACACACACACACAGATGTATGGGCTCATGTGAATGTGAGGTGGCGAATCTGAAATCCCCAGGGCAAACCAGCAGATTGGAAATTCAGGTAAGAAATGACGTGGTCTCAAGTCCCAAGAATGGAAAGTCAGGTGGGATTTCTATGTTGTGGTCTGGAGGTTGAATTCCTTCTTTTGCGGGAAATGTCTGTCTGCTAAGGACTTCAACTAAAGGCTTACCCGTGTTATGGAAGAAAATCTGCTCTATTTAAAGTCAACTCATTTTAAGTGTTAATCACATTTTAAAAATACCTACACAGCAACATCTAGACTAGTGCTTGACCAAACAACTGGGCACATGGCCTTGCCAAGTTTTCACATAAAGTTAACCATCACAGAAGCCTCTTCTCATCAAATTATGAAAATTAGTAAGAAAGATAGAACACATATTGCACGTTAATGCATATAGAAATTCAAAATATCTCACAGGTTATTAGACTAATAAGATAATGTAGTAGTCACTGAATTATTTAAAAAATCTATTGCATTTCCATCCTCTGGAAGCATAAACCATTAGTTTAGCAAGAGACTTATACAAAGCTCTCTCAGTTCTCAATAGATAAGACTGGCAAAAAGTCAGTGAAATTACAGAAACTAAAATCAAATATTAAAAAGCTTGACATAAAACCTACTGTGTTTTGTGGTTTACGAACTGTATTTTTGGTATGAATTATATATCAGAATTCTGTTATCGTAAAACCTTTATTTTTGATAATAGAAATGCTGCATTAATCAAACTTGTTTATTTGTCGCCTTTGTATTTGTAAATATATGTCTGTAGGATAAATTCCTAGAAGAGGGATCATTGTGCTGAACGATAAATACATTCTTTATTTAATTTCTTTTTCTTCTGAGACAGAGTCTCGCTCTGTCACCCAGGCTGGAGTGTAGTGGTGCAAGCCTGACTCACTGCAACCTCTGCCTCCCGGGTTCAAGCAATTCTTCTGCCTCAACCTCCCAGGTAGCTGGGATTATAGGCACATGCTACCACACCCAGCCAATTTTTGCATTTTTAGGAGAGACGGGGTTTCAACATGTTGGCCAGACCAGTCCTGAATTCCTGACCTCAAATGATCCAGCTGCCTTGTCTCCAAAGTGCTGGGATTTCAGGTGTGAAGCCATATCGCCCAGCCAATTCCCATTAATATTAATGAATTTCTTCACATATGCGATGGAAAATTTTGCACTCCCAAGGCAAATGGAGGAGAGTGCTTACTTCTCTGGAACCTTGATAACAGTGTCCATTGGCAAATTTTCAATTTTTGTTAATTCAATAGTTGGAAAATAGGAGCTCACTGTAGTTTCAATAGGGATTTCTGACATCCAGAATATAAGCAAATTTGCTTACATTTAAGCAACATTTTCTTTGTAAAATAGCTGCTTAGGCTTATTGCCATTTTTTCTATATTTTTCTTTTTCACTTCTTTATATCTAAAAGGCATTAATATACATTAAGAAGGTGAGACATTTATGTATAAGCTGGTACATATCCCTAGTTTGTACTATGGTTTTAGACTTTGCGTATGGTATTTTTGTCAATCCTAGCTTCTTAATCTTCTTTGTATATCGTGAAATTACTTTTTTTTTTTTTTTTTTTGAGATGGAGTCTCAATCTGTCACCCAGGCTGCAGTGCAGTGGCGTGATCTCGGCTCACTGAACCCTCTGCCTCCCAGGTTCAAGCGATTCTCCTGCCTCAGCCTCCCAAGTAGCTGGGACTACAGATGCCCACCACCATGCCTGGCTAATTTTTTGTATTTTAGTAGAGACGGGGTTTCCCCATGTTGCCCAGGCTGGTCGTGAACTCCTGAGCTCAGGCAATCAGCACGCCTTGGCCTCCCCAAGTGCTAGGATCATAGGTGTGAGCCACCGTGCCGGGCCAAAATTATACATTTTTTTTTTAACACCACTTAAGTTTTTATACTTCAAAAAGCCTTTGCCACTTTGCCATTATACAAGAATTAGCCCATATTAACTTCCAGTAAATTTTCATTTTTACATTTAAGTCTTTGTATGAATTAGAGTACACATTTTGATCTGGTCTTATTTTCCTATATCAGATGGATATCCCATTGCATGAGATGAAGTCCCTGCTGATATAAATAAAAGGTTGATAAATAACTGGAGGAAAAAGACAACTCTTCCTTACAAAAGAATTCTAAATTATAGTGTGAAAACAACTCCTTCTTGGAGGTGGAGGTTCAAATCCCCTCCTTTGAATATGGCTTCTACTTGGTGACTTATTTTTAAAGAATGCAGTATGGCAAGGGAAACACCGACTTTACAATAGAGAAATTGTAAACTTGACACAAGGTGATCAGAGGGACTTCAGCTCTGAGGTCTCCTGCTGCAAAACTGCTGTCTCCTTATGAGAAAGGCATCAGGTGCACCTGAATGGAGGAAAATTCTATAGACCTAGCCAATATCCCTCCAAAGTGTTAAAAAAAAAAAAAAAAAAAAAAAGGGAAACAAGAAGACTGACACTATTACAAAGTGTCAAGCACTTTGACTAAGCACATAGGATGACTCAATGCAATGTGGTAGCCAGAAATGTATTTTGGAACAGAAAGTATATTAGTAGAAAAAATGGTGAAATCTAAATAGTCTGGAGTTCAGTTAATCGAAATATACCAATGTTGCTTTATCGGTTTTGATGACTGTACCACAGTAATGTGGGATGATGGCATGAAAAGAAACAGAAACTTGTGAGCAGTATACAGACACTCGAACTAAACCCACTTTCTCCTTCTCCTCCTTTGTTGAGAAAGCACTTTTACCACATTCTAAAATACTGTATTTATTCAAGTTTACTTTGATAGTTTTCAGTATATTTGGTTTCATAGGTTCATCTGTGTATTCATGGAAGAGTGCCAAACTGTTAGAGACTTCATAATACATTGTGCTATCATACGAGATAGGATAGTAACTTCACTATTTTTCACTGTTCACTTTTATGTTGCATGTTGTTTCCATTTCATGTGACTTTTAGATTCTACTTGTCTAGTTCTAAGCAATAAAACTATTGATATTATTTCTATTTATAATGGCTTAAATTTATAAACATAATTAAGGATTATCATTTAATAAAATATTAAGAATACCTGATCAAGAACAGATATATGTTTCCATGTGTGTAGGTCAACTTTTAGGTTCTAAGAGTGTCAAATTTTTTTTCATATAGTTGTGCACATTTTTATTAAGCATATTTTATTTTTATTTTAGTGCTATTTTTCTTTCATTATGTATTCCAAAGTGTTACTGAAGTATAATTTCTATTGATATATTTATATATTGATATATGTGTATTCATATTTTACTATCTTTTGTATTCTCTTATTGTTTCTAGTAGATTATTGGTTATTTTTGTGTCTCCCAGGATATAGCCATGTTATAAAAAAAAAAGTTTTATTTATTTCTTCCTAATTATTATGCCTCTATGTTATTTCTCTTGGATAATATATTTGAGGATATTTTCATTAGAGTTAAAAATCTTATTGTTATCGGGGGTAGTTTATCTATTTCATGGCTTTCATAGTTTTAAATCCATCATTTTGCTGGACGTATATGTTAAATCTATGATAAATCTTTGCTCTCAACGTGCATGCATATGCATGTGTATTTAAGATATTTTACTGAGTGTTCTTTTTTTTTAATCAAGAGCATCATCAGTTGAAACTTTTCAAACGCCTTTTCAGCACCCATGGAGGCGGTAACTCTGATTTTTCTCTTCAGATATGTGAATAAAAGTGCATCTAATATCTTCTGTGCAGCACTTCACATCCCCATGGCCTCTCCTTGTGCTTGCCACTGCTCCACTGACCAAGTGCAGCAGGCTTCACTGAGCTTTGCACTGGTGAAACTGACAGGGGCAGGCCATGGCCCCATGTAGTGAAGCTCTCACTTCCTCCCACTGGGGCACCCATAGGAACTGCACTTACACATGCTCAGCCTAAATATGCTGGGCTGTTATGCCCAGTGGAGTCCTCACTGATTAATGGAGCATACGAGCCAATGTCCGTGCTCCCCACTTTCTTAGACAGGCAAGAGGCAAGAGACATACTTCATAAGACTCCTTGGGAGGGCTTTAGGGTCAAGTAAAGGATTGAAGAATATGTCACCCTAAAAGATGCTACTTTGGCATAAAGATTATTTTGAACTGAAGATAGCTGAGAATGAGCAGATAAACAGAAAGCTCTCTGCCTTCCTTCTATTTGCCTAAAATAAGCACATAAGTAAGTGTATACAGTATCAGTGTCCTGCCAGGAAGGATGGAAGTTAGTTCCTGGAGACCACTCTAGACTCTTAGCCTGGAGATGGCATCACAGGAATCCACATAACAGGCTTTACTGATCAGCCCTCATCTGCCATTTGTTTCCCCATATATGTGCCTTCTCACAACTTGTCACACCAGAAACTCAATGTCTTTTCACTTTGTCTTATCTGTTTCTCAAAAATGCACTGTTCTTTTGCTAAGAGGTTATATCAACCCAAGTCCTAACTACACCTTTGAGTTACTCATCTCTGAGAGCTCTTATAGATATAATGGTGCATGTGGTGTTAAATTTTTATCTTGACTGAGAGAGGAGGTGGGCCTTGACTCTGGAGGTGGGGCTTGACACTGCACCAGATTGAGGACTAACTAAAACAGGGATGAGATTAAAGCAACTCTCTGTAAGACACGCTCACCAGTGTGTCATGGGTTTACCATTGCCATGGCAACACCCAGAGGTTACCGCCCATTTCCATGGCACTGACCTAACAACCTGGAAGTTACCACCCTGTTTCTAGACTTTTCTGCATCATCTGCCCCTTAATTTGCATATGATTAAAAGTGGGTATAAATGAATACAGAACAGCCTCTGAGCTGTCACTCTGGGACACTGCCTATGGGGTAGCCCTGCTCTGCAAGGAGAAATCCCTCTGCTGCTTCTGTGCACTGCCGCTTCAATACAAGTTGCTGTTTGACACCGCCAGCTTGCCCTGGAATTCCTTCCTGGGTGAAGCTGAGAACCCTCCCAGGAAGAGCCCCAATTTGGGGGCTTTCCTGCCCTGCATCAATTGCCTCTGAAATTCCATTGTTTTTAGAATGTGCATTTTCTTATAATGCAGTAATACAGCATGTAAAGCACAGCTTCACCATCATTTTGTTTAAAGATTCACACTTTTTTTTTTTTTTTTTTTTTGAGACGGAGTCTCGCTCTGTCACCCAGGCTGGAGTGCAGTGGCGCAGTCTCGGCTCACTGCAAGCTCCGCCTCCCGGGTTCATGCCATTCTCCTGCCTCAGCCTCTCCGAGTAGCTGGGACTACAGGCGCCCGCCACCACGCCCGGCTAATTTTTTTGTATTTTTAGTAGAGACGGGGTTTCACCGTGGTCTCGATCTCCTGACCTCGTGATCCGCCCGCCTCGGCCTCCCAAAGTGCTGGGATTACAAGCGTGAGCCACCGCGCCCGGCCACACTTTTATCCTGTGTGTGCCTGAAGTAAAAGAAGGTTTCTCTCTGGCACACACAGTCTCTTAAAAGGCTGATTCTGTCCCCATATGTCTTGTATTTATAAGCATATGTGGGTCATCTCTGTAGCAGTTGTGACATACTGCTTCTCATAGAAATTGTCTAAAAAACACGTTTGTAACGATAAGGGAATAAAGGAGTCCTTATTGCTTTCTGAAAGCAGAATTTACATATTTGGAGTTCTATGTGAAACTGACTATATCGGAGGAAATAGAGTGGTAAATAGTTTAAAACTGCTAACTGCTCCTCAAAAATGCCTGTCTATAGTTCTTCTGACACTAAAACTAAACAACATTTATAAACAACAACATCAAAACAAAAGAAACAAAAATAAGCAAAGAATTATCCAAAAAGTAAAACAATAAAAAAAAACTTTTCACAATACTTTAGTGTATTTTTGGTGAACGCTTTAAAAAATATGATTGGAGGATGCCCAACTTTCAGCTTAAGAACTGGAGGACCTACTAAAATACACTTTATAAAAAGTTTCCACAAATATAGAATAAGGACTTTCCTTCTTGTTCATTCATATTCATCTGTGTTTCTGTAACCTCCCTTATTGAAACAAAACATAAGCAATTATGTCTCTAAATGTATTTCTCCAAAGTAAAAACAAGGCCCTAGATTTTTTGAAATGGATGGAATCAGTTATACAGCAAGACCTACTGGGAGTTAATCACTGCTCATAAGATCGGTAGGAGAAACCTATAGGAAGAAGAGAGGTTCTAGAAAACTTCCAGCTAAGTAAGGTTAATGGATGTGGAAAGGAGAGAGGGTACCCAGGCTCTTCCCCACGTGATTAACTTGAAAGAAATTTAGAATAGCTGGTTTGGTTATTTCTCCTTTGCTTAAGCCAAGCAGTGGGTGTCTGGCCCATTTATGCTAAGTTTAAAGCACTGGGTATAGCCAGGGAGGATAAACAGGTAGGTGAGTGCTCCAATTAGCAACTAACTTCCAAAAAGAAAGCTTATTTCAAACACACAGAAAACAGGTAACACCTCCCCTGGAACCACATTCCTTCCCCTCCCCACTAATTACCAGAGTTACATCACAATATATGGAGCAAGTATTCAAATTCATGCAAAAGCCTGGGATAATGGGGGAGATTCAAAACATAATTATATGAATAAAATACAGAGTCCACAAAGAGACTTACACAACAATATTCACAATAGAAAAATACTGGTAACACTGCAGATGTCTGTCAGTATGAGAATACATGACAAACTGATACATGCATGCAATGGAAACAACGTATAAGAGCAACAGTAACAAAGCCACCATGCAAGAAGCTCAAAATCATCATGCTAAGCTGAAGGATCCCTGCACAAAAGATTGCCCTCTGCATGATGTTATTTATATGATTTTCCAACAGCAAAGCTAATTTATAAGATTTTCCAACAGCAAAGTTAATTTATATGATTTTCCAACAGCAAAGCTGATTTGTGGCAGAAAACTCATCAGAAGAGCAGTTGCCTTTGGAGAGCGATGGTAGATATTTACACAGAAGGGACATGAGGAAACTTTCTGAAGTTATGGTTATGATGTATGTCTTGATAGAAGTTTGAATTATAGAGGTCTACATGTTTGCAAATACTTGGCAAATGTACACTTAAGATAACAGCATTAGTTAGTATGCATATTTTTACATAGAACAAAGAGAACTTTAATGCATGCTGAAAAAAATGAGAGCAGAGTGTACTAATATTTGTAATTTACCTAGAAATTATTAAAAAGAAGATGATGGTGTTAAATATAGTGAACCCCATGTTTCTCTTCAAAGAATCATTATGTCAGTATGTTCAGCTCTCTTACTCTTTGATTCTCCATTTTAAAGTCTAACTTCTGGGTTCTCTTCGCCCCTTTGTTCTAGTTTCAACTAGAACAAAGTAAACAACTTTTCCACCAGTCCTAATCAGTAGTTGACATCTGTTCCCTGGTCACCTGCTCTGTCCTGACTCATCCGGGTCACCTGCTTTGATCTAAGTCGCCCATGGTCACCTGCTCTGACCAAAGTCACCTTTGGTTACCTGTTACTAACCTTCCTTCCCACCAAACTACTCACTCCGCCACTCTGGCTCATACCCCTGCTCTCTTTAAAATAGCCAGTCGGAATTAGACTGTGCAGTCCAACCCTAGCCAATAGAGGAACGACACAGCAGTAGGAGCTACCTATATCTGAATAATAACTCCTTCCCCTTCCATGTCCGGGTGTGCTCTTGCCATTACTCCATTTGCGAGTTGCACCCTTCTACAGAAGTAAAAATTGCCTTGCTGAGAAAATTAAATTTATGTTTGAGGGCTATTTCTTTGTGGCACCAAGGAACAAACATTTCTAACAATTTGGTGGCCCATATGGGGATGCCATTCTCCTCATTGCAGTGGCCTCAGGGGTGAGGAACTAAGACCCACCTGGTGCAATGAATAAACCTGGGTTCTCAGCAATGCAGAAAGAAACTGGCCGGTGACCTGGGGGAAAGGATCCTCACAAACCGCAGTGATCAGGTGACTCTGTGCACAGACCAAGGAAGAAAAAGCCACAGGAGCTGGCAAAGTACTTCCTTGATGGTCGGGACCAAGGTAAGAAAACCATGGCAGGGATGGGGGCGGTGAAGCATTCCTTGCTCAGGGTATCTTGGAGGTTGAAAGTGAGCCTCACCCCCAAAAGTGAGACATTTCCAGTAAGGCAAATTGAGCCTCACCCCAAAAGGCAAGACATTTCCTGTAAGGGAAATTGAGCCTCACCCTAAGGAAGTGAAATACCCCAAGCAAGACAGGGAGCAAGAAGGATAAAGATGGTAACAAAGATACTCCCCTTGATAGTCCCTCAGGTCTCATGTTAAAATACTGGAAGGATAATGAAAGGACTAAACATAAGAAAGAGCAACAAATGACAAAATATTGCAGTTTTATTTGGACTCAGGAACCCATCCTCAAACCCTCAATCTTCTGGCCAAAGTTTGGGTTGAATGAAGATGCATTGTGTTATCTTCTAATTCAACATATTAATGATAAAAGTCCAGTTTCTCAAGAAGAAATGGACTGTGCTCTTCATCGGAGGCAGGGACCTGTCCTCCTCTTTCCCTTAAAAACAACTAGGGAAGAACCCAATCTGGCACCTCAAAATGAAAAGTCAGAGGAGCCACTTCCCATGCCTAAAGAGTCCAATGCATGGCATCCCTACACCATCTCCTCCTGCTCAGTGTCCCCAGTCCTTCCCCTCAGGCAGCCGCTGTCACCTCAGATCCCATTCCAAATCCTTCCTCTGCTCATGTTATCCCTCCTCCTTATAGCCCTAACTCTTGGGAATTACCATCCCATAAGCCTGTTCCCTCCCAGCGTAAATCTAAAGTACCCCTCTCCAGTGTGAGGTAGAATAATGTAAAAAAGATATTCAGAATTTCCCATTTCCCTCTGCACCTAAAGAGCCAGCTCTGACCCTCCTCCCCTTAAAAGAGGTGCCTCTAGACAGGGGAGCCATTGGCTTGTAAATGCTCCCTTAACCAATTCAGAAGTTCAGAATTTTAAAAAGGAGCTTAAGCCACTATTAGATGACCCTTACAGAGTGGCAGATCAAATTGCACAATTCTTAGGACCTCAGTTACACACTTGGGTAGAGTTAATGTCCATCTTGGGTATCCTCTTTTCAGGGGAAGAAAGGAGTATGATTCACAGGGCTGCTATGGTAGCCTGGGAACATGAGCATCCTCCGAGTCCAAACGTTCCTACCACAGACCAAAAATTTCCTGCCCAAGATCCCCAGTGGGACAATAACAACCTGACTCACCGAGAAAACCTGCAAGACCTGAGGGAAATGATAGTAAAAGGAGTTCAGAAATCAGTACCCCAAACCAAAAATCTAAGGCATTTTTACATCAGTAAAAAGATGAAGGACCCATGAGATTCCTAGACAGGCTGAAGGAGCAAATGAGGCAATATGCAGGCCTCAATTTACAAGACCCACTTGGGCAAGGGATGTTAAAACTCCAATAAGTCATTAAAAGTTGGCCAGAAGGAAACTACAAAAAATAGAGAATTGGGAAGACCATCCCCTAAGTGAACTTCTCAAAGAAGCTCAGAAGGTATATGTAAGGAGGGATGAAGAAAAACAAACAGAAGACATAACTTACGTTATCGACCTTCCAGCAGAAGGGTCCACACTGATGTACTCCTAAGCAGTTTCCAGGGGTCCAGAGACCATAAAGGCCCAAACTCTCCTTTAGAGGACCTAAATCTCCATCTAGAGGACCAAGGCCCTTGTTTATCAGGCCCTCCAAAGGGTATGGGGGAGCAAGTTTAAATAATCCCAGAACGAAGAGGGAGGAAGGGCAAGATAGGTACTACAAATGTGGAAGAACACGTTACTTCAAGAGACAATGTACCAAATTTAAAAAGGAGAGAGAAACCCTTCCACTCATCACTTTTCAAGACGAATACGGGAGTCAGGGGCTCTGTCTCTTTGATCTTGAGTCCCACCAGGAGCCCTTGATAAATTTCGAAGTGGGACCTAAACATGAGCCTGTCACCTTTTTAATGGACTCCGGAGCGGTCCGTTCCTCTGTTTCCTTCACTCCCCCTACTATTGCCTGTTCTTGAGAAGAACTATTAGTCTCTGGGGTAAAAGGAGAAGGGTTTAAAGCAAGAATTTTAGAGAATACAGAAATTAGATGCCAGGATCAATCAGCTCATATTCAGTTTTATGTCAATCCCTGAAGCAGGGACTAACATATTGGGGAGGGATCTAATGTTAAAATTAGGCATAGGCCTACAGGTCAGCCCAAGAGGATTCCTCACCTCATTAAACCAACTCACCACTGCAGATGAAAAATATATTAATCCTAATACCTGGTCCAAAGAAGGGAACCGAGGGAAACTCTGAATCCTTCCAATCCACATCAAGCTAAAAACCCCTGGATAAGTAGTAAGAAGGAAACAATACCCCATTCTCCTAGACGGTAGGACAGGGTTGAAACCTATAATTGAGGGTCTTATTAAAGATGGGCTTCTCAAGCCCTGTATGTCCCTTTGTAACACTCCAATACTGCCAGTCAAGAAATCAGACAGGTCATACCAGCTGGTACAGGACCTTAGAGCTCTGAACCAAATAGTCCAGACTACTCACCCCATCATCCCCAATCCTTACACCATTCTCTGTAAGATTCCCTAGGATCATCAATGGTTTACTGTAATAGATTTAAAGGATGCTTTTTGGGCATGTCCCTGGATGATGATAGCCTAGATATATTTGCTTTTCAGTGGGAGGATCCCCATTCAGGGCAGAAACAACAATATCAATGAAAAGTTGTGCCCCAAGGGTTCACAGACTCCCCTAATCTTTTTGGCCAAATTTTAGAACAAGTATTAGAAAAAGTTGTCATCCCAAAACAAATACGCTTGTTCCAGTATGTGGATGACCTTCTTCTATCTGGTGAAGCAGATATATCTTCTCTACACATATTCTTAACCATCTGCACTCCGAAGGGCTACAAGTCTCAAAAGGAAAGCTTCAGTATGTAGAGCCCGAAGTTAAATATTTAGGCCACTTAATAAGTGCAGGCAAGCAAAGAACAGGGCTAGAATGAGTTGAGGGAATTGTGTCCCCACCCTTGCCTCAAACAAGAACTCAGGAAATGTTTAGGGTTAGTTGTATACCACCGCTTATGGATTGACTCATACGCGCTACACAGTAAACGGTTATATCAAAAATTTGTCCAGGGGAAGACTGACCGCCTCCTGTGGACTTCTGAGGAAGCTGATCTGGTTGAAGAGCTGAAAGAAAGACTCATAACTGCCCCTGTTTTAGCCTTCCATTGCCTTGGGAAGCCATTCCACCTTTTTGTCAATGTGAACAATGGGGTAGCTTTGGGAGTGCTTCCTCAAGAATACGGGAGTCATCAACAGCCTGTGGACTTCCTTTCAAAAGTCTTAGACCCAGTTACTTGTGGATGGCCTCAATATTGCAGTTACAACAGTATTGGTCAAAGAAAGTAGAAAGTGAACCTTCGGAGGAAAATTGACAGTAAGCACGCTTCACCAAGTTAGAACTATCTTAAACCAGAAAGCAGGGAGGTGGCTCCCAGACACAAGAAACTTAAAATATAAGGCTATTCTGTTAGAAAAAGATGATTTAACAAGAACCACTGATAATGAGCTTAACCAAGCAGGTTTCATAAAGGGAGATCCCAATCTAAAGAGGGAACACACATGTTTATATTAAATTGATTATCATACAAAGGCCCGACCAGATGTAGGAGAAACTCCCTTTAGGGCAGGAGGACACTTATTTATGGATGGTTCTTCTGGAGTGATTGAGGGGAAAAGACACAATGGGAATTCAGTAATTGATGGAGAAAGCCTTAAAGAAAGAGTCAGGAAAATTGCCTAATAATTGGTCTGCCCAAACTTTTGAGCTGTTTGCACTCAGCCAAGCCTTAAAGTACTTGCAGAACCAGGAAGGAACAGTCTATACCAATTCTAAGTACACCTTTGGAGTAGCTCATACATTTGGGAAAATTTGGACTGAATGAGGTCTCATTAATAGTAAAGGTCAAGACCTTTTCACAAGGAGCTAATCACCCAAGTACTGAATAATCTTCAGTTGCCAGAAGAAATAGCTATTGTCCATGTTCCCAGACACCAGAAAAGCCTTTCTAGCAGATCAGATAGCCAAGCAGGCTGCTGCATCCTCTAAAATACATATTTTCCACTTAACTTCCTACCTTCCTCCTCCTACCATAATCCCCATTTTCTCTTCCCCTGAAAAATAAAAACTAATAAAAATATGTGCTAAAGAGAATTCAGAAGGAAAATGGATATTGCCAGACCAGAGAGAAATGTTGTCCAAACCCCTTATGAGGGAAATCTTATTCCAGCTACGTCAAGGGACCCACTGGGGGCCCCAGGCCATGTGTGATACAGTTCTTAGAGTTTATGGGTGCAGAGGAATTTATACCCTGGCCAAACAAGTTATAGATAGTTGCTTAGTATGTACGGAAACTAATAAACTATGAAAAGATTGCCCCTTGGGAGAAGAAATCCAGGCTCAAGGACATTACAAAGTATCCAAGTTGGCTACACAAATGCCTCCAATAGGTCATCTAAAATACTTACTAGTGATAATAGATCACCTCACTCACTGGGTTGAAGCTAACCCCTTTTCAAATGCAACAGCCAATAATGTAGTCAAGGCCCTAATTGAAAATATAGTACCCAGGTTTGGACTAATAGAAAATATTGACTCAGACAATGGAACTCATTTCACTGCACACATCATTAAAAAGCTATCCCAAACATTAGACATTAGATGGGAATACCATACTCCCTGGACCCCACCTTCATCACAGAGAGTGGAAAGAATGAATCAGACTGTAAAGAACCACTTAACTAAATTATTTCTAGAGACTCGCTTACCATAGACCAAACGCCTTCCTACTGCCCTGCTGAGAATCCAAACTGCCCCGTGGAAAGACATTGGTCTTTCTCCTTATGAGATGCTCTATGGGTTGCCTTACTTACACTCTACTGCTAACTTTCCTACCTTTGAAACAAAAGATCAATTTCTTAAAAATTATAATGATATTAGCAGAAAGAGGAGGAGTTTGTGTCATGATTAAAACTCAATGTTGTACCTTCATCCCAAACAACACCACCCCTGATAGAAGTATAACAAAGGCATTGCAAAGTCTAACTGCTCTGTCCAATGAGTTAGCCAAAAACTCAGGGGTAAATGATCCCTTCACAAGGTGGCTAGAAAAATGGTTTGGTAAATGGAAAGGAATCATAGCCTCAAGTCTTACTTCTCTCGCAGCTGTAGTAGGTGTACTCGTTCTTGTCAGGTGTTGTGTCACACCATGCATCCATGTGCTGGTGCACAGACTCATAGAGGCAGCATTTACTAAAACCTCCCTTAATTCTCCTCCATCTTATTCACAGAAGCTTTTTCTTTTAGGGAAGCAAGCACAACAAGTAAGCCAAGACATGGTAAGGAAGGTTGAAGAGAAAGAACTGTGAAAATTCAAGTTGGAGGAATGTTCAATATAGTGAACCACAAGTTTCTCTTCAAAGAATCAGTACGTCAGTATGTTCAGCTCTCTTATTCTTTGATTCTCCATTTTAAAGTTTGACTTCCTGGTTCTCTTCACCCCCTTGCTTCTAGTTTCAGTAAACAACTTTCCTGGCACACCTAATCAGAAGTCCACGTCTGTTCCCTGGCCACCTGCTCCATCCTGACTCATCCCAGTCACCTGCTTTGACCTAGTCAACCCTCTCACCTGCTCTGACCTAAGTCACCTTTAGTTACCTGTCCCTAACCATCCTTCCTGCCAAACTACTCACCCTGCCACTCTGGCTCATATCCTTGCTCTCTTTAAAATAGCCAATCAGAATTGGCTTAGACTGTGCAGTCCAACCCTAGCCAATAGGGGAATGACACAGCAGTAGCAACTACCTGCGTCAGGAATAAGAACTCCTTCCCCTCCCCTGTCCAGGTGTGCTCTCGCCATTACTCCATTCATGATTCACATCCTTCTATAGAAGTAAAAATTGCCTTGCTGAGAAAATTGAATTTATGTTCAAGTGCTATTTCTTTGTGGCACTGAGGAACAAGCATTTCTAACAATGGGCAGTCAGAGGGTAAAAACAGCTCTATAGATAGGCACATCATAGAAAGACTACAGTAAACTGTTACTGGTAGAGTCTAGGTCAAGGTGAATTCTCCCATGCACATAAGAAAGAAAGAACATAAAGTTTATGATCTTGCTTCCAAATATCATAAAAGAGGACTTATTATCGAGGACAGCATAACCTTGGTATCAGAAATTCATAAGGATAAAAAAAAGCATGAAGTCCAATCTGTCCTAGAACATAGGTGCAAAATCTTCATATAAAATATTAACAAATCAAAATCATTAATATAGAGTAGAATATTGTATAACAAGTGCAAATATCCCAATCCAAAAAAAAGAGTTAAACGGGTAATAAAATATATAAATAAAATGATATGTTTTTCAAAATTAGTATGTAGCCTTGGTGAAATTTTAGAAAAATAGAACTCATAAATAAGTATCAAGCTTGTAATAGGTGTAAATATTTGGAGAGTATCGGGGAATATTTACCAAAAAAGGTCTTAAAATGTGCATGTAATTTATCTTACATATCTAGTGCTTTTAATTTTTCATGAGGAAAATTATGTAATTTTCACACATAAAATAGAACTTAAGCTCCGATCCCTTCAGTCTCTTCATTGATTAAGGGAATATCGAACACCATGAAACCATTTTATGGCTTTCAGTTTTAACTCACAATAAAAGGAATGATTATATACTGTGTCCCACTGACTTTTAGGATTAAGTTAATTTTCTTGCATTAATAAACTAGAAAACCATGAACTTGAAGAATTGACTTTTGATATGGAAAAAAAAACCCACAAAGTTTTAAATGTAATAGTAATGGTAAAATCCTTTTACTAATCCTTAATACTTCTAATCACTAAAATAGGAAGGAATATAATTAAAAACAAATCTTCCACCTCAAAAATACTCGGTGAAAAAAGAAAAAAAATTGTCTTATTAAATAAATATTAAACCAGAATTTGATGTGCATCATAGGTAGTTCAAAAAGAGAGTGTAAAGACAGGAAGAAATATCAATCTTTTATACAACTAAGCAAAACTCATTATATTAAATACATATTCTCATGATAAATGGTGGATTTAACAGCACACTTTGTCACACAAAGTTCATCCTAGATTCCCCAAGTAACTGGAATAGTTACCTTTCTGTGGAAGCTAAAATTGGCTTTATCCAAAAAAAAATAAACTTCTTTTAGTTTTAAAACAGAAGGTAGCTTTGTAACTTGGATCCAGGTGCCCATAGAAGTTAGTCTCCTACAGAAACTGGGAAACAGGGACCATGTCTTTCTTGATAATTATTCTTAAAGAAAAAGCAATCAGGTCCTTGACAAAGGCATTCCTGGGGTGTAAAACAGGCAAGAGGCTCTTCTACAAATTTACAATTCAAATGGGCAGAGAAATAACTTGCAATTATAGCTTTCTGAAGAAAATATTCGAGGATGCAGTGGAGGAGTATTGCGCTGTTTGCACTAGGGAAATTAATTTTTTTAATTTGTATTTATTCTTAACTAGCCGGTTATTAGCATTAAGGAAGGTCTGAAAAATATTGGTTTGTATTAGCAATCTTTCCCAATTAATTTATCTCTGCAAGTTATCCCTGGATGTGAATACTAACTTTATACCATCTTAACTCAAATTGAAAATAAAAACAGAAGTTTAATAGGTCATTTAATATCTAGGATCTCGTGCGGATGATTACAAACTTCTCTAAGGTATTTCTAATTTTAAAAGCTCCCATTGCTGTTTCCTATTTAGCTATCTTCATTTCCAGAAAAGCAAAGACTAACTTTAGAAACACTGATTTCCAAAATATTGAGAATCATATGTGCAGTAGGGACATCTTTAATTGACTCAAAAACAGGAAAAAAAAATGTCAGGAATCAAGTTAACTTGGAAGTTAATGATGCCATATAAGCGACTTTAAAGTGAGCTTTCCTGGATGTAAGATGACACCTTAAACGTCCCCTAGGTAAAGCTTCCACTCTGCATGGCAGTGCTCAGCAATACAGGAGTCCAGGGTAGACTCAAGTTCTTAAAAATCTCAACTTCTGCTTTAATTTAATTATTCTCATAAAGAGGTGTGTTCAGACGTCAGGAAATAAAAATAAATTTGTTAAAATATTCAACATAGTGTAGATTATAACGAGCACTATTTATTATTTCATAACCATAAACTTTCTAGACATTTTATGTTTTAGGTTCACAAAAAACTTGCAAAGTGGGTATTACTTGCTAATTTTATAGATGACAGTGCAAAACAGGGTCCAATTAGGCAACAATCATCGAAAATGTGTGGAGAAAACACATGGGTGCATGGCTACTTTTTTGCAGCAGTATTTCCAAAAGCAGAAGATTGAAAAATCAAAATCTGCATAAACAGAAACATCCATCCAAGGAGATACTATTCTCCTGTAGAGAGGAATGAGGAAGGTTTTCACACTCCAGTGAAACCATCTCCAAAATTACTCATTGAAAAAAGCAAGAATCCAGATGAGTGTTACAGATTTTGCAAACGGGAAAATTATGTATATGTTTTATTATAGAAGTATATGTGTAATTATGTACCATATAATATGAATGTATATATGTGAACTTGTAGTCCATGCATAAGTGTCTCATTAATATTAGTGGCCTTCAGGAAAGGAATTTTGTGGTTGGGAATTAATACTGGAAGGAAGACTTTTAGTCTTAGAAGTCTTGAACCATGTGAAAGTATTAATTGAAAAAAGTAAATAAAATTTAAATAAAAATCTTACCTACATGTTTTTCACACATAAGCCTTTGTTCTTTATCTGTCATCTAGTGCCTTAAACATTTCAGAAATAAATGCAAAAGGGATTATTGTGGAAGATCAGTCACAGTGGCAGAAGAAATTATAGGAATAGACAGGGGTAAACCTTCTCGGAAGGCCAGGAACGGAGGTTTGCACAGAGTCAGATAGTTTGGCTGAAGGCAACCAGAGTCTCTTTTCAGGAGCCAAAGAGCTTAGGGTGCAGACACAAAGGAATGTAGTTAATCTGAATAGCTTGTTTACTCATGTGGTCCTAAAATCAACCTTTGATCATTCGTGGGCAGGATGGGTCTATCAGGGGAGGGCGACCAGGTTAATTACCCACAGGTGTGTTGACTCAAAGCCTTTGTCAATTAAATCTGTACTAAATAAATGTGAGCATTGCCAGCTTGGAGGGATGCAAACTCTCTTCAGCCCCTAGTGCCAGCAGCTCCCTGGCCCGCTCTTTCACTGAGAATCAGTGTCTGATTACTTGTCTCATCCATCGTGCAACTGGGGTCTGCAGGACAGACCCCCGCACATTATAAATAATATATCTAAATTAATACATTCTTTCAAGTTTCCAACCATCCCCATCAGTCTAAAGCAGTGCACACAAAACATGATCATGGAGCTGGGCAGGGTGACTCACACCTGTAATCCCAGCACTTTGGGAGGCCATGGCAGGTGGATCAACTGAGGTCGGAGTTTGAAACCAGCCTGGCCAACATGGCGAAACCCCATCTCTACTAAAAATACAAAATTAGCTGGGCGTGGTGGTGCAGGTCTGTAATCCTAGCTACTTGGGAGGCAAGATAATCGCTTGTACTTGGGAAGTGGATGTTGCAGGGAGCCAAGAGCATGCCATTGCATTCCACCCTGGGCAACAAGAGTGAAACCAGGTCTCAGAAAAAAAAAAAAAAAGATCATGGATTTGATTCTAGGAATACCAAGATGTCTGTTATTTTTCAGGCATATTATTGAAGTGACCAACACAATCAGCCAATCTTTGACTAGCAAATGCATAATTAGCTTTAATTCAGCAGGGAAAGGTGCCATCTCCTAAATAGCACTATTCCTTCCTCAAAAACAAACCATACATTTCATTTTCTCTGTGTTCAATGTATTAGCCTCGATGTTATCTAATGGCAAGTTGGAACCACGTTAGGAAGATGCTATTATTTAAACACATGCTTCCCAAAAGGTATATATTTTTTGTTTTTATTCATACCTAAAAAAAAACTAAATAAAATCAAAGTAAAATTTTCTTAGCAGAGCGGTGAAGTGCATTTTTCTTTCCCTGGAGTCAATCTGGATGATGGCTAAACTGTATGCTAAGAAAAATTTTGTATCAGAGAAACATCTGGCATTTGAAGTTGACGTATAGGTATTCATGACATTGCATATGCAGTGGAAACACTCATGTCATGATTCTCCATGAGAAGCAGGTGACAGGTGAGCACCCTCTAACCCATCATCCAGGGATGCTGGCAGATGGATTCTACAGGTGTAACAATTAATTACAGACATAATTTAGGAATACTTTGAAACAGATTATAAGAAACAGAGTTTTTCTCTGCATCAGATTCACCTAACTTGTAATGATCACAATTCATGTCTAGCTTTTTACAGTTAAAGAAGAAAAATAAAGGGAAATTTCTTATCCTTCTGAGTGGTATGCGTTAAACACCCCATTTCCATTTGTGTGTGTACATGGTTTAGAAAGAATTTGTGATGATCTGTGATGCTTTTTATACACTGATGTAATATATAAAATGAAACAAAATGTGTGATATAAGGGAAAATGTCAGAAGTTTTAGATGCGGGGTAGATATTTTTAAGGTTTTGCCATTTACTAATTATCTTTTGAAAAAGTAGAATGCTATGATATTTTACAACTAAACCTTTAAAGTTTTCATTTTAAATCAGGAACCAACATGAGTTCCCACCAAAGGATCAATGGTGTGCTTTGACTCAGACATGTATATTACGAAAAAAAAAAAAAAATTCCTAAACGTAGCTGCTAGTCTCTCTAAAGAGAAACCTAAAGCCAAAGTTGGTTGACCTCAAATTATTTTCTGGATCCTAAATGTTTTTCTTTACATATCATGTGAGAATATCGAAGATTGAAGAGTAGTTTTCCAGTGATACTCCAGAAAGGATAAAGGGAAGCGATGAGTCCTTGAGCTAAGATGGAGCACGGATGCTCTTCTGGCCTGGGCAAGGAGAGGAGCAGAGGGGAGGGAGCCTGAAGACACCAAGAGAAACTGCAGGTACAGTAAGTGTAACTCAAGAAGGTACAGATAAATTAAATTCTTTCAGCATGCCCAATATGAGACGTGAGCAGATTGAGAGCCATTAGACTCAGAAAACCCCACTCACCCATCTGGGGAGTGCCCATGAGTTTACTTTTACCCTGTCTCAGGCCATCATCTACATTTACACATGAACTTGTTCAGGTAGACAATGAAAGACAGCACGTTGACAGAATGAGCATTTATCAAAAGAAGCTGAATTAATCTGATAACGAACATTTTAAACACCACCACAAATCTATATAGAGTAAGGTGAAACTAATTTTAAATGATGAACAAAGCCACATTTGCACATTTGAATTGTAAATACAAACCATGTTACTCGTGTCACTCATATCACAACACTGCACTGAATCTTAGTTTCCTGTAAAATCAAAATATTTTCCTTCTGAGAAGGTGTTTAGTGTGAGGATAAAATGCTATTGTATAAATAACATACTTTGCAAATTAATGAGTGCTCTGCCAAAGTAAACACTTATATCATGAACATAAAGAGAAGACATAAATTTAAATTGTCTAAATCCAAGTGTACAAAAAACTTGATAAGACAAATTTTGAAATGGAATTTAGCTTATTTCTGGCTCAGATTTGTAAAAAATATGTTTAGTAAAATTAAGCTTTAGAAAGCTGTTTTCTCACTTTCATTGGGAAAAGCACAATAGTGAAACATACCACCCCCTTTTACCTACTTACATACTACCATGACTACTATAAAAAATTATAAAACAAAAACAGAATTATACAGAGTGTGCACTATCCAAAATTCATCACCAGCAAGCAATTCTAAATAAAATGCTGTTTTAAACTCTTAACTTACTGAAAATCTTGACTTTGTAATGTCCAATAGTTTGCAACTTGATAAGCATATTAGAATACATTGAGAAACATTTCAACAACTCAAACAGAACTCATCAGAGGTTTAGATTTAATTCCCTTGGTGCAGAATCCTGGCATTGATATTTTGAAATTTCTATGCAGTCAGGGTTGAAAACTTCTCTGAGAAGAATGAAGAAAAAAGAGGCACGATGGCAGTGTGCCTGTCTTGACCTTGAATCTGGGCACAGAGGAATAAGAATATCTTTTGAGAACCTAGAAACACAACTTGACACTTGAGTGGTTTTGGTGAATGCTCTGATTCCAAAGAGATGATTTAACAATGCCAGACACACAATTTTCCCTCTTTAAGGAGTTACACCACGCACCCAGAAGAGAAGTCTTAATAGGAAAATTACACCATTCAACACGCAGAAAACCTGATATGTAACAAGAAATAAGCAAATAAATGCATAATACTCACAATATATGAAAAAATATAATTCTACAATTATATACATTTGCTATACATAAATATAAAAAATTGAAATTATCCTATATTATTGAGTTTTTTACATGAGTGACATTTAAACAAAGTGGTATGGCGGTGGTAATTAGTAATAATTACTAATAGGAATACTTAATTATGTATGAGAAAATATAGCAGTATTTAATATTTCTGTCCTCCAAAAAAATATGTTTTAACTTTAAACTCCTTAATATTTAAAATCTGTAAGCCATACTAGTGCATATTCTTAAAATTAATAAATGCATTTTTTTAAACTTTCACTTTAGGTTCGGGCATACATGTGCAGGTTTGTTAGATGGGTAAACCGAGTGGCACAGGGTTTGGTGTACAGATAATTTCCTCACCCGGGTAATAAGTATAGTACCTGATAGGTATTTTTTTCTGGTCCTCTCCCTCCTCTCACCCTCCACCCTCATGCAGACCCATTGATCTATGGGTTTGGTTTTTCTCCTAGTAGACCTGTAGTATAGTTTGGAGTCTGCTTATGTGTTGCCTCCAGCTTTGTTCTTTTTGGTTAGGATTGCTTTGACTCTTCGGGCTCATTTTTGGTTCAAGGTGAATTTTAAATTTTTTTTTCTATTTCTGTGAAAAGTGCCATCGGTACTTTGATAGGAATAACATTGAATCTGGAAAGTGCTTTGGGCAGTATGGGCATTTTTACAGTATTGACTCTTCCTGTCCGTGACCATCAAATGCTTTTCCTTTTGTTTGTGTCATCTCTGATTTCCTTGAGCCATATTTTCTAGTTTTGCTTGCAGAGATCTTTCACCTCCCTGGTTAGGTGCATTTGTTGTATTTCTTTTTGTGCTAATTTGAATGAGATTATGACCCTTATTTGGCTCTTGGCTTGGATGTTGTTGGTTTATAGGAATGCTACTGATTTTTCAGACATTGATTTTTCATTCTGAAACTTTCAGCTGAAGGAGTTTTTGGGCCAAGACTGTGTTTTCTAGATATAGAATTATGTTTTCTGCAAAAAGGGGTAGTTTGACTTTCTCTCTTCCTGTTTGGATGCCTGTTATTTATCTTGTCTAATTGCAATGGCCAGGACTTCCAATACTGTGTTGAATAAGAATGGTGAGAGAGGGCATCTTTGTCTTGTGCCAGTTTTCAAGGGGAAATGCTTCCAGCTTTTGCCCCTTCACTATGATATTGGCTGTGGGTTTGTCTTAGATGGCTTTTATTATTCTGAAGTATGTTTCTTCAATGCCTAGTTTATTGAAGGTTTTTAACCTGAAAAGATTTTGAATTTTATTGAAAGCCTTTTCTGCATCTATTGAGAAAACTATTTTTTAGTACTGTTTATGTGATAAATCACATCAAAAATGTATGTATTAAATGGAGAGTATAAACAGAATTGAATACTTATGCACTTAATAACACAGTAACAATGACATTGATTTCTGTTCCATAATGTGGTAGAAAGTTCACTGTTTTTGTTTCCTTCTGCCATAACTTAGGGTATCCTCCTTTTCCTTTATGTAAAAGTCAAAGTAAATACAGACAAAGGTAAATGAAAGCTTGACTTGCAGCTTTGCTCTTACCAAGTTCACATTATAGTGATTCTTGATGTTGGTCCAATATAGCAAAATTGAGCTAAATATCTTCCCAACAAAACAATTTTAACTTCTGGAACATGTAGGAATTTATTTGTAGGAACAGCAGATTTTTGACTTGGAGAAATTATTTTCCAGCTCTACAAAAATGTTCATTCACTTTGTATCTACAGGCTTGTTTTGGTGGAACAGCTGTATGTCATTCAGAATCTGCATCTATAAATCCATCATAAAGACTATCCAAATTTGAAACATCCATTATTTGTAAACACTTCAAAGCATATTGGATGTCATCAAAATAAACCTCTCTTTCTCTGGGCAATCGTTTTAAAGCACAGATTTAATCTGTATTAATGAAATTGAAGTTGGTTTCCAAAAATTTTTGTTTATAAAGCCAGAATTTCCTGTTGAATTTGGATGCCCTTTACTTGTAAGTATTTCTGAGTTCTGACGCAGTCCTATTTCTGCCAAAAATAAATAACTTTTTCATTGTATGAGTTTTTGTTGCAACCTACAGATGGCATTGAACAACCCTGGGGGAGAGAGTTCATCCGTTCCTAGACAACTTGTGGTATTTTCCAAGATCATTAAACAGTTTTGGGAAAACAGCATATATAGTTCTGATTTTCTTTCATTTCTTCTTCCACCAACTTCAATGTATTATCAAACTGGAGAAAAATATGATTTTTTTCCCTGCACTTTGAATGTATGATTTTATGGCAGGTATCTTTAACATCTTTTCTATGGCCAGCAACATTGGTAACCAGCTTCTAGGCACATGTATAGGAGAGTTATCTTCTTTCATTTCTTTAAGCTAAAAAAAATAGTTAAGTCCTACTATGTATTTTGGGGACACTGAAATGTGACCAAAATGTTTCTTTATAAAAACACCACCACAGGTAAGCAAATGATTTTACACAAAAATGCATGCAGACGATGGAGCAGGTAGCACTGCTTTATCTTTATGCGTAAGCAGTTTATAGACTAAATGGGATTTGCCAGATTTTACCCTTGTACTGTCTGCTGAATATTCACATAGATGAACGAAATTTAGTTTCTAGGTGAACAAGACACCAACTGTCTACAGGTTCACCATCTTCATGGATACCAAGAAGATCATGTGAAGCTATGTATTTTTTTCCTTTTTAGTTGATACATAAGAGGTTACAAATTTCTGGGATACAGAGTGATATTTTGATTCATGTATACAACGTACAATGATCAAATAAGGGTAAATGGCATATCCTTCAGGTTGAATATTTATCATTTGCGTTGTAAGCGTTCAAAATCTATTTTTATTTCTGAAAATACATATTTATGATTAACCATATTTATCATACAGTGCTACAGATGACTGGAGCTTATTTATCTTATCGAGCCATAACTTTGTATCTGTTCACCAACACCTCCCTCTTCTCCCCAGCCCCCTACGCTTCCCAACCTTTACAGACCATAGTTATATTGTCTACTCCTATGACCTCATTACCTCATTTTCCTTTAGCTTCCACATATAAATGAGAATGTGTAATATTTATCTTTATCCCAGGGAATGGTTTCCCAGAACATGTTGGTTTGTTTGTGCTAAAACCAGGACAGTACTGGAAAAATCAGGTATGGCAGTCACCCTACATTCAGAGTAAAGCACTAGTCAAAAGCGTAGAGCATGCTTTCAATATATTTCCTATAATGTGGAGCCCAGAGCCAACATCCAAGGAAAAAGGAATATGGGTGTGTTATTGGCAATAGCTTACAGTATTTGCAAAAAAAATCTCCAAAAAAAAAAGTTTCTTAAATCTCACAAGTACCTTGAATATGCCCCCCTTTCTTTTGTTTTTCCTTGATAAAGGCATATTGGTGTCACCTTTGCTGTTGATGGGATGTGCATTTTCAAGCCAGGAGGCGGCTGCTACCTGAGCAGAGGCTGTGCTCTGTTTCAATCGGCAGTGACTGACCCATGAGTTCCGATGACTTACCCATGAGTTCTGAAGCAGAGCCTTTGGCTCTTTTGAGTAGTTGCTTCCTTCACCCCAGAGCATGCCTGATGTGTCTCTTTCCTTGTAACATGATCAAATCAGAAAATACTCTTCTTTCTCTCCACTGAAAGGATAAGAGATTACTTGTGTGTTCTTGGAGTGGTCATGGGCTGGGATAAAATTCTGATACCTTGCAGGTGATGGTGGAGGTGGGTCTCCAAACCATCATGGCAGGACTTTGTCAAAAGCCCCTCATATGTACACCATCATCTCAAAGTCATGTACATGACAGTGGAAGCTCCTGAGGCTTTTGAAACATTCTTCTTTCTCGCCACCTTCTCAGTCACTTTCTTGAACCCATACACTCAAGTGCTTTCCCAAGGTAAAATGCCAGTGTATTAGAATTGATGTTTCATATAAGGTATGCCAGGCACTTCAGTTACACTGGAGGAAAGGAAATAGCAACAGAACACTTGCAGTCAGGATTTTCCTGAAACATTTTCTAGAACATTCAGTTATAACATTGCAATGACCATGTAAACTATACCAGGTTACGAGAGGAATTTTGAAAACAAACTAGCAAAATCTTTCTAGTAACCATCAAGATAAAAGAGACTTCGGAAACTGACAGGAGAGACTCATATTGGGTGTGACTTCTTCAGATGTTTAATAAATCATTAAATATTTAATACATATCTAACACTCCAGGGTCTTCATGTGTTAATGATTTTCTCTTGTACTTTGTATTAGGTGCTATAGAGATTACTATGCTTGGACAATTTGATTAGAGTATAGCAAAAGTTATGCTAGGGGAGGTACCAGGTTCAACGAGACCAAATAGAATTTTAATCAGCAAATTGATACTATACACAGAAATATTTCCAATATTTTCTGTTGCTGATACGTTTGTACACATTGCTCATCAATCCGAATACATTACAACATAAAGTGTTTACATTTCTTCAGATTATTTAGGAAAAAATTATGCTTATTTTTTAAAAAGTTATTTTCCAACTTGCAATTGAGAGAAGTTTTCGCAAGAACAAGCCCTAAAAGTAAGAAAAGCAGAGTGATGTTGAAGCCACATTTTCTTGATCTGGGTGTTGTGGTGAAATTAAATACTTTCTCATTTAGCTATATCAGTAGACTTACATATGGGAAAGTATCAGGCGTATATGTGAAAAAGCCTATTGTGGGTAGGATTAGATACGCATAACAAATTAAGAGGTTTGTATAATGACCATTTTATCACGATTGCTTCAGTTGGGGGAAAAAATCCCGTGAAACATTAGACTAGGACAAAATTGAAGTGCTTTTATTTTGAAATCAAGAATACAGAAAACTATCATGAAATAATAAAAGTATAGTCCAAAAGGTGACTGTTTTCTTAAAATCAAAATCTACATGCAACGGCATAGATGCAAGTTGATGAGTTTACAAACATTATCTTTGCTCTCCCCCTCTCTGCAGTGCCCTATTTCTTGCTTGTCAATCTGAAAAGTTTCCAGCCTCATTAGCATTGGTATGCTGGGAGGTACTTACCTATGCGAGGGTGGGTTGACACCACACTTTTGCCTTCTGTAGGGGTCCTTATCATACAAATAAAGCTTCCTGTGTTGGATGCATTTTCATAGCTGCATGGATAATTTTAATGTGGTTTTTGATGCATGGGACATTTATGTTGTCAGAACAACAGTTTTACATGATTTGTACAAGAGCTTTTTATGGCTTTTAAAAATGATTCTAAAATCCAGAAGAGGTTTAGCATGAGTGATGGGTAAATGGGCCCAGTAGGAGAAATTGAATATCAGGGGAAAGTCTTTTCACTTGTGAATGTAATTACTGTAACTTTGGTAAGGTCTAATCTGCTAGTTTTTAAGATAAGAAGTAGAACTGGACATAAGATTATAGCTTATAAATAAATTATATATTTTGAACACAAAAGCCACCTTTGGACTATAATAATACATTACATTTGTACTAACTCATGGTTTTCAAAGTACTGTTACCTACATTATTTAATTTGACCTTCACAATCACCTTGAGGTTCAGGCAGGAATAAAAATATTTGTACTGTCATACAACAGATGAGGAGACTGAGGCTCAGATAGGATACAGATTTGAGCAGAAATTTCATAATCTTTTCTTGAGATTTTTAGGATTGCTAGTGAATGAAAGAAATTTCACCAATTAAAACCATAGGATTTCTTTTTTTACTTTATTTATTCATGTTTTTGAGACAAAGTCTCGCTCTGTCACCCAGGCTGGAGTGCAGTGGTGTGATCTTGGCTCAATGCAACCTTCACCTTCCGGGCTTAAGCAATTCTCCTGCCTCGGCCTCCCATGCAGCAGGGATTACAGATATGCACCACCATGCTCAGCTAATTTTTGCATTTTTAGTAGAAACAGGGTTATTGCCATGTTGGCCAGGCTGGTCTCAAACTCCTGACCTCAAGTGATCCACCCACCTCAGTCTCCCAAATTGCTGGGATTACAGGCGTGACCCACTGCACCCGGCTTATAGGATTCCATAGTTGTAATTAATGGAAGCTTATTCAACCCAGCAAGATGATGTAGAAAAATTATTGAACTATCCCTATTTAATTAATTGACTTCCCGTTTAATAAAAAGTTAAAGTTATGTGGATGTATAAGAGAGAAGCAACAATTAGAAGAGAGGGACAGACCACGGTAGTGATTGGCTGTCTTGTCTGTGCCGTAGAAAAGTTTTATTCTAGCAGAAATATTATCAAGAAGTGGCTCCCAAACTGTAAAAGAGAATAATTCATATGGTATTTATTAATTCTGAAGACCTGAAGTACCATTAGCAGACAAAGGCTTAAGGCAGAAAAGTTGACTGAAGTTGCAATATGGCAAAGAGAAGCATATCGCTTGAGTATCGTAGAATTCTAAAGAAAACTGGAGGAAAAACAAACAAATAAAAACATTTACTGGTATTAAGTTTCCCTTCCAGAGTTTGGATGTGTATTCACTATAGTTAAGATGTGAGGTTAGGGGAATAGGTTTCCTTTGCAGTTTATGGCTGGTAAGTAGAAAAACAAATGGTAGAACAAAAGGAAATGGGAAATTTGAGGAATGTAGAGTTGGAGTCAGGGTCAGAGTTGTCAGTTTGAATTTGCTACGATTTGAGTAAAGGCTCAGGATACCAAACAGACCAGGGTAGGGAAGCATTCATCATATGAAGGGGAAGGTGGCTTTGAAATGCTTGCAAATATTTGAAAGTAACAACAAAAGAAGACAAAACAAAATGAAGTGTTTTGTATTTGGGTGAATCATATTAAATTGCCATTTTTGTAGGACAAAGTAGGTTGAATGACAGCAAGTTGATACGGTTTGACCCAAATGCATTTCTTCCGGATTGTGTTAGTTATTTACCTTGATAGAGAAATGATGCAAATAAACAGGAAGTGAAAGGCTCTGAAGAGACCATAATATTTTCTGGTCAATAATTATAGAATATTAGCTTAATGAGAAATATTTACCAATATTCAGTAATTCAGAGATTCAGTAATTCCCCTTTCCTCTCTCTCTCCACCCAAATTTGAACTCAATCCCTGCACTTAATTCTCTTCTTTGCCCGCCCCCCGGCCTCTTTCCCACACCTCAAACACATTTCACTTTTCTTCTTCTTTACCTCTCTCTACTCGTTTCTAAGATTCAATGATCAATTGCGAAGAGCTGGATTTCAAGCAATGCCAGTGGCGGGGATGTGAACCTACCCCAGGGTCTGGATGAACTCACTAGTTAATGGTAATTTATGATATTGGCACATCTAAGTAGAGAAGGAAAATGCATTCCCGAAAGAAAGGCTGGCAATTAGTGTTGTTCTAAACAATGCATTTAAGGGAAAATTAAAATTCCTTGTCACTAACTATTAGAAATTTAGTTTTACTGTTCTTTTTAATACATAAATGGATATTTACCAGACATGAAGCAGAATCAGGTTATTGCTTGTAATAAAATCCTTTTTTATAACTGAAAGAAATAGATCCTTCTAATAAGATCCTTTAAAAATGGTATTATCCTTGCAATACGATCCTTTTCTATAACCTTAAGAAAAATAAAACAAATAACAGTAATTTTATGCAAAATTTGTTTTTGCTTCATCAAATTATAGCATACATATGGAAAAGTTACAATGTGCAAAACTCCTAAATGCACCTGCAGTTCAGGGGATTTTCACACTGCCCACAGCAAGATGTGCATTATTTCCTACAGCTCAACAGGCTCCTTTGTGCCTATCCCTAGTCAATATCCCACAGATGCAGCCAATATTTTGAATTTCGTTATCGGAAATTATTTTTGTCTGAAGTACAAATAATTTTTCATATGGAAATTTATTCTGTATAGCTTTGCAAGAGTCTTCATGTAAATATATTCAGAACAAACATTTCAAAAAATAAATCAAAAACATCTGAGACACAAATGACTCAGAAAACAAACAAGATTCAGATTTTTCATTGAGATACCAACTCCTGCCCGTCTGAGATGACCTGAGATTCTGAGTACGGAGGGGCCGCACATTGTGGTAACTCTGTCTTGGTCTTCAGCACCGGTGACATCTGTCAGTTTTTTAGAAACCACAACACCTTCCCCTAGAAGGGAGCTGTCCAGAATGAGCCCTGGGCATCCCCGGAGGTAGATGAACAGGAAGCAGACATGTGGATTATTCATTAGCAGTCTTAGTTTCTCTTCTTGATAAAATACGTAGTTTCTAAGATGAGACTTAATGCAACAGGTGACTATTTAAGCTGAATTTACGCTGGCACACCTGGTCTACCAGGAGGGCATTTGAGAAGAGTTGGCCAATACAAATCATCCCAGAGAATCTGGGCTTTGTCACCTGACTATCCCCCTGGCCGATTTATCCCCAGCTTCCAGGGTTTTGTGGATTGCAGCATCTTGGTAGTAAAGACACCAATATCTCAGGTCTTAAGTTATGCTCTATATATTTGACGTGCAGTTCTTCCGCTTGTTGGTAATATAACTTTGGGCAAGAAACTTACTGTTTCTGAAATTCAGTGTGATCTTCTGAAAATGCAAGTGATTCTATTTGACACTGTGTTAGAAATTTAGTAAATTAACACATGTAAGATGCTTAGAACAATGTCCTGTGACATATCCCCAGTGGCCAGGATGTGAACCTACCCCAGGCTCTGGATGAACTCACTAGAGTTTATCCCCTTTGCCTGAAAATCATTAAACTTGCAACCATCATCGAGCCTTATCTTAGACAGGCACTATGAACCCAGTTCTCGAAGGTGGAGACTTCACATCTGTTCCCACTTCTCCAGATCTCCAAATGGGAGGAGCCTCTCCTCCACCTATCAGTACTTTGGGTCAGCTTTCTCCATGGTTGCTCCAATCTTCCCTGTGAGAGCCTGGTGAGGTCCAAAGAGGAAAGCCTGCAGGAAGTTCAGAAACCCCCTAGCTCTGTGGCCCCCAGGGGCTTCACATCCTCCTGCTAACCCATATTCACCCTTTAGCAATTTGTTAAAGTTGTTAAATTACTGACCTTCCTACTGGGTTTTATGGCATGCAGCAGTGTCTGTCCAAATAAGTACCTGCTGAACCCCTGTTTATCCCTGTAGGTACCTGTCTCTCTCCAGGTTTTGAATTCATGGTTTGCCATGTGACCTCAATACATTCATGGGTTCAGGACAATACATTAATTGGTGATAGTCTAGATTTTGTTGTTATAATCGCAAAAATAACTGTCCTCTCTATATTTCTAAGTTGAAACTGGAAATCTTAATTTTTAATTTTCCTTTTTATTTTTGTAAAGTACTTAAAAAGTGATGTAAAGCCTGAGAAATACTGTTTAGCTTAAATCTGTAAGTTTCTCTTTGTAGCATTTTTGTTAGTGTTTCAATTCAAATACTTTTTATAATTTTCAGATCTCTTTTATGTACAACTTAGAACACGATCTATGGAACCAGAATGTCTTGATTCATATTTCACTTCCGTTACTTTCTTGTTGAATGATTTTGGGCAACTTAACTCTTCTGATTGGGGTTTTCATTTGTAAAATGGTCATAAGGATAGTAATACACATGTGGTAATTGGGAAAATTAAGTGAAAAGATACATGTAAATGATTTAAAACAGAGGGTGGCAGTATTAAGTAGTTAATACATTTCAGCGTTAATATTTATTATTTGGACCACATATTTAATAACAATACAAAGGAATATTTTGCTAATCCTCTTTGATACTATCTTTCATTATCATGTATTATCAAGTATTTGGTGAGTAATATTTTCTTCCATATTTTATTATTCTTGAGTGGTTATATATTAATTTTTGTATATGTCTTAATTATATAAAAGTAGCATTATATAAAATACACATATTTCATAATTGTATAGTTATGCAAGAGCCTTTACATTATATAGTTTGTTTTGGACATAATTTTATATTTTAGATACCTATCCATATTGATGCAGGTAGACAGTACTGATTTTACCTGTTGCATAATATTTTGCCATGAGACTATTTCATAATTTGTATATTTATTTCCTTGATGGAGTTTTAGATTATATCAACAATTTCCTTTACAAGCAAAGCTAAAATTAGCTCCTTATACATGATTTCTATCCGCATGTGGATATATTACGAAGCACTGTAATGTCACAAAATAGAAACACCTTTTTAAAACAGGTATTTCCATATCTTTTTAGGAGTGTTTTAACCTATCACCTTTATATGTGGATTCCTGTTTTTATACATCCTGGTTCATATTCACATTAGTAAAAAAGAATCTCTATATATTCTGGATTTATATACATCCTTTATTGAATTATTCACCTCATAGCTGCACACTGCTTAATTTCAGATGTTTTAGGTAAATGCCCCTCTTGACTTCTTTGACTTTTGTTTGTTGGCTGTTACTGTTTTGTATAAATTTTGAAATGAGTTTTTACAAATTCGAAAAAAAACTTGTCATAATTTCTCTTGGAACTGTATTGAAGTTAAAGATTATTTGGGGGATAGGTTTCTTTATGATAAAGTCTGGTGTATCATGCAAGTATTAGACTGTTCTCTTTATAATCTTCTATCACTTTTATTCATAGAGACTAATACAATTGCCTTAGAATAAGTACTATGAGTGTTACCCTGTTTTTACCAGTACTGTTGTAGAAGATCAGTCAGAGTGGTGGGAGAAACTATAGGGAAAGGAGCAGGCCTTCTGAAAGTCAGAAGGCTCTGAATAGCTTCGGGGAAGAACAAGCTGAAGGCAGCTGTTGTCTGACTGTGAGGCAGAGGGCAAGGAGTAGGTACAAGGGAGTATAGGGGAATTTATCTTAAATAAGCTTGTTTACTTATGTTGTCCAAAAACCGACCTTTCATCATCCACATGCGCAACTGCTCCCTGAAAGGGGGTACAATGTTAATTACCCGCAGACTGTGTTTGCTCCAAGCTTTTGGCATTATCTCTGTACTGAATGAAAGCAAGCAGCTCCAGGTGTTTCAGACTGCTCACTCTTTGGCCACTAGTGCCTGGCAGGCCCCTAGCTGCTCTTACACCGCATACCTGTGTCTGAGTACTCCTTTCATCCATTGCTCTGCCAGGGTCTGGGGGACAGACCCGGCAGCTGGTGCTGCATGTAAGGAATGCTACAACAGATTGTGACGGAGCCCTTCAAAATGAAGGTGAAGTGACTGCGCAGTAAGTAATTGGTGCCTACTCAGGATTTCCAAGTTCAAGGGAATTTTCAAGCTAGGGTTTCATCGTTGGAAAACAGTTATCAGCTCAACACCAACAGTATATAAAAGTATTGCAACAGTTGCTTAAAGCTACCAGCACCTTGGTTTCCAAGGCCCAATTAAGGGACCTAATGCAAACCGTTGTTTTTCATAACCCATAGGTTCCAGAAGAAGGCATGCTAGACCAAGAGGTCTGGGAACAAGTGGGGAGAAATCTTAAACGACATCATGCACAAAGGCAATGCGTCCTAGTGACATCGTTCATGTTGTGGGCCTTAGTTACCACTGCTTTGGCCCCACTTTACACAGAAAAGCCTAGAAAAGGAGAGGAGGAAGAACCATCACCTACCTTACCACCACCTCCTCCTCCTCCCTCAGCCCCACTGTTACCTAGTAAAGACACCAAAGAGGAGATGGAGGTTTCTCCTGAGTCCCTTCCCCCAATAAATTGGAAAAAAGACAAGGGATACAATATAGTTACAGGACCCTGTCATAGGCAACCAGCATTAGAAGAGGAGCTCTTGGCCTGCCCTGTGATGTAAGATCAACAAGGCAATCGGGTACATGAACCCATTACTTTCAACAATTATAAAGAGATAAGAGAAAGCATTAGAGAAAATGGAGCTGCTAGCCCATTTATGAAAGTATTAATTGAGGCCATAGCAGACAACTTCCATATGACCCTGTGGGACTGGTCAGTATTAGCTGAAACAACTTTACAGGGCAGTCAAAACCTCCTCTGGAGGGCAGAATTTGATGAATCGTGTGAACAATAGGCCAACCAGAATCAATTGGCCGGGCAAAACATAACAGCTATGATGCTCCAGGGGAGGGGTCCCTATGTTAATATACAATCTCTAATCATGCCCATCCCTGTTAATCTTTGGGGATAGGACCTATTAGCCCAATGTGGGGGCACCCTGCAGACACCTTCCTAATAATGACCACTGCTGTGATTCCTCCCCTACCCGACATGGCTCTCTCAAGATCCAATTTGGGTAGAACAGTGGCCTATAAAGGGAGTGAAATTACAATAAGCCCATGAATTAGTTGAGGAACAATTAAAAGCCAGCCATACAGAACCATCAAACAGCCCTTGGAATTTGCCCATTTTCGTCATTCCCAAAAAGTCTGGTAAATGGAGACTTTTGCGTAGCTTACATGTTATCAGTGCTAATTTGCAACCTATGGGGCCCCTTCAACAGAGACTCCCTTCCCCTGCGGCAATTACTCGAGATTGGCCAATAGTTATTATTGACGTGAAAGACTGCTTTTATACTATTCCCCTTGCAGAACAGGACAGACAAAAATTTGCATTTACAATACCAGCTATTAATAATGAAAGGCCACCTTGCCAATTTCATTGGAAAGTACTTCCTCAAGGAATGCCAAACAGTCCTACCATGTGTCAGTATCATGTAGATCAGCTTCGATCCCCAGTAGAAAATTTCCTAATTGAAAGATGATCCATTAAATGGATGACATCTTACTTGCGGCCCCAATGAAGCCGATACTTTTGAATTTATATGCCTCTATCAAAAGGAATACACAGTTAAGAAGTTTCATCATAGCACCTGAAAAAGTACAGATATCCTCTCCTTGGAAATATCTTGGATACATACTAACTTCCCAATCAGTAAGACCTCAAAAGTTTAAACCGTGACAACTTTCACACCTTAAATTTTCAAAAATTATAGGTTGATATTAACTGGCTTCATCCCACCTTGGGCATAACTACTGATAAGTTACACAACCTGTTTTCTATCCTAAAGGACAATGCAGCCCTGGACTCCCCCAGGTATTTAACCCCCAGTGCAAAAAGGGAAATTGAAGAAATAGAGCAAGCTATTTCTCAGAGGTAACTAGATCACATAGACCCATGATATTCAGTCCAATTATTTGTATTTCCTACTAAACATTCCCTAACAGGATTAATAGGACAGATGGCCCAGGGCTGAGCTTTCTAAAATGGGTTTTTTGCTCACATATTGGGATTAAAACACTATCTCCCTAAGTCCAGCTAGTTTAAGTCAAGTCATCTATACAGGCTGCAGACAATGCAATCAGTTGCTAGGTTAATACCCTGATGTCATAAGAATACCCTTGGGTAAAAAGCAATTTGAAGCAGACTGACCCTATCTCTGGATCTTTGGAGAGCACTGATTATGCAGCCCATATAGAACATGCCCTTCCTGCTGACAAACTACTTCAGTTCTTATCTCATACTCCTGTAGTTATGCCTACAAAGGTAGTTCACTCCCCCATACCTAATGCTTTAATGCTTTTCACTGATGGCTCTGTAAAAATGCAAAAGCAGCTAGCTGGTGGGAACCACATAACTCCCTTACTCCATCTGGACTCACTAGCACTCAGAGAGCTGAGGTTAGAGCCCTAATATTGGCCCTGGAAACCTTTTCCACTCAGCCCATCATTATTGTTAGTGACTCTGCTTATGCTGTTTATTTATTGCAGAACCTTGTGACAGCCCTCATTAAGACCATTCTTGAGCCCACTCTGTGTGCACTTTTTCTTTGACTTCAGCAGTTGCTGGATCTGTGAACACATCTTGTTTTTAATCACACACATTCGAGCCCACAGCTCGCTGCCTGGCCCACTGGCTTATGGCAATGGTCACGCACACCTGCAGGTTATGACATCACTGCTTGACCAAGCCACCCAATCACATCAATCCACCAAAATTGGAGAAACTTATCTAAACAATTTCAGTTCACCAAAAGGCTAGCTAAACAAATTATCCTGCAATGCTCAGTTTGCCAGCTCACAGGTACATCCCCTCCTTCAACAGGTGTTAACCGTAGAGGACTAGATCCTAATCAGTTATGGGAAACAGATGTTACACATGTCCCTGATTTTGGAAAACTAAGATATTTACATGTATCTGTTGATACCAATTCCTACTTAATTAGCACTCATGCTTTTCCTGCAGAGTCCACTCCATATGTCATCAAACATCTTAACTTTTGTGTTTATGGGGTGGCCCACAAAAATTAAAAGTGATAATGTTCTGGCTTATGCCAGCTCACAATTTCAACAATTTTGTCACACATGGAATGTCCAGCATTCCAAGAGTATCCCGTACAACCCCCAGGGACAGGCCATAGAACATGACCATTCCACCCTTAAAAACATGCTCAGAAAACAAAAAAGGGGGAATATGTATAAGGACCCTGCAACACTACCAGCACAAGCCTTATTTACCCTGAATTTTTTAAATTTAGATGGTAAATTTCAATCAGCTATAGAAAAGCACTTTGTAAAAATCACTCATGATATAAAACCTTTAGTTTTATGGAAAGATGTAAATAGTAATATATTGTATAGTCCAAATGATTGGCTAACATGGGGAAGAGGATATGCATGTTTTCACATCCCTTCAGGTCTTCTTTGGATTCCAGCAGGAGGCAACAAACCTTACCACAGTGTAGCTAGGAACCAACTAGGTACCAGGAATGAAAAAAATGACCCTGTATGTCCTGCAACCCTGGACAATGTGGCTTCCTCAGATGACACAGCCTCCAGACATTACTTTGGAGATGCTGAAGAAGACAACTCAGGAGGCTGAGCAAATCCTACTCCAGACACAGACACAATTCACTCCAGAAAATGTGTTCCTTGCTATGCTTTCTGTTGTACATTGCAACTCTCATAGGTGTTAACCTTTTTTATTCTGTCACTTTGCCTGCTACCTGTACCTGCTACAGGGCCCATCTTCTAGATCTACATTACTTCTGCCTTATTACTTGGGCAGACACCCACTTCCTAGCTTGTAACAGTGTGACTGCTTGGCTAGGAAGGATTGACATACTCCCATTTGGGCCCCTCAGTAATGGCACACATTGGACTGAGGTGCCAAGTAACACTACATATCATGCCTTGATTGGAAAAGAATAATACTGATTTATACTCATGTTTGTCTGTTATTTACTAATTCTAGGATTCAAAGTCAGAACATGAGCTGTAACCACTGCACCTGTCAAGCTTGTCGCTGCACACATCTGTACTCTTCAATCAACAAAACCTGATGCAAAAAAACAGAAAACGGGGAGATGTAGGTGACTGGTCAGAGTGGTAGGAGAAACTATAGGGAAAGAAGCAGGTCTTCTGAAAGGTCAGAATGTTCTGCATAGCTTCAGGGGAGAATAAGCTGAAGGCAGCTGTTCTCTGACCCTGAGGCAGAGGGCAAGGAGTAGGTACAAGGAAGTGTAGGGGAATTTATCTTAAATAGGATTGTTTACTTATATTGTCCAAAAACCAACCTTTGATCATCTACACACGAGACTTCTCCTTGAAAGGGGGGAACAATAATGTTAATTACCCACAGATTGTGTTTGCTCCAGGCTTTTGGTATTGTGTCTGCACTGAATAAAAGCAAGCAGCTCTAGCTGTTCAAGACTGCCCACCCTTCGGCCACTAGTGCCGGGCAGTCCCCTAGCTGCTCCTACACTGCATGTCTTTGTCTGAGTACTCCTTTCATCCATCGCTTGGCCAGGGTCTGTGGAACGGACTGGGCAACTGTAAATCAAAGTGTTCAGTTCCGTCTATTTTACTTATTAGGTAATGTGTGATATATAAAAAGTTACCAAATTTCTTAATCTTGATTTTTATCTAAACATCATACCAAATGCTTTTATAAGTTATAAAGATTTATTTTCAATTTAATATGTAGAGAATCAAACTGAGAACAAATAGGTTTTCAAATCTGTCATTCCAAACATTATACAGGTGTGTATGTGTGAGACAGTGTGTGAGTGTGTGTGTGTGTGTGTGTGTATTATTCTTTTGGCTAGGTTCTCTCATACAGTGCTGATGAGGGATACTGACATCAGGTGCCCTGCATTATTTTTGTTTTTAATAAAAATACCTCAAAAAATCTACTGTGAAATATTATGCTCCCTGTGGTTTTCAGTAAGCAAATTAGAAAAGCAACTACTTAAGTATAATGTACATATACATATTACGTACATATACACATATATGGAGACATATATATGCATATATGTATATATACTCATAAATTCCTGATTATTACCAAGGACATTTACCATATCTATGTGGAAAAATATGATTTTCACCTTGAAAATGTTATCTTTTGAATTACATCTTATGTGTTAAATTACTTAGAGGAAATTTTACTTTTCATAATGCATTTTATATATACCTGTTATATTAAAGCATATTATTTTGGGATCCATTAAGAATGTGAAAAAATTAAGGTTGGGTTTTCATTGAAATTTTAGTGAAATGTTTATATAAAACACTCTGTACCTGATATTTTTATAGCTGAGAGTGGAGGAGTAAGGAAGGTTAATGTAATTACCATTTCAAATCTTTATGTTAATATAACCCAATTCCATTTCAACCAATTATGGTAATTTTATACAAAATTCTCCATTTATATTTAAAAATTATACAAAATTTTTGAAAATTTTTTTTTTACATCTCCACTTTCTTTGAATTTATGTCCCCTTCTCTTTATGTTTTTCCTCTACTTTTTCCTTTTTCAGTTTTTGTAGATATTTGTATGTATCTTCTTTCTCAGTTTTTGAACTACAAGACTTTTATAACTACTGGTCTTTGCTATGATTTCCTTATTTTCTATTTGATCAATTTCTCTTATTATTACCTTCCCTCAATCTGTTTTGAAACAGGTGTTATTTTTAAATCCCTTAACACTTTTGTCTTTAATGTTCACTCCTTCTTTCCTGCTTTTTAAATTCAATCTGTTAATTTCCTGGGACATATTTTAACTGCATCCCATAGCTTGATACTTACACTTTTCATTATCATTCAATTCCAAAACATACACTATTTTCATTAACATTTTTTAATATTTAATTTAATTAGAAGTCACTTCATTTAAGTTTCAAGACTTGTGCTTTGTGCTATTTAAATCATCTCTAATTGTGTGACTTTGTGTTAGAAAACATGTTTATGTTTCATCAATTCATTCTAATTTAATGAGGGAATCTTTATGACCTAGTATATTTTATTTCAAGTATACATAAAAATGATTATATCTTGTTAAATGTATAACTCCTGTTCTACACACATCTTATTTTTGATATGCATCATTCATTTCTGAAGGAAGTTTGCTGAGATATTTCACCATGAAGTTCTCTATAATCTTGTATGTCTTTTAAGTCTGTCTTACATCTATTCAGATGACTTTTTAAAGTCATCTTTATGTACAGTAAACTGAATCTAGTTAAAGTACACAAGGCAATGAGTTTTGACAAACGTAGGTATCTATGAAACTACCATAGTGAAAAATGAGAACCTTTCTAAATCACCGAGAGATTGTTCCTTCCACGTAGAAGTTGATCCTATCCTCTGATTCCTTGACAGATTATTGACTTGTCACCATAGATGGCATCTCGTTTTTAGGGTTTCATATTAATGGAACCACATAGTGTGTACTCTTTTTTACTTATTCTTCATGATTCTGACATTCATGTTTTTGCATGTATCCATAGTTCCTTTGTATTTTGTGGTGGTACTCTATTTTGCTAATGAATTCACCTGCTGCTGGATGTTTAGGCAGTTACCAAGTTGAGGCTATTGTAAATAAAGGTATCGCTGAAACAGGAGAAGTTCCCTTTTCCCCCTCACAGCGTGTGCAGTAGAGATGTGGATCACTTCTTCAGTGCCCTGCTGCTCAAACCCCTATGGGGAGCATGCAGACGGGCAAGATGTGGGAGCGTTTTCGGGGCTCCGACCCCATGGCAGCATCTAGGGTTCAGTGTTTACAGCTCCTGAAGCCCTAGTTGGCGTGTGTTACAGTGTGGTCTTTCAGCTTCACCATCTGCAGGTGGCTCAATTAGACCCTCTGCCTTTTCACAAGGACAGAGGGCTTTCTGTATCCTGGGTTCTGGCCCTTGTGTAACAGAAACATAATTGGATCAAATGTGGGCTTGAGAATGAGTACAAGGTTTTTTTCTGTGTTTTTTTTTTTTGCTTGGTTTTTTGTTGTTGTTGTTGTTGTTTTTTTTTTTGGAGACGTAGTCTTGCTCTGTCACCAGGCTGGAATGCAGTGGCATTATCTTGGCTTACTGCAACCTCTGCCTCCCGGGTTCAAGCAATTCTTCTGCCTCAGCCTCCAGAGTAGCTGGGACTACAGGCATGCGCCACCAAGCCCGGCTAATTTTTTGTATTTTAGTAGAGATGGGGTTTCATCATGTTGGCCAGGATGGTCTCGATCTCCTGACCTCATGATCCGCCCACCTCAGCCTCCCAAAGTGGTGGAATTACAGGTGTGAACTACCGCGCCTGGCTGAGTGCAAGGTTTTACTGTGTGTTGGAGGTGGCTCCTAGCAAGATGGATGCAGAGAGAGAAGGGGGATGGAGTGGGAAGGTGGTCTTCCCCTGGAGTCAGGCCATCTAGTGGCTGGACTCTCCTCCGACTGCCCCTGGCCAAATTCCCCTTGGCATCTGCGTCATTCTGCTGTCGATGGCCTGCTGGTGTCTGCCAGTGTGTTCTTCTGCTCCTCTCGATGTCCAGCCATTTGTGTCTGTTCCCTCTAGCGTCTTGGATTTTTATGGGCACAGGATGGGGAGCGTGGCAGGCCAAAAGGTAAATTTTAGGCATGAAAACAGAAATGCTTGTCCTCATTTAGGTCAATGGGCACAGTCCCGAGTGTGGAGCCCCCTGGCATGGACCTCGCCCTTCTCTACCCAGTACTTCCCTGCCTCCCTCCCATATCATTACAAATACTTAAGTATACATATTTTTATGACAATATACGGTTTTATTCCATCTTTCTAAACACATAATCAGACTTTCGCACTTTACTTGTCCCATTAGGTGTGCATTTGTATTTCATTGTTTTCATGACTCTGATAGAATTATCATAATGATCATTTTTGATGTAACAATTATTTTTATATGATCGTTGTGAGCTATTTATTGTATCACAAATTTGTCCTGGGTCTTCTCCCAGTTCCTCTAGTTGGCATTTTCAGCTTCCTGGCCATGCTGTCACTATGGATACTCTCAAAGAGGAAAAAAAACAGAAAATCCATTTCATGTAAGCTGATTCCTCCAAGTCTGTACTATTGTCCACCCTTTTCCAATAACTAAATCAATGAGTAAAATTTACCTGCTCCTATTCACTCTCCAGTACCTTTCAGAAATTATTGTTTTGTGGTTTATAGATTTTAAAATGGTTTACTGTAAGTTACTCTTTCATAGCACAAGTGGAACTCGGGCTACTCCTTCATTCTACTTTGTCTTTTTGTGCAGGATGCTGAGCCTATCATACATTTTAAAATACTGAATGCTATTCTAGTGGAGCTGTGGAAGCTTTCTCTATAGATGAATGAATGAGTTAATTAATGCCCACTCCCTACTCTCATTTCTCAGTCCTGTCAAGCAAAACTCTAAAGTGTTGCATATATATGTGATGCAAATGAAACATATCATCTTGTAAAACAGCATTGTGTGGTGTTCACCCATTTTCAATTCCTGTAAATGGCATGATAGTATAGTTGACAGGCTAGTCCCTTTTCTTCCATGATGCTTCACACGGTTTTAGCATCTAGTTATATTTCACTAGGTACACATAAAATGTTTATTGTAAGTATTGCCTAGACGTTCAAACTTTTCATTTCTCACTTTCAGTTTCTAGTCGCCTACTGATAGACAAAGTAATTAATACTCCATTAGCATGAATGACATGTGGATAAACACCCTTTAAACCTTGACATCTGAACCCATTTGACATGATCTTCTAAGCTCTGCAGTCAAGAGTGAGTTCGGATTAGTTGGTGTGTCATAGAATGTGTACATACTTAATTTGACTAAATTAGGCCAGATTGTCCTCTACAATATGTGTGGCATATGGTTTCCAATCATCCCGTGATCTTGATGTATTTTTCTATTAGTACTCAGCAATATTCTTCTTAATCTATATAAATGGTTTTCACTTTAAATTCCCCTTTGGTTGATACTAATATTTGCTTTAATTTGCATTTCCCTGAATAGAATTTTCTTTCCAATGTATGTCATTATAAACAGTTGTGCCATTTCTAAATAGTATACAGCTAGATTTTAAACTCAAACTGTAAATTTGTTACTAGGCAAATTTAGTTCATTTATAGTCACTGTTACAAATGTCCCATTTGTAGAATTTAAGAGTTATCAAATAAGCTTTATTTGTGTGATATTTCCTGTTCATTCACAGTCCACTTTGTCAGTTAACTGCCTATTTTTGTAAATCTCTTTATCAAAATTATTTTGTATTCTTGAACCTGCCTCCCAGGTTCAAGCTCCCGAGTAGCTGGGATTAAAGGCACCTGCCACTGCACCTGGCTAATTTTTGTATGTTTAGTAGGAATGGGGCTTTGCCATCTTGGCAAGGCTGGTCTTGAACTCCTGACCTAGTGATCCACCCACCTTGGCCTCACAACGTGCTAGGATTACAGGCGTGAGCCACCACACCCGGCCTATTTTGTGTTCTTTAGGCCACAGATCCTCCCTTTGTGTTGAAACTTAAAATTCCTTCTCAGAACAGTTTTGAAATGCACAAAAAATACATGTATCTTGTCTATTATTTGTTAATTTTAACCCATCTTCATTGTCTTGGATTTCTGCACAACTTGCGTGATTATTTGAAGGTCTGCTCCTCTTCCTATTTGAGATTCCTTATTTGTTGCCAAGTCTGCTTCCTGTTATGTTGCAAGGGCGTCATGTGCTTCTGGTAGCTTTGTCAGCAGCTTGTCTTTCCAGCAGAGGAACCTCCTATTCCTGATGGGACACCACTTATGACCCTGTCTGACTGCTCCATTTTTCTCTTCTCAGCAGCGTTACTTACTGCTGTAACCTTTGGTGGACATTTACTCAAATCTACTCATACACACACACACACACACACACACACACACACACACACACACACACAAGCAAGAAAGAATGGAATTCTACCAGCTGTTTTAATTGCAAGTACAAAATTAATTTCTTCTCCACTTTGCAAGAAGTATAAGTCTTCAAAATACAACAGAAGTACAATCAGATTCTTTATATTGGCCAGTGTTGTTGGTTCAACCATTTAAAATGACTGTCTTTTTCCTCTTCATTCAAAGTTACTTCACTTGTAGTTTTAGTTTTATGCTTATGTTATAGGACAGTGGTTCCGATCCAGGTCCCAAGAGAGGGCTCTTGGATCTCATGCAAGAAAGAATTCAGGGCAAGTTCACAGTGCAAAGTAAAAGCAAGTTTATTAAGAAAGTAAGAGAACAAAAGAATGGCTACTCCATAGACAGAAGAGCCCTGAGGGCTGCTGGTTGCCCATTTTCATGGTTATTTCTTGATGATATGCTAAACAAGGGGTGGATTATTCATGCACCCCCTTTATAGACCATACAGGGTAACTTCCTGACATTGCCCTGGCATTTGTAAACCGTCATGGCACTGCTGGGAGTGTAGCAGTGAGGATGACCAGGGGTCACTCTTGTGGCCATCTTGGTTTTGGTGGGTTTTGGCCAACTCCTTTACTGCAAGTTGTTTTATCAGCAAGGTCTTTATGACCCGTATTTCTGTGCTGACCTCCTATGTCATTCTGTGACTGAGAATGCCGTAACCGTCTGGGAATGCAGCCCAGTAGGTTTCAGCCTCATTTTACCCTGCTCCTAATTAAGACAGAGTTGCTCTGGTTCACACACCTCTGATACTGACAGTGAGAAAATAAACACAACACTGAGAATATAGTTTTAGAAAAAATAAACCAATTTTTAAATAATCTGCCAGTAAAAGCTAGACTATTATAGAGAACTGATTTGAAAAAAAATTATTTGCCTCCCAGTTCTTGGAACAGTTGTTAGAAAGATTATGAGGGTCAAGCAGATATCTGATCTGAATCTCAAACACATTCTTAAGACATTCTTCATGAAGATGAATGATGGTGGAGTTTATTAATTTCTATGGAACCACAGACCGTTACTAATGCCAGTTTCTCCACCTAAAGGCTTTTGAATGTCTCTCTATAGCGCTCCACTCTGTGTGCTCACCTGGGTATGTTCCTGTAACAAGAACACACTTTCCTGCCATCACTTTTGAAAGCTGGGTTAATTAATTTACTGAATTCTCAATGTGGTAAACTGGGAATGCGAATCTTCACAAAACAGTTTAAGTGAATGCACAAAACCAATAAGTGAGAGCCTAAGAGCTATTAATTGACAACTGAGCTTTCTGTTCTCAGCTCTCTGCTCCAACAACTATCTTTGCATTAGGCAATACGAAGAAATATCACTGCAGATTGCACGCAAGCTAGGTGTGAAGAAACAGGCGAGACACCAGCGGAAAGTACAAAACTCTATTTTCTTAAGCAACAAGTTTCAACTTGTCATTTCCCTGATTCAATTGTTCAGCTGACCTTGGTTCAATTCTCGGTATTGACTTGGGTGGTTGATCCTAGGTATGTGGGCTCTGACTGAGATAAATGTTTTTCCTGCCATCTGGCTATTTCATAATAACTAGCAATTAGAGTCATTTGATTACACTTTTCCAAGAGACAGAGAAGTAACATGTTTTTATACAAACCTATTTTTTAAATAAGCATAAAAACATTGAAAGAAATGACGTTTTGGTTTGGCTGTGTTCATGAAGATATAAGATCAGACTTGATTCTTGCTGCTCTGAGCTGTAAGAATCTCATACAATATTATTCATTCTCAATTTACGCTCAGAATGATGAAGTCAGAAGCTGTTTCTTTTTTGTCTTAAAAAAACCTTTATAATTTCTCTTAATCTGGCAGCCTCATCTCCGATCTTTGTGCTTATAAATTTAGCTTTAACTATTTTCAGTTCTTATCAATTTCCAGGGAAACTTCACATTGTGCTAATTATTGAGCGTATCTGCCAGCCATAGCAAAATTCACTTATACATAAAATACTTCCACACACACTACAGGTAAGACACACACACACACTTCCCAGGATCTCATGAACCTGCAATTATGGTGTCAGCCAGTGCTGGAGTCTTTTATCTGTGGGCTGATTTGAGGAAGTCCCTGCTTCTAGGTTCCCTTAGCGGTTGTTAAAGGAAGTAATTTCCTCTTGCAGTGTTGGATCAAGGGCTTCATTTTCTAGCTGGCTGTTGGCTGGAGGGTACCCTGAATTCCTTATAACCTGGGCTTTCTCCACCTAGCAACTTGCCTTATCAAAGCCATCAAGGGATAGTCCTCTAGCAAGATGGCACTTACAGTCTCAAGCAATGCAATTATGGAAGTAACAACCCATCACCTTTGATGTGTTCTCTTTGTTCTAAAGAAGCACAGCTCTAACCCATACTCTATGAGGGGGGATTATTAGGAGCATAAATACAGGTAAGGACATTGGGGATCATTGTGCAGCCTGTTTTCCACAAAAAGAAAAGCTGAGTAATGTAAAAATGACCTCCAAGAACCAAGAATCAAGATGATATACTAGGATACAGTGTGTTTCAGACTAAATGTAAATTTTAGCTAATAAAAGAGTGGCAATAAAAAAATTCTACTTTAAAAAAAACATTGTAAAATATACATTTAAGTTGCACACTGAATAATCATATAGTTTTACATTTCTATCAATGGTATTCACCATTAATTAAAACTGTAACATGTATGTATTATAAAGATAAGAAATGATTATATTGTTCATTTAGCATTAGGTTTATCTTCTAATGCTATCCCTCCCCCCACCCCACAACATGTATACACATGTAACAAACCTGCACGTTGTGCACATTTACGCTGAAACTTAAAGTGTAATAAAAAAAGATTATGTTTTTATCCCTTCAATTCCAAAGTGCTTATTGAATAATTAAGGAAACAAGTGCTAATAATATAGTTTTAGCTTTGACTTCTTATTATCAATTATTTGAGAGCTGTTCATCTATGCCTATATAATACTCATCACACATATACAAACTCCACCACGCAAGAAAGAGCTAAATGGTTAAACACACAATGGACTTTTTCAGTGCAAGTCTAGCAATTTAAAGAAGAAGAAGGAAAAATGTCACAGAAATACATTGAGAAAAAGGGGAGAGAGTGGTGCTGGTTTTCTCACATATACACCAATCGTTTATATAAATGTATCATCACAGCATTTTGTAAACTCTTTTTCATTACCTTTTCACTTTGCTCACCTGAATAATCTTTGTATTCTCAATATTTATGCAATTGTTTTCTTTTTCAAGTATTTCTTTCCATGTTCTTAAATCATTTACTTTAGTAATGATTTTTTCTTTCATGTGTTTTACATGTATTTTGGCAATTCTCACTTATCTCTTTCTAAAGAAATCTAAGCCTGTACTACTCCTCAGCACACTCTCATATCCCAAACTGATCTCTATTATGACCTATAAAAACAAAATGTATTCAAAGTCTCTTTTGTTAGTGGCTTATACATATTTTACATCTACTTTTCCAGCATCTTCTTAGTATAGGTAAAAATAAGATAATAAGTCACATGGTAAAGAAAAAGATCATATATATGTGTGCATTATGTGTGTGTATACCTGTCTGTCATGGAATCAACTTTTTTCCTTGTAAAATTATGTGTACTTTTATAAGAAATTATATATTATTTATATATACTTATAAATATATGCAATTATAAATACAAATTATTTTATAATATATAATATATAATGCAAAAATATATATTATATATTATATTACATATATTATGTATATATGTGTGTGTGTACATATTAAAGACATCAAGGAATAGTTCTCTAGCAAGATGGAACTTAAAGTCTTATGCAAAGCAAATACGGAAGTAACAACCCATCACCTTTGATGTATTTTATTGGTTCTGAAGAAGCACAGCTGTAACCCACAATCTAGGAGAGGGGATTACACAGAAGCACACACACAAGGAAGTAAGTACAGGAAGGAAGTAAGCAACGACATATATATGGTCTGGCCATGTTGCCCAGGCTGGTCTCAAACTCCTGGGTTCAAGTGATTCTCTCACCTCAGCCTCCCAAAGCACTGGGATTCCAGGCATAAGCCACTAGGCTCAGCCAAGGAGTCAACTCTTTAAGGTGTTAATATAGTATTACAATTGTCAGAACTCCATAGGAATATTGACCAAAAAAAAAACCACACATAAATTTTAACTCTGTGTATTAGAAATTAGAATTTGTATCTATTTTCTTATTTGTTTTCACATTCAAAGAGACAGCTATCTTGCTGCTTTATACTTTTTATCCTGTCCTCCCCACTTCTGTGTGGAGGCAGCACCTAGTAATGGTAAGCCACTGAAGCTTAGCATTCTTTGTAGCCCATGTACTAAGTGTGTTCTCGTGGCTGCATGTGATTTCTTTGGTTTCTTAACTGTTCTAGTGATAGACTAAAGCCCTGAACCTAATGGTATCAGGACACTATTGCACCAACGTAAAGTTCAGCTCCCTGCTCTACTCCGTCATGCTGCTTGGAGCACACCTTCCTTCAAACTAGTGATACCACATCAGCCTACTCCAGCCCCACATCCGCGACGCTGAACACCGACCCTGCAAAGAACTGCTGAAGAAGAAGGTGTATAAGCCTTCTGATACCCATGAGTTAATATTTATGTGTATGTAGACAGGTTGAGTGGGGAAAAAAGGAAATTGTTGTGATAATAAAATAAGTGGTTTAGAAATACTTTTCCTCCAGAAATAATTATTCCTTAAATTACTTCAAATTAACAAAAATGGTTAAGTTAATGTCAGCTCTTTATAGTTGGGAGCATTTGTAAAATTACAAAATATGCTTTTAATTTAAAAATAGCATAATTAAAATATACTAATGATCTGCATTGATATAACTAAATCTACAGCTAGAAATGGCATTTCTCCTATGTACAATGGATCTACTCAAGTGGAATGTGTCCACTAACGTGTGGAAATGTGTCATGGATTTAGATTCAGTGTTAAGTCTATATAGCATCTCACAGTTCAGATCCTTTAGGGCAGCAGTATTTACTGAAACAGCATGGGACAGTGTCACCTTTCAATGAAAATGCCTCAGATGTCATGTTACCACATTGCCTGTAGAACTTGCTTCACTGCTTTCTGGTAGGGTTCTTTTCAATAAGGTATAATTTATTAAAAAGGCACAAAAAGAGTATCTATGGTGTGTATTTATGTATGTATTTCTACGTATTAGCACAAAATATCTCTGCGTGTATTTTCATGTATTAGCACAAAATGCCTCTCTCATGAGTATGTGTGTACATACATATAGAGTATTCGTTGGTAGAAATTTAGGTGACAAAGTGTGGAAAATTGAACATATTTTTAGCAATGTTGGGTGGTGCCATTGGAGCAGTCTCAAGATCTTTCTGCAGTTTTGTATTATGTAGATTTTTGGTTGCCTTGCTAAGCGAAGTTTCTGATTACATGTACGGCTGAAATATCTGCCTCTGCCATCAGCTCTCCTACTTCATTGTTATTCTCTTATTAGCACTTAACTCACGCAAAAGAAGAGAAAATGAAATATCTATGTTAAAAATTGTTTTGATTTAAAGAGAGAGCTTTTACAATTCTGAAACATTTTCTATTTTAAACCCTGGTTTCTTGAATGCTTATATTTTCTTCTTCAGCCATTTTTCTACACAAATCTCGGATAAAAGTAATACTCAAGTTCTTTAGATAGACAATTTATCTAGTATTGCTAAAGCAGTCATGGTAAGTACACTGCATAGCAATGTGCATTAAAAATATAAATTATTTTAGGACTATAGTTAGGGAAATGTTTCTCTCCTCAGAAATATTTTGCCTAGATATACAGAAATGGGGTGGTACTAACTGATTATACTTAAGAAGATGTGATCCACAACCGTTGTAAGCTGACATATTAAAGTATAGAACTACTAGAGCAGCACCAGTGTCTACAGGATAATAAGACTGGAGCTCTCATTTCTAACAACCAATAAAAAATGCACTTACGAGGAAAACTTAAATGAAGCAATTTAAAAGTAAAGTTAGTAATGTAAAAATGTGTAACACAAAGAAGCGACATTTTAAATTTTTTAGTCTCAAAAAATGAGTCCTCAATTATATCAGCCATGTTTCAGGTAAAGACAAATGTTAACAGTCTTATATATCAATTTTTTCTAACTCAGTAAAAAAAGGATAATTTTTAACTGAAAAGATGTTAAAATAACTTAGAAAATCATCATCAAAAAGAGGAAAAAGGAATTAAATGTTGTTTAAGAAGCCAAGAGACGTATCAACAAGGTGGTGGAGCAGGAGATCCCAGCTTTCCTCCCAGATAAAACATTATAGTTAGACAGCTATCCACAAAGAAAAACAGCTCTGCCGCAAGCTCAGAAGTCCAGTTGAGAAGGTACAGCAGTGTAGTCAGGCAAAATTATCTAAGAATGACACACAGAGGCTGGGAATGACAGCTTCATGGTGCTTGCTTCATCCCATGCTTCACGCCACCCAACTCAGCACCACGGACTCCACTGGTCCTGTGAGTTGCCCTCCTGGGGCACAGGAGAGCAGAGGGGGCCACCACTTCACTGGCGGTCAGGCTATCCCTGAAGGACCTGCTTTAGTTTCTTCCTGTCAAGACTGCATGGAACATGGGCACAGCCAAGATATCTGGAGCTTGCTAGGAACAAAGAAGGGTGAAGCTGCCAGGATTAACCAGGAGGAAGCCTCCCTGGTCCCCAGTGACCACTCTTCAGAGAACCCCAGCAGTTTTTTTCTTTTTTTTTTTTTTACCTCTGAGGACCTCAATCGTCCTCATGTGCACTGAGGACACCACAACTGGTAGACCCTAATAGCCTAAAACTTATATGGAACCACAAATGACCACAATGAGCCTAAGCAATTTTGAGCAAGAAGAACAAACCTGGAGATATCAAGTTTCCCAACTGGACTTCAGAATATTGCAAAGCTACAGTAATCCAAACAGCATGGTACTGGCACAAAAACAGACATATAGACCATTGGAACAGATTAGAGAGTCCAGAAATAAACCCACACATTAATAGACAACTGATCTTTGACAAAGTTGCCAAGAACACACAATGGGGACAGGATCATCTCCTTGAATAACGGTGTAGAGAAGACTTGACGTCCATATGCAGAAGAATGAAATAAACCCTTATCTCACACCATAGACTAAAGTCAACTCAAAATTCACTAGAGATTTAAATGTAATACTATAGTGCTTAAAACTCCTAGAAGAAGATAGGGAAAAACCTTCTTGACATTGATCTTGGCAGTATTTTTTTGGGGGGATGTGATACCAAAAGCACACACAAAAAAGCAAAAATAGGCAAGTAGGACTACATCAAACTGATATACTTCTGCGTAGCAAAGGAAACAATCAAGAAGACATCCTACATAATGGGAGAAAATATTTGTATTTCATATACTTGATAAGAGAATATACAAAATATATAAGGAATTTATACATCTCAATATGAAAAAAATGATTAAAAGATGGGCAAAAAGCCTAAATAGAAACTTCATAAAAGAAGATATTCTAATAACCAACAGGTATATCATACATTACTCAACATCTCTAACCACCAGGAAAATACAAATTAAAACCACACTGAGATACCTACTCAGATCTGATACAAAGGGTCTTGTAAAACATTCAGAAGATGGCAAGTGTTGGTGAGGATGTGGAGAAAAGAGAACCCTTGTAAATTATTGGTAGGGATATTGATTGGTGCAGAAACTACTGAAAAGGGTAAGGAGGGTCTTCCCAAAACTAAAAATAGAACTACCATATGATCCACAATCCCACTTCTGGGTATACAACCAAAGGAAATGAAGTCAGCATGTCAAAAAGACATCTATACTCCCATGTTCATTCCAACATGATTCACAACAGCTAAGACATGGAAACAAAATAGATATGTGGGATTACATCAAACTAAAATGCTTCTGCACGGCAAACAACCCCTCAGCAGATGAAAGGATAAAATACAATATATATACACAGTGGAATATCATTCAATCATGTGAGAGGGAATATTCTCTAATTTGTGACAACACAAATAAATCTAAAAGACATTACACTAAGTGAAACCATACAGAGACAGAAAAACAAACGCTGTATGATCTCACATACATGTGGAATCTAAAACAGTCAAACTCGTGGGAATAGAGAGTAGAGTGGGAATTATCAGAGGCTTGGAGGAGAGGTTGATCAGAGTATACAGTTTCAGTTATTCAGGATGAATAAGTTTTAGAGATCTAGTGTACAGCATGGGAACAACAGTTAACATTACTCTACCATGCACTTGAAATTTTCTCAGAGCAAAATCTTCAATCTTCTCACTACACATATACACACACATGCCTGCACACATACAAATGACAATTAAAGGTAATAGTAGTTTTAATTATCTGGAATGTGATGATGATTTCACAGTATACACTGTTAAACAAAAATTATGGGAGGCCATTATTTGGGACTGAACTCCTTCATGAGGCCCCAACAGACCAGACAGAGCACAGTAGAGTCACTTGCATTATCAGACAAGTAAACTTGTCTGAACTTTGAACCAGGCCACTTTTCAAAACAAACCAAACAAACAAACAAACAAACGAGATTTACAGCAACTACTTAGGAGGGACACCAGTTTACCTGTGCCTGCATAAGAAAGTTGTTTTATTCCCATAGCAAAATAACTTCGAAACCACTAATCTTTTTATTCCTTATTTCTGCTTCCTTCAGCTTAAAAAGCCAGGTTTCTTTGCTTAAGTCATCAAAATACTAATTGTATTTTGTAGATTAAAGTATTGCCTACCTTATGCTATATTCATTTATTTGTGATCTAGACCTACAAATAAAACCTATAGGTCTCTAAGCTAAATTTGTTGTAATTTTGTCTTTTGACAATACATACATCAAAATACCTAACGGTATGCCATAAATACATATAATTTTATATGTCAATCATAGCTCAATAAAGCTGTTAAGAGAGATAAGCAAAAGGAAACTTCAATAAGCTGCATGCAATTCTAATCTCAGCCAAAACAGGCACTCGTCAAGGAAACAGAAAGTTCATTACAGTGTGAAATAGAATATTAAACACAAGGTCTACAGAGAAGCATCCCTGTCCAAATTATCTCAACATAGACTGTATAGACAAGACTTTCAGGAATACTTAATAATATTAATAAAGAGAGCTTTTCTATTAGTCTGTTCTCATGCTGCTAATAAAGAGATACCTGAGACTGGGCAATCTATAAAGAAGAAGTTTAATTGACTCACAGCTCCACCTGGCTGGGGAGGCCCCACAATCATGGTGGAAGACAAAAGAGGAGCAAAGTCATGTTTTACATGGCAGCAGGCAAGAGAGCCTGTGTAGGGAAACTCCCATTTATAAAACCATCAGATCGCTTGAGACCCATTTACTTCCACAAGAACAGTATGGAGAAAACCACCCCCCATGATTCAATTATCTCTACCTGGCCTTGGCCCTTGACACATGGGGATTGTTAAAATTCAGGATAAGATTTGGGTGGGGGCACAACCAAGCCATATCAGCATTTAAAAAGTAAAAAGGTCTGGAGAGTGGGCAAGGCAATTATATAAAAAGCTTTATTAAAGCCAGAAGAGCAGTCATGATAAGAGGTCATTAGTAAACTACCTCTTCTACCTAGATTTATCTACATATTCAGTGCAATCTTGATCAAAACTACTCTAAATTCTTAGTAGACATTAGGAAGCCAATTCTAAAATGTATATTGAAAAGATAAGGATCTAGTTTAGCCAAGATCCTTAGCAAAGATAATATTTGCAGATAAAATACTGCAGGTTTTAAAGTACTTTTCCTAAAATCAGTTAAAAGGTATTTCTGAGTTTTACCACTTCAAACGCTTAGAAATAAAGTCCCTTTTCCTTAGGAATGCTGCAAAGAATGTGACATCCACCGTGAGAGGAAAATACCTCAGTCTATTAATCTACTATATCACCGGCAGGCCCTCTTCCCTGGTAACAGCAGCTGCGATAGGGAGCAGGAATGCAAGGCTGTGCATGTCCCCAGACCTTCTACGTAAGGAACAATACATTTAAGACTCTGGGGAACAGACAAGAAGAAAAGTCCTGTTGCCGCAGGGTAGCTCAAAATTTTAACATCAGCCAGTGTAATTCACCAAATCAGCACAAGGAAAAACAAAACACATAAGACCATCTGAATAGATACAGAAAAAGCTTTAGACCAAATGCAGCTCATGTTCTTGATGAAAAACTCTGATAAAACTCAAAACTTCCTCAACCCTAAAAAGGTCTCTAAAGAAATGATCAAATAATTACACACACACACACATAATCTTGCTGCCTCTGTGTGTGTGTGTGTGTGTGTGTGTGTGTGTGTGTATGAAGAAAAGGCTGAATGCCTATGTCCTAGGGTCATGGAAAAGATATGGCTCTAACCAATGAAATGCGACAGAGAAAGAAATAAAGATGTAAAGCTTAGAAAGGAAGATACATGTAAAAAGATTATATATGTATATATATTTTCTATATATACATATATAGCCTTTTTTTATTGCAGTAAACTTTTTTTTTTTTTTTTTTGGGGATAGAGTCTCACTCTGCCGCCCAGGCTGGACTGCAGTGACATGATGTCAGCTCACTGCAACCTCTGCTTCCCAGGTTCAAGCAATATTTTTGCCTCAGCCTCCTGAGTAGCTGGGACTACAGGTGTGTGCCACTACTCCTGTTTAATTTTTTGTATTTTAGTAGGGATGGGGTTTCTCCATGTTTCCCAGGCTGGTCTCAAACTCCTGACCTCAAGTGATCCACCCCACTGGGCCTCTCAAAGTGCTGGGATTACAGGCATGAGCTACTGTGCCTGGCCTAGAAACTTTTTTAAAAGCCTGTAAAAAAAAAAAAAAAAAAAAAAAGAACTATCACTAATATGTGAGCACAGTAAGAACACAGGATACAAGGTTAATATATACATAATTCATTGTATTTCTTCACACTAACACTGAATTAAATGGAACAGAACAGAATTCAAACAGGGATCGACCCACAAATATATGGTTAAATGATTTTTGATATAGGTGCCAAAATATTCAATGAAGAACAGAAAGTCTTTAAAACAAACGCAAGTGCAAGGATTGGACAGCTATCTGTGAACAATCCTTAGCCCATAGCTCAGACCATTTGACCAAACTAACATGAAATAGACCATGGAGCTCAATACAAATCTATAAAACTTGAAGAAATAATAAGAGAATGGTTGTGTGACTTCACATTAGGCAAACTTTCCTCAGATAGGACATAACATGCATGAAAAATATAAGAAAAAAGGATGGAATTAACTTTATCAAAACTAAACCTTTAACTCTTTGAAAGACTGTTAACAAAATGAAGATAAGTAACACTCTGGAGCAAATATTTGCAAAACATATAGCTGATAAAAGGTCTGTATGACAACCGCACAAAGCACTTTCACAACTCAACAATAAGAAAACATCCTATTTAAAAATAGGCAAACACATTTACACAGATAATCATTAAGGAAGAGGAAGAGGAAGTACATGAAAAGGTGCTCAACATCATTAGGGAAATGCAAATTAAAACCAAAATAATCTACTACCCGCCAATTAAAATCCAAAGATACAGAGTGTTGGAAAGATGTGGAACAGTAAGAGCTCTCATACTTTGTTGGGAGGAGTGCAAAATGGTACAGTCATTTTGAAAAATAATTCGGTAGTTTCATCCAAAGTTAAAAATACATCTGCTGCATGACTTAGCAATCACAGTCTTAGGTATGTACCTCAGAAAAATGAATAAATGTGTTCACAAAAGGACCTGCGTTGAGTGTTTATAGCAGCCGTAGTTGAAATTGCCAAAAACTGAATACTACCGAATGGCCATGATTCAGGGAGTGGTTAAACATATGCGGGACATTCAGCAATTCAGGGATGACAAAGAACCAATAATTGACATGCAGTAACATGTACAAATCTCAAAGACAGTTAGCCAAGTCACAGAAGCCAGACTCATGGGGCCACATGCTGTACAATTTTATTTATACGACATTTTGAATCATGCCAAATTATACAGACAGAGCTCAGATCAATGGTTGTCTGGGACTGCTGGTGGAAACAGATGACTTACATCAAAAAAGTGAGAAAATAATTTTTAGTAAGATTGAAACTTTTATATCTCATTGTCATAATGGGTACATGATTGTGTATATTTCTCAAAATTCACAGAACTGTGTGCCTAAAAATAGTGACTTTAATGAATGCAAATTTTACTTCAATAAAACTGACCCCAAAATACTCAGAGGATTCAGCCAAACTTTGAAGTGCCTTCTGAATCATCAGGGAAGACTTCTTCAGCAATTTATCATGAACTACTAAGTTTTATCACATCTGCTGTTACTTTTTGGAGTGCTGTGCATATTTCAAGTACTCAAACAGTAGCTCTAGTTATTCTTTCACTAGAAAACACCGTGCCACAGCCAAATAAGTTTTCAGAACGTGTACTATAGAATTGAGGCAGCAGGCAGCACTCAACTCTGGAGGTGGGGCTCAGACACGGGACCAAATTGAGGACTAGCCAAAACAGGGTCGGAGCAGAAGCAGCTTTCGATGAGACACACCCACCAGTGTCTATGCCACTTTATCATTGCCATGGCAAACCCTAGAAGATACGTTCCCTTTCCATGACAATGATCCAATGACTCAGAAGAAACTACCCCTTCCCTAGAAATTTCTGCATAAACAACCCCTTAATCTACATGCAATTAAAAGTGGGTATAAAAATTAGCCAGGCGTGGTAGCAGGTGCTTGTAGTCCCAGCTACTCAGGAGGCTGACTCAGGAGAATGACGTGAACCAGAGAGGCAGAGCTTGCAGTGAGCTGAGATCTTGCCACAGCACTCCAGCCTGGGCGACAGTGCAAGACTCCATCTCAACAACAAAAAAAAAAAAAAAAAAAGGAAAGACTAAAACTGGGATTAAATTCCCGCCTCATAAAAATAATAAAAAGAGTGACACATTAAACCAAAGAAAACATAAGCAATTACATCACAAAAATAATTATGCAAATAGCAATAGGAAAACAGCAAATCTAATTCACGGATTTAAACATTGTATTTGAAAAAACAGCAAAATAAACCACTACCGAATTTAATCCATAAAAAAGGAGAAAAAGCAAATGTACAAAATAAGAAATGACAAGGCAGAAATAACTAATGAAAATGAAGGCATCATAAAAAATGGTACTACTTTGATGACTTTTATGCAAATTAATTTTATATATTGCTCGATGATAGGCTGATGGAAAATTAGAAAGGTGAGGAGTTGCACGGACCAATTTCCATGGAAGAAATAGAGAAAACTATAAAGAAATGAGAAAGCAAGACCTACAGAATTTCAAAGAGGATTTCTACCAAATCTTCAAACACAAATATTCCCAATGTTCTAAAATTATTCTAGAGCAATAAAAGAGAAGAAAACCTTTGTAACTTATCTTTATGAGGCAAATATTATATTGATGCCTAAACCAGATGAAGACAGTACAAAGAAATGAAGGTAAAGACCAATATATTGTATAAATATCAGTGCAATAATTTTAAGCATAATCTTAGCCATTCGAATAATCATCACTATGAAAAAATAATACTCCATAACCAACCTGCATTCCAGAAATGCAAATTCAGTTCAATATTAGAAATTCAGTAATACATATGTAATATTAATAAATCTAAGGAAAAATATACGGTCATCTCCAAAGTTGTGTAGAAGTCTTTTGCCAAAACTTAACACTTATTTATGATAAAACACTAAGAAAGTTTCATCCAAAGTTAAACAGCACATATTCTGTGCTGTATATACTTTATGTATAGCACTGTGTATGTTTACTGTAGATGTATGTTTGTGTGCGTATGTGTATTTTTATATCTTAGTCTTAAAGCTAGTATCTTATTCACTGGAGAAAAAAATGCTACTAGAATCACAACTAAGATCTGAAACAAGCATGCCCTCTATTGCCAAGATGATTCAATTTGATACTGAAGGCATTAGCCAGTACAACTGAATAAAATAAGCCAATTAGAAACATAAGAATGTATAAATAAAGCACACAGCTACCTGTATTGCAGATGATAGGATGGTATACCTAGAAAATCGCAAAGAATATATAATAAAACTTACAAAACACTAAAATAATCCAGTGAAATAACAATTGGCATACAAAATCCCACAGCCCTCATATAAATAAACGTATACAGATAACACAATGGGAGAGAAAATATATATTTAAAGTAGCAATAAAGATGAGTAAAACCTAGAAATAAACTTAACAAGAAATATAAAAAATCTTTTACAAGGTAAATATAAATATAGTTCTTGAAAGACAAGAGATGTGAAGAAATAGAAGGCTATCCTTTATTCTAGGAGAAAAGGACTCAACATTATAAATAAGTCAATTTTCTGTAAGTTCAATTAATTTCAATGCAATCCCAATAGAAAACTCTACAAGCTATTTTATGAAGTTAGATAATTTGATGCAAAAGTTCATATGGAAAAATAAACATGAAAGAATAGCTAGGTGCACAATGAAAAAGAAAAATCTATGAGTGGGAACCAACCCTGTCAGAGAGTCAAACATATTTTAGTCTCCAGTATTTAAATATCATGGCACTGATTCATGAATAGACAAATACACAAGTAGCATTGAAGAGAAAGTCCAGAGTCAGACCCAAATACGTATGGACACATAGAATATGGCCAAAATGTTATCTCAAATCACAGAGGTAAACATGAATTCTTCAATGTATGGAGTTTGGACAAGTGAGTAGTCATTTGCAAAAATATAATGTTACATCAAATCTCAGCCAATAAACAATAACAAACTCCAAGTAGATTAGGGATATAAAGGTAAAAATCAAAGCTATACAAGCACTACAAAATAACATGAATCAATCTTTAACATTGGTGTAGGAGATGACTTTCTAACAATAAATGATAATTCACAATTGATGAAAAATGGATAAATTGAGGTACACAAAAATTTGTTTTTTAAAAATGAATAGCTTTTAGAACTTAATTCACTTTTTTAAAAATAAAAAGTATTCCATTCTATATATACACCACATTTTCTTTATCTCTTTATCTGTTGATAGACATTTAGGTTGTTTCTCTGTCTTGGGTATTTTGAATGGTGCCACAATGAACATGGGCGTGCTGACATTTCTTCAAGATCGCGATTTAAATTATTTTGGATAAATACCAGAAGTGGGATTGCTAGATCATATGACAGCTCTATTTTTAATTTTTGAGGACTCTTGATAGAATAATATTCAGTCTTAAGAAATAAGGAAATTCTGTAATATCCAACACCATGGATGAGCCTTGAGGAAATGCTAAGTGAAATAAGTCAGTTACTTAAATAAACCGGAAAGGCAAATACTGTGTAATTTCACTTATATATCTAAAATAGTCAAATTCGTAAAATCGAAGAGTGAATGGTGGTTGTCAGGGGCTACAGAAGGGGGAAAATGAGAAGTTGCTAATCAAGGAGAATAAAGTTTCAGTCCAGCAAAGTGAATTAAATTCTAAAGGTCTGCTGTCCAACACTGTATGTGTAGTTGACAATACTGTATTTTACACTTAAAAACATGCTAAGAGGGTAGGTGTCATAGGTGTTCTTACCAAAATATAAATTAAAATAAATGCATCATAGAAACATCATAAGCATAAGCAAAAGCCAACTTTCATTCTGGGAGGAAACAGTCTCCACATACACCAGAGGCAAAGGGTTAATACTCCCAATCCAGGAAGAACACTTACATATTTGGGGGCAAAGGACTAAAGGTGCCGTAGAGAAATGGAAAACTGCAATGAACAATTAGCTCATAAAAACAGATTACAATTTCCTTCAAACATACCAACAAAATATTCACTTGTAGTTCTCAGTTTTAGAGAAATAGAAGTTAAAACAACCCTGAGATATAATTTCTCACCAGTTAGACTGGTACAAATTACTGAAAATTAACCCATTCTGCTGTGAGGCTGTCAGGAATCAGGCATTCTCAAACTTTATTAATGAGAATGCAGAATGTTTCAACCCATCTGGAAGAAAACTTGCAGATACTTAAAGGAACCCAAACAAACAAAAAAACTATCTACATCTGCACTTAACCTTTGGTTCAGCAATCCCACCTCTAAGAATCTACCCTAAAGCCACAGCACCAACAATACAGAAATACAAATTCACATCGTTATATTTTGTAGCATTGTTTGGAATTGCAAAATATTGGCAACATCTTCCATTCCTATATATGGAGGGTGTTTGAGCAACTAATAATTTATGAATGCATAAACTGAGGTGCCTCTACAAAATAGGGCACTTTTCAGCTGCTTAAAATAAAAAAAAATTATATACTCACATGAAGTGATTTTTACCAGGACATAATGTTAAATAAAACAAGCAAAGCACAAAAGGGTACTCACAGGATGCTATCCTTCATGTAAAAAAGGACATATAAAATATACATGTATTTGCTCATTTATACAAAAAGAAATGCAGGAAGTATACATGAGGAGGGGATTGATTACCTACAGTGTGTAGGAGGAAAAGGCATGGTGAGATGTGTGAGTAGAAATGGGAGGGAGGACTAGGGATGAAAAGAAAGAGGTGCATCTCTCTCTCATAGCACTGACTTTTCACAGTTCCGTGTATCCTTCATATACCCAGAATTAAACAAAGAACTAAAAGTCATTAGCATGTGAGCTGAACGAAAAATAGTGTTAAGATTAACAAGTGAATCTATCCGAGTGAATAATATGAGTGCCCTGAAAGTGGTGGCTAACTTTGAAAAGGATACCTTGACTGGATATTGAAAAGCTAAAGGCTGTTTTACCTTAAGGATGTTATCTAGTGGATAATCTGCTTCTCCCAGAGATACGGGTAAACAATTCTCAAACCACGTTTGTCGTAAAACTCAACAAATAAACGCATTGTAGATAATAAGAACTGGGTTTGTTATGGTGAGAGAATAAGTTTACAACTAAAAAAATGGGAGGGCTGGGTGCGGTGGCTCACGCCTGTAATCCCAGCACTTTGGGAGGCCGAGGCAGGCAGATCAGGCAGTCAGCAGATCGAGACCATTCTGGATAACATGGTGAAACCCTGTCTCTACTAAAAATATAAAAAAAATTAGCCGGGCCTAGCGGCGTGGGCCTGTAGTCCCAGCTACTCGGAGGCTGAGGCAGAAGAATGGCGTGAACCCGGGAGGTGGAGCTTGCAGTGAGCTGAGATCGCACCACTGCACTCCAGCCTGGGCGACAGAGCGAGACTCCGTCTCAAACAAACAAAACAAACAAAAAAAAAAAAGAGAGAGAGAGAGAGAGAAAAGGGGAGATACTGGAATGAACCGTGGGGGCACTGGTGTAGAATTTTAGTGTTGCGGTCCTCACAAGGCATGCATATATACACAAATGCATGCATACACACAGAAAGATGATACAGAAAAGAGGCATAGGTGTATGACTGAGTTAGTATATACATGCGTATTTCCTAACTGTCTGCTGAGAAGGCCTGGAAGAAATGACATGCTGTGATTTCTCCTATCTTAAAAAAATCAATAAAAAGCAATGTCTTGAATTAATTTTTGTATAAGGTGTAAGGAAGGGATCCAGTTTCAGCTTTCTACATATGGCTAGCCAGTTTTCCCAGCACCATTTATTAAATAGGGAATCCTTTCCCCATTGCTTGTTTTTGTCAGGTTTGTCAAAGATCAGATAGTTGTAGATATGCGGCCTTATTTCTGAGGGCTCTGTTCTGTTCCATTGATCTATATCTCTGTTGTGGTACCAGTACCATGCTGTTTTGGTTACTGTAGCCTTGTAGCATAGTTTGAAGTCAGGTAGCATGATGCCTCCAGTTTGTTCTTTTGGCTTAGGATTGACTTGGCAAAGTGCGCTCTTTTTTGGTTCCATATGAACTTTAAAGTAGTTTTTCCCAATTCTGTGAAGAAAGTCATTGGTAGCTTGATGGGGATGGCATTGAATCTATAAATTACCTTGGGCAGTATGGCCATTTTCACGATATTGATTCTTCCAACCCGCCAGCATGGAATGTTCTTCCATTTGTTTGTATCCTCTTTTATTTCATTGAGCAGTGGTTTGTAGTTCTCCTTGAAGAGATCCTTCACATCCCTTGTAAGTTTGATTCCTAGGTATTTTATTCTCTTTGAAGCAATTGTGAATGGTAGTTCACTCATGATTCAAGATGGATTAAAGACTTACATGTTAGACCTAACACCATACAAACCCTAGAAGAAAACCTAGGCATTACCATTCAGGACATAGGCCTGGGCAAGGACTTCATGTCTAAAACACCAAAAGCAATGGCAACAAAAGCCAACATTGACAAATGGGATCTAATTAAACTAAAGAGCTTCGGCACAGCAAAAGAAACTACCATCAGAGTGAACAGGCAACTTACACAATGGGAGAAAATTTTCCCAACCTACTCATCTGACAAAGGACTAATATCCAGAATCTACAATGAACTCAAACAAATTTACAAGAAAAAAACAAACAACCCCATCAAAAAGTGGGCGAAGGACATGAAGAGACACTTCTCAAAAGAAGACATTTATACAGCCAAAAACACACATGAAAAAATGCTCATCATCACTGGCCATCAGAGAAATGCAAATCAAAACCACAATGAGATACCATCTCACACCAGTTAGAATGGCCATCATTAAAAAGTCAGGAAACAACAGGTGCTGGAGAGGATGTGGAGAAATAGGAACACTTTTACACTGTTGGTGGGACTGTAAACTAGTTCAACCATTGTGGAAGTCAGTGTAGTGATTCCTCAGGGATCTAGAACTAGAAATACCATTTGACCCAGCCATCCCATTACTGGGTATATACCCAAAGGACTATAAATCATGCTGCTATAAAGACACATGCACACGTATGTTTATTGCAGCACTATTCACAATAGCAAGGACTTGGAACCAACCCAAATGTCCAACAACAATAGACTGGATTAAGAAAATGTGGCACATATACACCATGGAATACTATGCAGCCATCAAAAATGATGAGTTCATGTCCTTTGTAGGGACATGGATGAAACTGGAAAACATCATTCTCAGTAAACTATCGCAAGGACAAAAAACCAAACAGCACATGTTCTCACTCATAGGTGGGAATTGAACAATGAGAACTCATGGACAGAAGAAGGGGAACATCACACTCTGGGGACTGTTGTGGGGTGGGGGGAGAGGGGAGGGATAGCATTAGGAGATACACTTAATGCTAAATGACGATTTAATGGGTGCAGCACACCAACATGGCACATGTATACATATGTAACAAACCTGCACATTGTGCACATGTACCCTAAAACTTAAAGTACAAAAAAAAAAAAAGCCATGTCTTGACCTGCATCTCTGCATTTGCCTTCTCTCCTTTGTGGCAAAGCTCTTCAATAGGGACACCTGTACCCATCTATCTTCAATTGCTCTCCTCCCATTCTCTGTTAAATTTATAGCTATCTGGCTTTCACCTGCACCACTTGAATCAAACAAACAAACAAACAAACAAACGCTCCTGTTAACATCATCAGTAACAGATGCTTTCTAAAGCACAGGGTCAATCTCCAGTCCACAACATTTTTGACTGGCCAATATCATTTGACACACTCCGGAAGTCCAGGTTGGCATCCACAACTGTGTGTACAACATCTGCACTTGGATCTTCAATACAGGTCTCCCAAACAACCTGTCTTCAAACCAACTCTCTGATACTCTACTCACAACCTGTTTCTCCTACAGCCTTCACCATGTGAATACAAGGAATTTCATCCTGCAAGTTGCTCAGGCCAAACACCAGCGTCATTCTTGACTCTTCTTTCTCTCCCAAACCATTAGCAGGGGTGCTAGATCTGAAGCCCTCCCACTGCCTCCAGCACACAGCTCTAGTCCAGGCTGTCTTCACTCTCACCTGTTTTACTGGAATACTTCTCATCCTCCTTGCCAACTCAGTAGCCATAGTAAACTTTTAAAAGTAAACTTTATATTGAATGTGATATATTTTGGCTGAATGGATTTTTCCAGGTAAACACCCTTGTGTGACCATAACCCAGAGGAAGAAATAACATGTTACAAGCTTCCCAGAACAGGTGTTAGGCCCAGCATCTCCACAAAGTAATGACTATGCTAACTTGTCTCTATTGGTAAGCTTTTTTAAAATCAGGTTTGAACCTTCAATAAATGGAATTATACAATGTATACTCTCATATTTGGATTCCTGAGAACAAAATTATTCCTGAGATTTATCGGTATTGTTCAATTATAATGGAAGTTAGTTTTATTTTTTCACTGAGGGATAGATTCCATTTTATGACCACTCCAAAATCTATCTCTCTATATGAACCATTTTTGTAATTTATTTTTTAACTGACAAGTACAATCGTATACATTTATGGTGTACAACATATTGTTTTGATATACGCACACATTATGGAATGACTAAATCAACGTTTATTTCTTTCCAGTTTTAGGCTGCTCTAAATTATTTTGTTACAGGCAATGTATAATATCCTTTGATGAATAAATACATGGTTTTGAGTATTTTCTAGAAGTAGAATGTTGGCCGAGCAAGTAGACATAGTTTCAGTTTTGTAGAAACTGCAAGAGTTGTCCAAAGTATTTGTGCCAATTTATCTCCCGTCAGTAGTTGCTTCTCACACTCATGAACACTTGATATGTTCAGTATTTAATTTTAAGCCACTCTGGTAGGTCTTAATTTCTCTGGCTGCAATAATTTAAAAAGTCAGCACTTTTATTAATGTGTTGGCTCTTTGTAAATCTTGTTCCGCTTATACTTCTATTGGGTGATTTGTTGCTTCTAGGGGTCTGCAGGAGGAATTCTTTATATATTGTGTTTCCGAGTGGTTTTATTAAGAATTACTAATATCACCTCTCATTCTGTGGAGTGAATTTTCATTCCCTTAATAAAATCATTTTATGATAAAAATTATCACTTTAGTGTAATTCATAGGTAGTTCTCTTTAGGTTAGTCCTTTTATTTTTTATCCTGTTTAAGAAATCTGTGTCAATGCTAATTTCACAAAATATATGGAACTGGAATAGATTTTATGTACAATTCGATGTGTCAAGATTTTTGGAAATGAATATCCAATTGGCCTCGCATCATTTGTTACAAAAACGTCCTTTCTGCACTTCACTACAGTACAATCATTGTCACAAATCAAATTACAGAACATTTGGGAGTTTGGTTCTGGGCTTCCTATTCTGTCTGTTTACCTAATGCTCAAACCAATGCTCAGTGGTTTTAATGATTCTACCAATATTATAAGCCTTGATATTTGGTACCATAAACTCTCTAATTTTTTTATTGTCATATAAGGTTATTTTAGTCACTCTTAACCCTTTGAGTACACAGATGAATTTTAGAATCCGTATGCCAATGACAACAAATAAACAAAGAAACAAGCAAACTACCTTCTGGTATTTTCATTAGAGTTATATCAAATGTTTTGATCAATAGGTGCAGAACTTTGCATATAAAGTGAAGTTCTGTTCACACTGAGTCTTCTAATCAAAGAAGTTTCTCTATTTATGTAGACTTTAATTCACGTTCATTGTGTTTTGTAGTTTTCTGCTTATAGAATATGCACATCTTTGTTAGTATCATAAGTAATTGGTGCTTTATGTTATAAATAGTTTAAAATTTCATTTTCTAATTCCTTAATATAGAAATACAATATTTACACAGAAATACAATAGTTATGCTGACCTTGTATTAGGTGTGCTAAATGGATAGTTTCAATTTATTTAGATTGCATATTCTTTGGGATTTTCTAAAAATAGTAATTTTTTGTTCTTACCTTCAAATCACTATAATTGCATTCCTTTTTTTCATGCTTTATTTTTCTGGCTGTGACTTTCATACAATGCTGGATAGAAATGGTGGGGGGAGACATCCTCATTTCAATCCACAACTCAGAACAAACATTTTTAATTATTTATGATTAAGGGAGTCTCCTTTGCCTCCTAGCTTGACAATGTGTGTACAGTTGCTAGCTGTTGATTTTTCATATGCTTTTTATGGCATCCACTGAGATGACCTTAAAGTTTGCTTTTTTATTTAGTGAGAAAATACATCTTAAGTGATGACCAAGTATTTAAAAAAATAAAAATAAATGCTTTCAGAAATAAGTTACATGATTATGATTTGACATCCTCTTTATATATTTGTAAATTCAATTTACTATTATTTTTTATTTTAAAATCTGTTTTCATGAGAACAATTGGTTTATAGTTACTGGTTTTCCTACCTTGTCATGTCTTTATAATATTATGGTGTTCACAGATAGGTTGTTTCATAAAAGAAGTTGAAAACATCTCCTCTTCTTTTTGTTGTAATTTTTGTAAAGGAGTATGAAAAAGAATGTTATTTCCTTCTTAAACATTTGGCTGGACTCACTAGTGAAGCCATCTGGTCTTGCAGATTTCTTTGTGGGAAGTTTTTAGTACAGTTTCAAGATCTTGAGTAAGTGTAGAATTGTTCAGATTCTTCTATTTCTTTTTGTGCTTGTAAAAGTATGTTTTTTCTATGGATTTGTCTATTTTACCTTTAAATTTGTAATTATTTGGCATATTTTCTTATTTTTTAAAGTCTGCAAAAACTGCAGTTTTTTTTGTAATCCACTGTTAAATCATAAATATTAACTTGTGCTTTATCTCTTTATCAATGTTGCTAGGGTTGATTTTATTTTTATTTTATTTTTATTTTTTTGAGACACAGTGTCACTCTCGCCCAGGTGATTTTTATTAGTTTTCAAAGCATCAACTTTTTACCTCAGGGATTTTTATATTGTATGTTATCTTCTGATTTTATTAATCTATTACGTTTATTAAACAGCATTTAGATAGTATCTGTCCTTTGAGTGCCTATTCCATTTTTATCACTGGCATATTACAGATTATAAATATTTTAATGTTTATTTTTCAACCCAACTACTCTTGTTTTTCTCTCCTTTCTTACTAACCAAGCGTTTTTTTTTCTTTTTCTTTTTTTTTTTTTTTTTGAGACAGAGTCTCGCTCTGTCGCCCAGGCTGGAGCGCAGTGGCACAATCTCGGCTCACTGCAAGCTCCACCTCCTGGGTTCAGGCCATTCTCCTGCCTCAGCCTCCCGAGTAGCTGGGACTACAGGCACCTGCCACTATGCCCAGCTAATTTTTTGTATTTTTAGTAGAGACAGGGTTTCACCGTGGTCTTGATCTCCTGAACTTGTGATCCGCCCACCTCGGCCTCCCAAAGTGCTGGGATTACAGGCGTGAGCCACCGCGCCCAGCAAGCATTTTTTAAAATTATGCCACAACAAGCTTGTAGTTGTAATTTATTTTCCCATTTTCCATGTTATTACCAGTCATTAAATTTGTACCTTTGATTTAATAAAGACTAACATAAATCATTACTTTAACTCCATCCTTCTATCCTAGACATAATATTCCTATGTCTCTACCACCTTCTATGAAATAATTGTCATAAAGCACTAAAGCAGAAAAACAAAGATAAAAAACAACAATTCCATGGCTCTGGAAATCAACCAGAGGAAGACTCAAGTTCAAAAGCATTTATTTTTGAAAGGACGACTAGATTTTTTGGTAAGGCCATATGTTAGGTCAAAGAAAAGTCTTAAGAACGATGAGAATCAGAGGCCTTGCCATGCCCAGCTCTATCGATTATAGATGTCAATTTGTCTAGGATGAGATTTGGTGTTAGATGTGGTAAACTATTTGAGTTGGGAATGTAAACCCATGACTTTCCAAGCTAAAATTCAGAAATCACCTGATGGTACAAAACCCACTGGTAAAAGTAATCATCTGATGGTACAAAACTCACTGGTAAAAGTAAGTACACAGACAAACAGTATTATAACACTACAATTGTGTCTACACTACTCAAATCTTGAGTAGAAACACTAAATAATGAACATATTAAAAATAACTTCTCAAGACTAGACGATTTAAGACACAAATGGAACACAAATTTAAACAGCCAGAGGGATGAAGTTAAAATGTAGAACTTTTATTAATTCTCTCTTTGCTTATTAATTTGTTTTTTGCAATCAGTATTAAGTTGTCATCAGTTTGAAATAATGAGTTTGAAGATGTTATTTATAAGCCCCAAAGTAACCTCAAATTTGAAACCTCCAACAGTTACACCAAAAATAAAAAGTAATAAATGAAAACATACTACCAGAGCAAACCACCTTCACAAAAAGGAAGACAAGAAGCTAAGAAGGAAGAAAGAACATAAAACAACCAGAAAGTAAAATAAAAATAAGTATTATTAAGTAATATTTACTTATCAATAATAGCATTGAATGTAAATGAATTGAATTCTCTGATCAAAAGATACAGAATGGTTGAATGTATTAAAAAAATACAAAACTCAATGATATGTTGTCTACAAGAAACACATTTCACCTACAGATATACACAGGTAGCCAGAAAATAAAGAGGTGCAAGAAAATATTCCATACAAATAGAAACAAAAAAAGCAGGATTAGCTATACTTATAACAAAATTGGCTTCAAGAGAAAAAATACAAAAAGAAACCTAGAAGGTGATTATGTAATGACAAAAGCGTCGACTGAGAAAGAGGATGTAACAATTGTACATATATATGCACCCAACATATTTTTTGTTTTATTTGTTAATAAAACAAAAAGTTGTTTTTTTGCAACACTAAACAAATTGACAAACCTTTGGACAGATTAGGATAAAAAGAGAGAAGATTCAAATAAATAAAATCAGAGATGAAAAAATAGACATTAAAACTGATACTACAAAAAGCCAATCATTAGAGACTATATGCCAATAAATTGGAAAACCTAAATAAATGAATAAACTTCTAGACACATACAATCTACCAAGATTGAATCACGAAGAACTCCACAGTCTAAATAGACCAATAACATGTAATGAGATCAAAGTCATAATAATAAGTCTCCCAGAAAAGAAAAGTCTGGGACCCAGTGGCTTCACTGCTGAAGTCTACCACACACTTAAAGAAATCAGAGCAATCCTACTCAAACAATTTCAAAAAATACAGGAGGAAATACTTCCAAACTCCTATGAGAGCAGTATTATCCACAAACCAAAAAAGACATATCAAGAAAACTGCAGACCATATTCCTGATGAATACTGACGCAAAAATCCTCAACAAAATACTAGCAAAGTGACTTCAACAGTGCATTAAAAAGATCATTCATCATGACCAAGTGGGATTTATTCCAGGGATGCAAGGATGGTTCAGCATATGCAAATCAATGGAATACAACATATCAACATTATAAAGGACAAAAGCTATAAAATCATTTCAGGTGATGTTGAAAAAGCATTTGATAAATTCCAACATCCCTTCATGATAAAATCACCAAAAAATGGTAGAAGGAAGATACTTCAACACAATAAAAGCCATATATGATAGATCCACAGCTAGTGTTATACTAAAAGGGAAAATTAAAAGCCTTTTCTCTAAAATCTGGAATAAGACAAGGATGCCACCTTTCACCACTGTTACTCAACATAGCATTAGAAGTCCTAGCTAGAGCAATCAGACAAGAGAAAGAAACAAAATGCATCTGAATTAAAATGGAAGAAATCACATTTTTTTTTTGCAGATGATGTGACATTGTGTTTGGAAAAATCTAAACACTCTACCAAAAAAAAATTATTAGAACTGATAAATACAGTAAATTTGCAGGATATAAAATCGCCATGCAAAAATCAGTAGGATTTCTATATCCCAACAGAAAATAATCTGAAAAAAGAAAGCAAAATCATCCCATTTACAATAGCCAAAAATAAAATAAGATATCTAGGAATTAACCTAACCAAAAAAATGAAAAATTTCTGCAATGAAAATTATAAAACACTGATGCAAGAAATTAAAGAGGACATACAAAAATGGAAAGATATTTCATATTTAAGGGTTGGAAGAATCAGTATTGTTAAAATGTCCATACTACCCAAAGAAGTCTACAGATTGAATGCAATTCCAGTTAAAATACCAACGACATTCTTCACAGAGGTAGAAAAAAAAATCCAAAAGTTTATATGAAACCACAAAGACCTAGACTAGACTAAGCCATTCTGGCCAAAAAGAATTATATTACCTGACTTCAAATTATACTACAGAGTATAATAACCAAAACAGCATGGAACTGGCATAAAATCAGACACATTGACCCAGGGAACAGAACAGAGAATCCAGAAATAAACCTATATACCTACAATGAACTCATTTCTGACAATTGTGCCAAAGACATACATTGGGGAAAGGATAGTCTCTTCAATAAATGGTGTTAGGAAAACTGGATACTCACTTGCTAAAGAATAAAACTAGACCCCTATATCTCTCCATATACAAAAATCAAATCAAAGTGGATTAAAAACTTAAATGTAGCACCTCAAACAATAAAAGTACTAAAATAAAAGACTGGGGATGCTCTCATGCCATTGACATGGACAAATATTTCTTTTTTTTTTTTTTTTGAGACACAGTCTCACTCTGTCAGCCAGTCTGGGGTGCAGTGGCACGGTCCCAGCTCACTGCAACCTCCACCTGCCGGGCTCAAATGATTCTCCTACCTCAGCCTCCCAAGCATCTGGGATTACAGGCACAGGCCACCACTCCTGGCTAATTTTTGTATTTTTAGTAGAGACAGGGTTTCACCACATTGGCCAGGCTGGGGTCGAACTCCAGGTGATCTGTTCACCTTGGCCTCCCAAAGTGATGGGATTACAGGCATGAGCCAGCATACTTGGCAAAGATTTCTTGAGTAATATCCCAAAAACACAGACAAAGCAAAAATGAACAACTGTGATCACATCAAGTTCAAAAGCTTTGCATAGCAAAGGAAATAGTCAACAAAGTGAAGAGATCACCTACAGAATGAGAGAAAATATGTACAAACTACCCATCCAATAAGAAAACAATAATCTGGATATATAAGCAGCTTAAACAACTCAAATGGAAAAAAATCTAATTATCCAATAAAAAAAATGAGCAAAAAGTCTGAATAGACAATTCTCAAAAAAAAGACATTCAAATGTCAAACAGGTATATGAAAAGGTGGTCAACATCACTGATCACTAGAGAAATGCAAATCCAAACTATAATAATATATCATCTCCTCCCAGTAAAAATTGCTTTTATCCAAAAGAAAGGCAATATTGAATGCCAGTGAGGATGTGGAGAAAAGGGGAACCCTTGTACACTGTTGCTGAGTATGTAAATTGGTGCAGCTGTTATGGAGGCTCCTTAAAAACTATAGATTGGTAGCTCACACCTGTAATCGCAGCACTTTGGGAGGCTGAGGCAGGTGGATCACGAGGTCAGGAGATCCAGACCATCCTGGCTAACAAGGCGAAACCCCATCTCTACTAAAAATACAAAAAAATTACCTGGGCATGGTGGCAGGTGCCTGTAGTCCCAGCTACTCAGGAGGCTGAGGCAGGAGAATGGCGGGAACCTGGGAGGCGGAGCTTGCAGGGAGCACAGATCACACCCCTGCACTCCAGCCTGGGTGACAGAGCAAGACTCCACCTCAAAAATAAATAAATAAATAAACTATAGAATGAACTACCACAAGATCCAACAATTCTACTACTGGGTATTTATCCAAAAGAAATGAAATCAGTATGTTGAAGACATGTCTGCATTCCCAAGTTCATTACAGCACTACTCACAATAGCCAAAATTTGGAAGCAACCTAAGTATCCATCAACAGATGAATGGATAAAGAAAATATGGTACATATAGACATTGGGGTACTATTCAGCTATTTAAAAAATGAGCTCCAGTTATTTGCAATAATATAGATGAAACTGGAGGAAATTACGTTACGTAAAACATGCCAGGCATAGAAAGACAAACTTTGCATGTTCTCAATCATTTGTGGGATCTAAAACTTAAAACAACTGAACTCATGGAAATAGAGAGAATGATGGTGACCAGAGGCTGGGGAGGTTATTAGGTTGGGGGAGTGGGAAAAGTAAATAGGTACAAAAATACAATTAGATTGAATAAATAAGATTTAGTATTTGATAGCACAGCAGGGTGATGACAGAAAATGATAATTTATTGTAAGTTTAAAAATAACTGAAATAATATAACTGGAAGGTTTTAACAACAAGAAATGAAAATCATTTGAGGTGATGAATGCCCCATTTATCCTAATGTGACTTTTATGCATTGTATGCCTGTAAGAAAATACTTAATGTACTTCATATATATATGCATCTACTATGTACTCATAAAATACAAAATATAAAGTAATTTGTAAAGGGGTGGAGAAACACAATGAGGAAGAATACATATTCAAAGAAATGCTGACTGGAATCTTTACACATTTGAATAAAAAGCAATTGCATATCTTGAAGGTCAATGAGCCCCAAATAAAATTAACAGAAAGAGAGTTACATCTACATACACTGTAGTCAAATTGCTCAAAGAAGAAAATACTAAAACTGGTAAGAGAAAAATTATTATGACCCAAAGATAAATAGCAGTAAGAGTAACAGCTGACTCTTCATCAGAAACAATGGAGACAAGAAGGCATCATGACGACTTACTAAAGACGCTGGAAAAAAAAACATTTGGCAAGAATTCTGTCCATTAAAAATAGTTTTCTAAAATGATGGTAAATAAAAGAAATTTCGGGGCCAACAAACGTTAAGATAATCCATTGCTGGCATAGCTATTCTAGAAAAACTACAAATGGAAATTCCTCCTATGGAAAGGAAAATGACTCTAAATGATAAAACAATTTCACAGGAAAAAATGAAGAACACCAGAAGTACTAAACATCTGCATTAAAAAATACTTTTGCTCTTTACTTTATATATTTTTTGAAATAAAAGATTATTTAAAACAAAACAGCATATTTTTGCATTTTAATCATCTAAGAGTGTATGTGTATGAATGTGACATATATGAAAATAGTACAAAATAAAGGGGAAAGGGTAGATCTATACTGAAACCAATTTGCTCTATTTCGCCAGAATATAAACTACTTTTAATATGTAGATGTTTTGTACTTATTTTAAATTTATTTGTATATGAATTTAAAAGATTTTTTTAGAGTAGTTTTAAGTTTATATCAAAATTACTTTGAAGGTAAAGAGATTTCCCATGTACCTGCTATCCCCACATACACAGCCTCTCTGGTTATCAACATTCCCTACCAAAGAGGTGGTTTTTTGCAATTGATGAATCTACTATGACACTTCTTCATTACCCCAAAATCTACAGTTTACATTAGGACTCATTCATGGTAATGGACATTCTGTGGGTTTTGACAAATATGTAATTGCATGTATCCACCATTATAGTATAATACAGTGTATTTTTACTGCCCTAAAAATTCTCTGTACTCCATCTATTTATCTCTCCCTGTCCCCAGCCCCAAGCAACCAGTGAAACTTTTCCTGTCCCTCTATCTTTGCCTTTCTCAGAGTGTCATAGAGTTGGAATTCCACAGCATGCAGCCTCTTCACTTTTTTAGAGTTAATAACGAGGAGGACAATTATCAGATTATATGGTAAGAGTATGACTAGTACTCTTATGTTAGAAACCACCAAGTATCTTCCAAAGTGGCTGTAATGTTTTGCATTCCTACTGGCAATGAATCAAAGTTCCTATTGTTCCATATCCCTGCAAGCATTTGGTGTTGTAAGTGTTCAAGGTTTTGGTCATTCCAATATGGGTATGGTGGCATCTCATTGTTTGAATTTGCATTTTCCTCATAACATATTATGGAAAACATCTTTTCATATGCTTATTCTCATTTAGACATATTTCTTTGATGAAGTGTCTGTTCAGATCTTTTGCCCATGTTTTAATTAGGTTGCTTGCTTTATTGTTGTTAAGTTTTAAGTGTGCTTTGTGTATTTTAGATAACAGAGCTTTGTAAGATATGCCTTTTAAAAATATTTTCTCACAGTCTCTGGCTTTTTGTTTTCTTGAGGTTCTCCTTCATGGAGAAGAAGTTTTTAACTTAAACAAAGTCTAACTTATTGATTTTTTTTCTTACATGGATCATGTCTTTGGTGTTATATTTAAAAACTCATTGCAAATCCTAAGGTCATCTTGGATGTTTTTGTCTAGGAATTTTAAAGTTTCACATTTTATATTTAGGTCTATGGTGTGAGTTGATTTTTGTGAAGGGTGTGAGGTGTCTAGGCTCACCCTTTCTTATGTGGATGTCCAGTTGTTTTAGCACCATTTGTTGAAAAGACGATTTTTTCTCTATTGTATGTCCTTGGTCCTTTGTCAAAGATCAGTTGACTATATTTATGTGGTTTTCTTCCTGAGTTCTCTATTCTGTCCATTCATCTATTTGTCTAAGTCTATTCTTTCACCCTAATCATACTATCTTGATTACTGTAGCTTTATAATAAGCCATGAGGTTGGGCGGTGTCATTCCCCCAACTTTGTTCTCCTACAATATCATGTTGGTTATCCTGAGTCTTTTGCCTCTATCCACAAAATAACTCACTGAGATTTTGACTAGGATTGCATTGAATCTGCAGATGAAATAGAGAAGAACTGACATCTTGTCAATATTGACCTATGGTAGATTTTGATAACTTACACAATTATATTGTAATCCCTAGAGCAACCACTAAAACAATAAAGTGACATGACTAAAAGAAGCCACCGAGGAAATAAAGTGACGCTGAAATATATTTGTATAACACATGAAAACGCAAATAAAGGAAGAAGAGAAGAACAAAAATGACAGGAGATATGCAATTCAAATAGCAAAACTGTAGGCATAATTCCAACCAGATCAGTAGTTATATCAAATCTGAATAAACTGGACACCCCACTGAAGATGCGGAGGCTATGGAACAAGTTAAAAATAAATATCCTGCTACATACGGCCTCCAAGAGACAACTTTCACATTCAAAGATGCGAATAGGTCAAAATAAAGAGATTTAAAGATAAATATTTTTTACAAACTGTAAACATGAGATGATTATTTGTTTATAAGTTTTTATTCGAATTTACCCAGCCTCTTGAGCTGTTTTCAGTAAAAGTTTTGCTCTTCTACAAGTTAGTCTGTCTTACCAAAAGCAGATGTTCTTCGGAATGATGTTTCTAAAAATAGTAATATGTTACTCAGTCCCGTTCAAAACTTTCCAATGGCTTCCTATCTCATTCTATGTAAAAGTCAAAACTCTTCCAACAACCACAGCTATCAGCAACCACAGTATCTATAAAGCTCACCCGCCACCTTTTGACCTTGTGTCTGACAATATTAAATTAGCTCACCTTGCTCAGCTACATGAGCTTTCCTGCTAGTCTGCAAACCCTTATCTTCTAGACATTGCATTGCCTGTATTTACTGCTGGGATGGTTTTTCATCCACATCTATATCCAATTGCCTTCTTCGCTTTTAACATATATTTAACTGCCCATGCTGTTGCTTTGAGGTATCTCTCTCTGAAGTGGATAAGCTCTTCTTATAACTGAAATTAATTTCTCTTTCTGTTAAACTCATTCTGTCATTTTACGAACACTAAGCTAGATGGTTATCACACAAGAATTTAAACTACAATTCAGCACATATTACAGGCTTAAAATTATAGTTTATAATATCTTCCACATTTGTCTTTCCTTTTCCTTTTCTCTTTCCTTCTCTGAACACAGAAAATGAATTTTAAGTCTATATCTGCATTTTTTTTGGAAAATCTGTTAAAATCTGAGGTATTGATAAGTTAGATGCCTTTATTCCTTCACTATCTAATTTATGGCAAATTCATCAGAACTGTTATATGCCAAATAGGCAAAATAAAAAAAAAATTAAATACTGAAGGATGAAGTGACACGCAAATTACCTTGTTAGCTGTAAAAATCAGTAACATAGACAAAAGCATTTTGTTGTTGCTTTTGAGAAAAAACAAAGTAGGTATTGGAAAGCTTGGTCTTATTTCAAGAAAATATATCACAGAATTACTGTATTTTTTTCTAGTAGAATGCAATGGAAGGCCATTTGGATATAAGCTGAAGAGAAGGATCATAATAGTTCATGGCCTTGCGTATTAAACACTTTATGTACTAAGACATTTTACTTTGTTTTAATCAAAATTAAATTAGTTTATAGAAAAAGTAGACACAAGATAAAGAGAACCTCTTAAAAACCTGTTGCAATGATCGTTTTATGACACTTTGTTTCTCCTGACAGTACTTTGCTGGGGCTTCATGGTAATATTTGCTGTCAGCACTGGGGATTTGGGTGGCCCGTTTTGTGGACTTAGGCGCTCTTGACCTTTGGTTTGGATGCAGATCATTCATTTGATGTTTTATTTTTGGTTCTGATTTCCACTGAAAGTGTGAACCTCAGGGGAAAGGTGTCCCTTGGGCATTTAATTTTTCCATGAGATGGGACTACAAAGTCTGACCTATTTCACAAAGATTTCTTTAGAATGAATTCTTGCAAAAAGAGTTTAAGGTGCAAACTAGCTGCAAAATGGTTTGCATGCCTTGCCTTGGGTGAGGTAGCTCATGGCAGGAACATAAAGACAAGCCCAGTACACTGATCAAAACCCCTTATCACTCATCATTAGCAAGTCAGTGGGGGGCCTGGAATGTCCTTGAAGTCACAAATGTTGAGTGCATTCTACTTTTCCATAGACATTCAAGCAATATTAACAAAGGAGCTATTTGAACTTTGATGAGAATTATTATACATGTAATTTACATCCATCTTAAATCCAGAAGTATAACAAAAGAAGAGAGGTAGGAATATTCTTCAGAAAAATCTCAAGTCAAAGACTTTTTAAAACTTTATATTTTCTATTATTGCTTTACATCACTCAAAAACCAATGAGAAAAGCTGAAGTTTAAGAAGGCTGAAGATTTTTCTGAAGCAGAAGTTAATTCTGGCAAAGGGATCCATTGTTTAAAACTAGCAGCATCATATAATTTTAGAGCTGGAATAACATCTAAGATCATTTATTCCTACATCTTAATTTTAAGGCTAACAAAACCAACAGCCAAAACATTGGATGGCCTAAGATCACACAGTCCACTTGTTCCAGAATGGGATGGAGCCTTGGTTTCTACTCAACACACCACGTGGATGGTCCCTGAAAGTCACTGTCAGCACAGACGCCAGTTTCAGGATAACACAAGCGTCTACACTAGAAAGGTAAGAGACTCACTTTCAAAAACTTTAAAAAGAGGAGAATAAATTCGCCTACTACAAGTAAAAAATATTACGCAACTGTTTGTACTAGCCATCAGGGGAAGGAATTGAGGGTCTCTTTAGTGCTTATTTTATTTCTGGCAGTAGACAAAAGCAACAGAGCCATGCTGACACGTGTTCTCCAATATTTAAATGTGGCCTGTAAGGGCGACTTTGAAAATGCTTTAGGCTGCACAGTGCTACAGATGTCAGAGCTCTAATGCTGCTACTATGTGTCTGTGTCTCCAAGCCCCATTGTGAATTGGGCAGAACCGGTAAGTGTACCCTGATGTGCAGATGAGCAAATCACTTGCCACCATCCACACAGTACATTTACAACAAATGATATCCAGGGATATCAGAGATCAGTCCAGTCCCCTACCCAACACATCCATCCAAAAAACAACACTGGAGTGTACAGGAGGTAAGAGGCTGAGCGTTGTGAAGTTATCATGAGACTAAGAAGCTTGTTCTTCAGCATGCAAATGGGTCAGGACATTAGAGGTCAAGTATATTGATCCCTATATGCATACACTATAAAAAAAAGAAACTGGTGTCACGAATTTGAGAGAGAATAGGACCTACATGCATAGCTTTCCTCCATGTAACAGGTGTATTTGTGAAATCTGTGGTGCACACACATGCACACTGTGTGCATGTGTGTGTGCATATGTGTACATGTATATATGTGTGTATATCTTTGTGTATATATGTATATATGTAAGGTGTGTGTCTATGTGTATGTATACATATACATATATGTATACATGTGTTGCTTGTGTGTACTTGTGTGTATATACGTACACACAGAGAAAATACATATGTATATATACACATATATATTTTATCACATATATATATAAATGGCTTGTGATTTCTGGGGAACTCTAAGACATTTTTCCTCTGAGCTCAGCTGAAGCCATATGGTCTGTACTGTGAAAGTCAAAAGCAAACACCACTAGTAACACTGTCCTTGCCACCTGCATTCTTCCTTGCAGCACCCGTGATCCATGTCAGTTTTCTGACCAGGGACAAGCAGGTCTGGAAGGAGAGTAATGCAGTACAAGCACACTTGCCTTCCTTCTTTCACCTGGGCCCATGTTCATCAAGAGAAGGGTTTGCGCGCTGCACTCAGCTCTGCGCTCCGAGATTGTGAGAGGAGCATGTGACCCCCACTGCTTTCAAGAATCCTTGTTCATAGATATTTTAAGGGAATTTCAATTTGCAACTTTTAATGAACAGCCTACCTCATTCCTACAGAATTGGTTAGTGCCCCATTTTTCAAACTGCTAATGCAAAGTTAATTACTTACTGAATTTAGCTGATTTGGGAGCTATCAACAGACACTGTGGCACTGTTTTAAGTCCTCTCCTGGACTTTCAGACAAATAAATTAGAAACTAAATGTTTATCTCTAATTTGCAAGATAGATTACCTATTCATGTAGGGCCCTATGGTGTTATGGTGGTATTCAAAATAAGTCCACCTCACTCCCCTCTGCACTATTTTTCATTAATATTATAAAAATGGTGTTTTGTCTTATGCCATGGGAGTTTCCTGTAGGCACCAAATAACTTATTGAACAGTTAATCTAATTCCTTGGCTATTGCTTATTGTGGGAAAACTTTGCAAAGGTCTTACATAGGAAGTGCTACCACATCCTTAGCACTTATATATGCATGCATCTCCTATACCAAATCAACTTGGAGCACGCAGCTCATTTTATTTCCCTCACTGGAAATGCATCTGCACTGAGCTGACTCAACTGTCTAATCTTGCTGGCCAGCTAACAGGAGTGATTCACAAAACAGTGAAGGTTGTCTCCACTTAGCCAGAGGCAATGAAGCGTGGCTTTCTAGAGCAGTGTATTAGTCCATTTTTATACTGCTATAAAGAAATACCTGGAACTAGCTAAATTATGAAGAAAAGAAATTGAATTGGCTCACGGTTCCCCAGGCTATACAGGAAGCATGGCTGGAGAGGCTTCAGGAAACTTACAATTATGGAGGAAGGCGAAAGGGGAAGCAGGTTTGCCTTACATGGCCAGAGCAGGAGGAAGAGGGGGAGGGGGGAGGTGCCATACACTTTAAACAACTAGATGTTGTGCGAAATCACTATTATGAGAACAGCACCAAAGAAGAAATCCGCTCCCATTGAGAGGTGAAGCCAGCTGGACTTCCTGGGTGGAATGGGGACTTGGAGAACTTTTCTATCTAGCTAGAAGATTGTAAACACACCAATCAGTGCTCTGTGTCTACCGAAAGGATTCTAAATGCACCAATCAGCACTCTATGGCTAGCTAAAGGATTGTAAATGCACCAATCAGCACTCTGTAAAAACACACCTATCAGTGCTCTGTGTCTACCTAAAGGATCTTAAATGCACCAGGCAGCACTCTGTAATAACACACCAATCAGCGCTCTGTGTCTAGCTAAAGGATTGTAAATGCACCAATCAGCACTCTGTAAAAACACACCTATCAGTGCTCTATGTCTAGCTAAAGGATCTTAAATGCACCAGTCAGCACTCTGTAATAACACACCAATCGGCGCTCTGTGTCTAGCTAAAGGATTGTAAACGCACCAATCAGCACTCTGTAAAATGGACCAATCAGCGCTCTGTAAAATGGACCAATCAGCGGGATGTGGGTGGGGACAAATAAGGGAATAAAAGTTGGCCACCCCAGCCAGCAGTGGCAACGTGCTCAGGTCCCCTTCCAAGCTGTGGGAGCTTTGCTCTTTTGCTCTTCACAATAAATCTTGTTGCTGCTCACTCTTTGGATCCACACTACCTTTATGAACCAAACACTCACCATGAGGGTCTGTAGCTTCATTCCTGAAGTCAGCGAGACCACGAACCTGATGGGAGGAACAAACAACTTTGGACGTGCCACCTTTAAGAGCTGTAACCCTCACTGCGAAGGTCTGTGGCTTCACTCCTTAAGTCAGCAAGACCACGAACCCATCAGAAGGAAGAAACTCTGGACACATCTGAACATCTGGAGGAACAAACTCCAGACATACCATCTTTAAGAGCTGTAACACTCACCACGAAGGTCAAGCTTCATTCTTGAAGTCAGTGGGACCAAGAACCCACCAGAAGGAATAAATTCCAAACACATCATGATCTAATTACCTCCCACCAGGCCCCACCTCCAACGTTGGGAATTACAATTCCACATTTGGACAAGGACACAGACCCAAACCATATCAAGCATATGTAACTACTCCAGCCTCAAACAGTCCTCAAGCCACTCTCTTTCACCCAAAATTGTAAGCCATTCAATTTAGCCATGCAAACCTCCATAGCCAACTGATGTCAGAATTTGAACGTGAAAAATATCCCTGCAATACATACTGAGAGGTATTTTTTCGATTATCTACTAAAAATGTTGAGTAGTGTTTATTCCTCCTCCTAATTTTGGGATCTAGAAAGAATTAAATGCACATCTGCATTTTTTTTTTTTTTTTTTTTTGAGATAGGGTCTGTCTCCCAGGCTGGAACATGGTGATGCAATCTTGGCTCACTGCAATCTCTACCTCCTGGATTCCAGCAATTCTCCTGCCTCAGCCTTCCTAGTAGCTGGGACTACAGGTGAGCACCACCACACCAAGCTAATTTTTGTATTTTTAGTGGAGACGGGGTTTCACCATGTTGGCCAAGCTGGTCTTGATCTCCTCACCTCATGATCCACCTGCCTCGGCCTCCCAAAGTACTTGAATTACAGGCGTGAGCCACTGCGCCTGGCCCACATCTTATTCTGATTCTCACTCCAGTGGTAATTGAAATTATTTGCAAGAATATGGAAATACTGGAAACTACTCTATGAATGGTGACTGTGTCAAGTATTACCTGAACAAGGACTACTGATTTTCTTCCTCTTTCCTTATTTCTGTTATTTCGTGATTTGGTTTGGATATTTGTCTCCACCAAGTCCCATGTTGAAACGTAATCCCCATTGTTGGAGATGGGGACTGGTGGGAGGTGTTTGGATCATGGGAGCAAATCCCTCATAAATAGCTTGGTCCTGTCCTCAGGACAGTGAGTGAGTCCTCCTGAGACGTGGTTGTTTACAAGCGTGTAGCACGTTTTTCTCTCTTGCCTCTGCTTTGCTTTATTCCATGATTGGAAGCTTCCCGAGGCCTCACCAGAAGCTGAGCAGGTGTTGGTGTCATCCTTTCTGTACAGCCTGCAGAACTGTGAGCCAGTTAGACTTCTTTCCTTCATAAATGATCCAGACACAAATATTTCTATATAGCAATGAAGATTGCCCAAGAACACTTCCTTACTTTGTTCTTTTCTCCTTTTCCTCCTCCTCACACCTTTTTGTTCCTCCCACTTCGTCTTTTATAAATGGCTGAGCATCTGCTACCTGCCAAACACCAGAAATCACTGGCACACAAGAGTCAAGCAGTCGAGGTGCCTGCTGTGTTGGAGCTCAGAGCAGAAAGGTAAATAACACAGGTGGGGGGTCAGAAGACAGGGAAACTGAAGAAGCTGAAGGTCAGGCACATGGTGGTAAATAACAACGAACAGCCCAGCAGAAAACAGGAAGAAACAAGTAATAAAAATGCCAGGTGTGAGATCAGCCCCGGGGATGTTCTTGCTGAGTTTCAATCCCCAGTTCAGCCTTTGCTCTTGAAAGACCAAAGACTTGACTGATCCTAGACACCCACCAATACTTGGCCTGCCTCCTTCTAACTCTTCCTGTGCCTTTGTCAGAGGCAGGGGCGCCTTGGGCCTCTGCTACCCTGGCATTCACCATTACTAGTTAAGTCGAGGAAAGCTCAGGGAGATGCTGAGGTCGATGGGCTGGAAGCTGAGGGGGCTTATCCTTCAGGCTGAGGCTGACATACAGGGCTACAACCTTCTTGGTTGCCTCACTGGGACAGAAACCTATTGATTCTGGCCGTAAGAGAGTGTGGGCTGAGAGGAGCTTTAGCTGATAATGGAGGGTGGTCTGTTAGTTACTGTAAGGAACAATTTGCAAACCTTGGCAACACGAGTGAACAACCGATGCAATAAGTTGTGAGAACACACTTCCCATAGTTGAACTGTTGGGTTTCAGCCCAGAAATAAATTGTGTGCTGCGGAGACTGCAACATTCAACACAGCATAATACGCAGGGACACTGCAAAGTCTTCATACAGTGCTCTCTCTTTCTCTCATAGATTCTGCTGTCCAAGACAAACAGAAATATCCTTCCAGAGCTATCTCCGTTGGGGAATGGACATTCTCCTTCTCATTTTCTTGCTTTAAATTAAGGATGTAATTTGCTTGAATATTCTCACAACAAAACAGAACAAAACAAAACAGAGTGATACCTAGGTGAAGCCCATGGTGTGCTAACTAAATTTTGGTCATCGTTTCACCAAATACAATGTCTATCCAATAAACAGCATCTAACTGTTTTTAGAAAGGAAATTCCAAAATGAAAGAAGCAGAAAATTTCTTTTCTGTGATTTTGTACTTTTTAGAAAAGATGTGAAACAAATCAAACTATTAACGTGTTAAAACCTGATAGAGTACAGGGAAGTCTATTACATTAATCTATGTACTGATAGAGTACAGGGATGACTATTAGCTTATTCTATGTGCTGATGGAGTACAGGGATGACTATTAGCTTATTCTATGTACTGACAGAGTACAGGGATGTCTATTACCATATTTTATGTACTGACAGAGTACAGGGATGTCTATTACCATATTCTACGTACTGCTAGAGTACCGGGATGCCTATTACCTTATTCTATGTACCCATAGAGTACAAGGATGTCTATTACCTTATTCTATGTATTTTTCTATTTGAACTGCTCTAACATAACAATAAAAATTTTAGATACGTACATTGAAAAATTGAGTTAGAAACCTTTTTGAGCAAGTTATATAAGCTAAATTGACAATTCCCAGCTGTTTTGTGAAATTCTGGCTTTTCCAATAGGTGAAATAATATATTGGTACAAATTTGTCATGAAAAATGAAAATTATAATTTATACAATATTTCATAGTGGATTTAAAAATATAGTGGTAGAATAAAATTGATTTACTTGAGAAAAAAATGACATAAAGACCCGAGAAGGTAAGTGATCCATCAGTGCCCTCATTTGAAAGCAACTTTAGCCCTGAAAGCTGTGTCATCGGGAGCCTATAGTTAATATTTACATGTGAAAATCTAAAGCTTCTCTGTTTCCTTTAAAACTACAGTCATTTTTCCTGGGTACTATGATCATTGAGATAGCCCACTGATGCTGGGCGTGGCCTCTCCACAGTGCCTTCTGAAACCTCAAAGGAGATTTGACGCCAGTGTGCCTCACACCCCTGAAGACAGGGCTCAGAAAGAGCTTTTTGTCTTCAATATTTCACATAATTTTTGGATTTCCTCTATCTTTTCAATGTTGTTGATCACATGTTAGCGATCACATTTGAGAGAAACTCTCAGAACTTCAGTGTAAGCCAGGCACGGTGGCTCACACACACCTGTAATCCCAGCACTTTGGGAGGTTGAGATGGGTGGATCATCTGAGGTCAGGAGTTCAAGACCAACCTAGCCAACATGGTGAAATCCCATCTCTACTAAAAGTACAAAAATTAGCCAGGCGTGATGGTAGGTACCTATAATCCCAGCTACTCGGGAGGCTGAGGCAGGAGAATTGCTAGAACCTGGGAGGCGGCGGTTGCAGTGAGCCGAGATTGCACCACCGCACTCCAGCCTGGGTGACACGGCGAGACTCTTTCTCAAAAACAAACAAACAAACTTCATTGTAGAAGTGTCTCCTCCCTTTTATGTCCTGGTAAATTCGATAAGGTTAGCTATAAATAAACTGGAAAGTCACTTGGCTTTTTCTTTCTCCATAGCCTAAAGCAGTCCATCCTTCTTCTCACCACAGCCCATATAAAAGTAACCATCCTAACAGCCTCTGCACCTCACCTGAATTCCCACTAAATGTTTCTTCTATCCATTCCATGAGAGTCAGTTTACAGGTGAGGACACTGTGTCACAGACTTTTCTTCACTTGTCCAGTATTACTAAACAAAGCAATGGCACAACCAAGAGGAATGTCCAATTTCATTCAATTCCAAACCCATATTCCTACTATGTCACTTTTCTCTCATCTTTGTTTTTCATATAAAAAAATCACAGAAACCTATGACTTTTAAAGCTAAGGAAATTGACAGCAACATCTGCCTTTTTTATACCTCTACAGGATAATATTTCTGTCATATTATAGAATTTTATTACATTTTCATAATAAAACATGTTCTTTGTAATACTTTAAGTGATTTAGCAGCTCCAGGACACAATCTGCACAAAATTATTTCCATCTTACAGATATAAAATTGAAAGCATCTTCACCAAGTCCCATTTTTAACAACAACAAAGAAACCAGCTCTCAAGCTCAACGCTCTTTTCCCATTATCTAATGGCAAAAACTGCAATTACGTTTGCACTAACCTAATAATATGGGAATCTCTGCCATCTTTGAATTTATCTGCAGTTTCTCCACATTGCTTCTCTCACTGATGGTTCAACCAGATGTCTCTGTTTAGCAATCATGATGCTTTTTGGTACTGCTCTTTAGGAGATGGTGGTATTGAGGATAGAGCGGGAAAAGTTGCAAGAACTCTCTGGATTTGGCTTTTTTTGGCACCCTATCAGACTATACTTTCTTTTTCACTGTTGTTAGCTCTTCCTTCTTTTGTGCTGTACATATGAGCATTACTCAACCTCTCTTCTTTTTTTCCTCTCCCATCTATATCTATATCTCATTTCCTACTCTGTCTTTAAACAAAAATACACAAATTAAATCTCCATTTTTTTTCCCATGGCTATAGACTAATTTTTTGTGTCTCCCTAAAATTTGTATGTTGAAGCTTAAATTCTCAATGTGATAGTATTTGGAGGTAAGGTATCTGAGAGGTGATTAGGCATGAAGGTATAGCCCTCATGAATGAAAGCAGTGCCAGTGTAAAAGACACCCTGACAGATAACTGGTCCATTAAAGCCATAGGAGGCACACTGAGAAGATGGTTACTTATGAACCAGAGAGCAGGGCATCAGCAGACATGAAATCTGCTGGCACGTTGATTTTGGACTTCTCAGCCTCCACAACTATGATAAATAATTTTCTGTTGTTTATAGCTGATATGGTTTGCCTGTGTCCCCACCCAAATCTCAACCTGGATGTTATCGCCCAGAATTCCCCTTAGGTTACGGGAGGGACCCAGAGGGAGGTATTTCACAGGGTCCGGTCTTTCCTGTGCTGTTCTCACGATAGTAAATAAGTCTCACGATATCTGATGGGCTTATCAGGGGTTTCCCCTTTTGCTTCCTCACTTTTCTCTTTGTGCCAACATGGAAGAGGTGCCTTTCGCCTCCTGACATGATTCTGAGGCTTCCCCAGCCATGTGGAATTATAAGTCCAATGAAACCTCTTTTTGTTCCCAGTTTCAGGTATGTCTTTATTAGCAGCATATAAAGCAACTAATTAAATAAGCCACCCAGTTTATATATTTTGACATAGTAGCCGATGTGACTAACACACCTCCCTCTCAATGTCCAGCCCAACACTGTCAACTGGATAACGTCTGAACTTGAAAGCCATACTCATTGCCTCCCACCCAGTGAAACTTGTTTCTGACTGCTTTGTTTCCAAACGTGTTACTATCATTCATTCCAATACTTTAAGAACTATGGAATTTTCTGTGTTTTCTTCTTCATTCCCCATGTGTCGTCCACAGGTAAATCTTACTCCAAAGTTGTGCTAACATGTACAGGGCAAGATATAAACACATTGCTTGTCTTAACAGGAGCAAAAGTATTTATTATCTCTTTATTGTCTTTTTATATTAAGAGAAGAGGGTGCAATCCTCTACCATCAATGCCTGTAAGAAGTGGCAGATCATTTCCTTACTGCTTTTTGTATAATAAAGGACCACAAATAAGACAATTACGTGTTCTAGTTAGGCCAGGACAATCCCAACTGTGCTTTGTACCACTGTAATTATTAATAGTGCTCTGCTTTCTTTTAAAAAATGTCCTAGCTGGGTCTTTAAATGACATGCTTAACCCAGCCACAATGTTCTATTGAAAAAGAGAGAAGATTTTATGTGTCATACTGGGCAGTAGTGATGAGAGTGGAGACAAAACCTGAGAGAGCTGGAGGAGGCAAGAAGAGTTACCAGATGGAGGCTGCAATCCGGGAAGCATATCTCAGGGAATCCCAGAAAGGAGAAGGCCACCGCCTAGCAAGAGCCATATGGAGGATCACTGCACAGAATGAACACGAAGGGCTTTGCTCCATTGCCCAGCAATCTCTGAAGAGGCTGATACTCGCACTGAAGACATCCCATCCATCCTCTTGTGAGCTGCACAATGTTCCCTTCTGCCTCAATTACTTCCCTGCTGCATCGCTACCTTTCAATGACACCAATTTTTTCTCTTTCTTACTGAGTAATTAAGGCAAACAAGCACCATTAAAAATCATTTACTCCTGGCCGTACGGGATGTGAATTACCATGAGCCTCCAGTAAAATGTAAGTCTACCATTCTCTGCATTTGAGGTTATGGTAGCAGACCCTCCTTGTAGGGAGCAGGAGAGATGCCAGAGGTGAGTCAGGATTTTCCCCTCTGATCATGTAGCAGGAGTGATACTGCTCACTCCAACAGATGTAGCTCAGTCACTTTGGATTACCCCACACTGATATGCCCTGCAATGTCCAAGAGAGCTATAACTCCAAAGGGAACACAGCACTGTACCCTTAGTGTAGAGGTGGTGGGTAAACCTCAGGGCTATGCACAGAAGTCTCAACTGTAGATTCTGTAAGCCTTCACTTAGCTACAGTCTAGCTCAGGCTTTATCCTTCCATATGCCTCCTCCCTGCCTCAACTGACCCACCTAACTCTCTCTCTGAAGACACCCACACAAGCTCTTCTGAGCTGAATCATGTTCCTGCCCGCCTCAGCTACCTCCCTGATGCATGGCTACCTTTCAATGATATATCACTATTTTTTCCATTCTTACTGAATCATTTCCTTGGCAAACAAACACCATTAAAAATAATTTACTCCTGGCTACTCTTAATTACTATTCCATTTATTTACTCCTCTTTATAGAAAAGCTTCCTGAAGGAGTCATTTATACTTGAAAGCTTTACCTCCTCTCCCTTCATTCTCTCTTTGGCCCACTCCCATCAGTCAGTTCCCCATCCTTGTCTGATTTACATTCTTCACAGAATCTGACACAAGTGACTCCTGCCTTCGTTAAACCCCATCTTCCTGTACCCACTGGGAACTTCTCTCTCTGGGTTCTTCCCTTGCCTCACTGGCTTCGCCTTCTGTTTTCTTTCTTGGAGTCCTTTCTTCTCTATTTGTATACGTCCTGTGCAACAGGCCTCAAGCCTCTGAACTGTCTCATCAACCGTCACTCACCTCTGTTTCATTCTATTATTTATCATGTGTGCACTATTATTATTATTATTTTTTGAGACAGAGTCTTGTTCTGTTGCCCAGGCTGGAGTGCACTAGTGCAGTCTCGGCTCACTGCAACCTCCACCTCCCAGGTTCAAGCTATTCTCCTGCCTCAGCATCCAGAGTAGCTGGAGTTACTGGCACATGCCACCAGGCCTGGCTAATTTTTGTACTTTTAGTACAAATAGAGTTTCAACATGTTGGCCAGGCTGGTCTCAAACTCCTGACCTCAGGTAATCTGCCTGTCTCGGCCTCCCAGAGTGCTGGGATTACAAATGTGAGTCACTGTGCCCGACCTCTATGTGTACACTGTTAAAGCCCAAATTTACATCTCTAACTGCCAACATCTCCCCTGAACTCTTGACTAAGACGTACAGTTTCCTACTCAATATTTCTACTTGGGAATCCAATAGGCAACTTAGAATTAACATATTTAAAATCAAACCCTTGATTTACTCTGTGTTCCTCCACTGTGTGGACTTCTCTTCATCTTATCTGCCACCACGAACAGTTGCTTGCTCATACCAAAAACTTTGGAGTCATTCATGATTCTCAAATTCATTGAAATACTAATCACATTTCACCAGCCAGTCCTATTGGCTCTATCTTTAAAGAAAATAGATGCTACAACCACTTATCCTCACATCTGTCCTTACTATTGCATCATTTCATCATTAATTCTTCCTGTTCCAGGAGGACTGTTTCAGTAGAGTTTAACAGGTCCCCTCCTTCTTTCCTGCATCATTCAGTCTATTTTCTAAATATTTATACCATTATTCTTTAAAAAATAAGTCAAGCCATGTCAATCTTCTGTTGAAACTCTTCTTTAGGCTTCCCATCTTACTAGGTAGGAATGAGGTGCAGTGGCATTACCTGGCCTGGCAGACCTACCTGATGGTACCATGAACCATCCCTCTGATATCGTTTGCTACTGTCGTTCCCCCTCTCATGTTTACTCTAACAACATGGGCCTATGTCTCTCAGTCTAATTTGCACTCCCATCTGGGAAGCTTTGTACCTGCTGTTTCCTTAAACTGAAAACGTTCTTTGTCTTCATATTTTCATGCATTTCATTTTAGTCTTTGTTAAAAAGCTAGCTTGTTAGACAGCCTGTGACTGTCCTATACAGAGTAGGTATCGATTTCCATCAATCTCTATGCTGCTTAATTTTCTTAATAAAATCCATTCCCATTAGACATATTATGTGTTTACATTTTTTATTGTCCATACACCTGCTGTATCTCCTCATTAGAATGTAAGCTTTATGAGAGAGGAGAGATTGTCTGCTTTATCTGTTTTACTTACTACTGTAGCCCCAGTCTGCATATCAGTATCTGGCACTTCATGGATGCCCAATAAACATTTGCTGAATGAATGAACTCATTCATCTTGCATAGCAGATGTCAGATTACTCTCTCAAAAGCACACATTCTGCATCAACCATCTTCTATTCAAAGTATTTCCTAAATTCTCCATTCATGCTGAATTAAGTCTAAAAAAATCTTAACCTGGCATTTCAGATATTATGAAGAAGTGGAAGGGGAAGAGAATTAACAGTATTTGCCAATAAAATAATAAATTTTATATATAAGAAACTAATTTACATGATGAGACAAAGTTAAGAGGGACTATATAACTTTAAAACAGAGTAGAGGAAGCTGGGTCAAAACCTGGAAAAATCTCATGAAATAATAATGACATCGACTATAATAAAAACGAATTGAAACCTGTCAGGTTTCATATCCAGGAAAGACCTTGATGAGCAACACCACTAGAAAGATGACTTGTGTAACACCATGATCAGTTTGAAGCATATTAAACATATTACTGACAAAGAAAGAGCCTATTTCAGCAGAACATTGGGAACCTATTGTACTAGAAGCAGTACTAAAATTAGGCCTCCTTCTCTTCCACCTTCTATCTTCCATACAGAAGAGTTAAGAATATGTAAAGTCTGTTTTCTTTTTTTTTTTTTTTTTTTTTTCTGTCGCCCAGGCTGGAGTGCAGTGGCACAATCTCGGCTCACTACAAGCTCCGCCTCCTGGGTTCACGCCATTCACCTGCCTCAGCCTCTCCGAGTAGCAGTGCTGGGATTACAAGCGTGAGCCACCGCACCCGGCCTAAAGTCTGTTTTCAAAGAATAATTGATGAATTACTATATATAAGAAGAAAAAAATAGTCTGTGCAACACCAGAGAACATAAATACATCCAGTGGTTTTAAACAATAAAGAAATGTGTTCAGTTAGTCTAAGAAAACTAGTTGAAAGATTTCTCTAAATACTACAGCTGCAGAAAATGAAAGGCGGAGTTTTAGGCATCTACATATTTCAAAACATTAGCAGGGATACATGGAGAGAAGGCAGAAGCTGACAAAATGATTTAAATGTGTTACAAATCTATGAATACTCTAACTGCAAGGGGTTTGGGGAAAAGGTACTGACCTAAGAAACTTTGGAAACGAATGAAATCTATAAGAATGAAGGCCAAAGGAATTGTACAGAAGTATTGTGCTCTGGTAGATAAATTTGTTTCCCATGGCCTACAGGTTAACATTTCTGATACCACTATGCACGTTAACAATTAATAGGAACTCATTTGTAGCTTAGATACTGATGTTTACATTAACAATATTTAAAAATATGTGTCTATGCATGGGCTAGTTACGCCAGTATATTTTCCTGCTCTCAACAGAGTACCTGTAAACAATAACAGCATTATACGGTAGCAATGAGCACACTTAGCAAGCAGATTTTGGTTTCTAATACCATTCTCAATTAAAGGAGCCAAATCTTCTGAAAGTAATTGATAATTCTAAGACTGACATGGAAAATATACAAGATACGCCTGGGACATTTTGTGGTTCCAGAAATTACAAAAAAATGTTAAACGTCAAATTATTATAAATTATAAGTTTGCTTTAAAAAGTGGTTAGCTACAATGACCAATGAGATTTCCAGGATTAGAAATATTCAAGTAGAGGGAATATCTGGGTTGAATCAGGACTCTAATTTCCTACAGGGCTCTGTGTAACTAAGTATATCGCTGCCATATTATTAATCTTTCTTTTTTCTTTTTTTTTTTTTTGGTATACTTCACTGCAGCCTTGACCTTGTGGGCTCAATCAATCCTCTTGCCTCAGCCTCCCAAGTAGCTGGTACTACAGGCACATGCCAGCACACCAGGCAATTTTCTTTTTTTTGTTGTAGTGATGGGGTCTCACTATGTTGCTCAGGCTGGTCTTGTACTCCTAGGCTAAAGTGATTCTCCTGCCTCAGCCTCCTAAAGTGCTGGGATTACAAGAGACAGCCACCACACCTGGTCTCGTGTCTTATACTACTTCTTACTGGGCGGCAGAATGCCATTGTTGTTAAAGGCCCAGGCTATGGGCAGAACGAAGGCATTTCAATACTGTCCATCAGTTATCATCCAAGTGCCCGCACTGGGTTTCTGAGCTTCCCTAAGCCTCGAATGCCTCATCCACACAAAGGGTATAACAATAGTCTCTATGTGACTGGTTGTAATAAACATTACATAAAATATCCACAGATATTTATCATTAAACCAGATGTGAATATTAGATAAAACAATCCCCAGATTTATTAAATAAAATAATCTCCAGATAATTGACTCTCTTTTTATCTACTCACCTTTCATGCATCTATTCAGGTGTCCATTTAAAAGTAAACAATTATTTATAATATTTTCCAAATCTAATCTAACCCAACATGACCAACTATATCAGCATTTTGGTTAATTTGTCTGTTCTTCATTCAAATTTAACTTCTCTCAATGATTTTTAAATAATTATCCTATATTTTACCTCGCTGTGTATGCTTTTACTCACATCACTTTCTTAATTTTATCTGTAGTCAATACCTAGATGAGATGTTTAAATACCCAGTTCAGATGCCACCTCATTAATAAATCATGTCCTGCTATTTCCAGCTAGCTCACTTCCTCATCCCAATTAGCTCATCCCGCTGTTTTCATAACTTTGACTGTACTCATTGCATTGTGCTATGCTTTATGGCTGTACGCAGGCTTTATTTCAACTATTAGATGCTGAACAATAAAGCAGAATGTCAGTAAGTCTTTTCCTGCATTTCTTTCATAGCACTGGGCAAACTTCAGGCTCTGGATTCATAACAGGTGCTCAATGCATCTAAATTAATGAAGGCAGTTATATTTCAGAAGACTTTGGTTGCATATGGTCAATACCTCTGCAATAACCTCAGTATATTTGTAAATTCTTGAGCTGATAGATACTTAAAATGCAATCAATGTCAATTTGGCTCCAAACTTCATGGCTGCAAGATGAAGACTCACAGGCAACATATGCCTACCAATGATTAGCTGTCAAAATTCAAGCAAAAATTACAGCAGACAGAGAGCAAGACAAGCCACTTGGAAAACATCATTTTGTTTTCTTAGCTTTTTTTGTTTACTATCTCTTGTTGGGTCATTGCCAGTTGGTGCCAACTTTGCAACAGTTCATGTGGGAATCTACCAGGCAGAAAAATCTATATATTTTAATATGTTTCTCCTAGTTTTGCAGTAGCAGTTATTTATCTACAACAACACTGGTTCAGAAAATTGGTGCTGGCCATCTTGCTCGCCTTTTCTCAGTGACTGCGTCACATTCCCTACGGAAACTAGGTCACAATGGAAGATCAGCATCACTGAAACACTTCCGATTCTTTGTTTCAGTGGAAACGCACTCACGTTGTATGATGATATTCATTTCTGATACAACACTCCCCACGTTCCTGAAAACAAAATTCTTCAAAGTGTTCCCACAGTCAAACGAACTCAGAAAGACTGGAATGTGTGTTCTGATTTGTGGTTCAGGAAACCTTATTATAAAGAGTACAGCTAGATTTCTACCATCATAAACAGTGCAGATAAATTGTTTTAATATACATATTTTACTATCTTTCATCATCAATTTGAACTTTCATCAAGATACGACACTGACAAAGATTATCTTGCCGATAACAAAAACAACTGCACCAAAAAGACCCCCATAAGATCTAAGCTATATCAAATGGCTTAAAATATCTTAAATGCTCTCCTTTCCAAACTCTTTAGAAAAAAATCTGAGATACATTAGCCAACACTTAGCTAGTTAATACAACACATTTCAAACAACATAAAGTTACATATATATGGTATATTTTATGCATTTTCTTGAAAAGAGAACCAATTATATAAGAATCCTTTTGATAGACTATTTGTTTTATGAACAATTAATGATTCAGTATATTCATAACAAAGGGATATTATGTAATATATGGCTAAAAATATTGAATTTCCATAGTTTTAAGTCTATATCATTATACTTACATCATTAGACTTAAAAATTAATATTTAGCTTTTTATTATGCTTCCTATAATCATCTTCAAAGTCTTACATATATGCATATGTATATCTCATTTAGAGTTATAAACTTTTCACAAGTCAGGAATTTTTGGAATCATTCTATCAAATCTATTCTTTTTAGTGATGATAAAACAGACACTTAAAAACAGGATGACCTGCTGAAAGTCAAACAGTTTTACTGATTCTTAGTACTATGACCTGATCCCTTTACCCAGAAAATGAAAAAAGTAGAAAAAGAGTAGCTTAACAATAATAAAACCAGCAGTAAAATCATCTCATACTATAGTCCATATGCTGTCCTACTTTATTTTTGAGAGAATAACATCAAAAACCTATTTAAATGGAATTGCAAACATTTGGGTCATTTTTGAGCCTATGGAATCCTGAAAGAAATGAGTTAAAATTTGGAAGCATAAAGGGGTGTAGAGAACACTATGAACAGTAAGAAATCAGGTATGCAGCACAGGCGACCCAATACCATCAAACTATAGACAAAGGTGCTTTGCAAATTCATCATTTGGGGGCCATTCAATGTAGGGACAAGTCATCCTGGACACTTTAATAACTTCTGCAGTCATCCGCACATGCAGTTCAGTACAATAATTATGGAGCATAGAGAGACCACGGAGGCAGAGAGAAGGGGAGACATCATGTTTGGTGCATGCTTTTGTAGAATGATGGGTGGTAAATATCAGCAAGTTTTCTATCCATAATGGGTAACAGCAAGGAACTTCCTAATAACTTTCTTATTCTGAAAATGCATTTATATGCACCATCTTACTTCCAGACAAGGGTGGATAGATCATAATCTATCACATGCACACCTCTGAAGGTTAAGGAAACAAATAAGAGAAAATGAGTAACAAAAGAGAGAAGACCAAATTCAACACTGCCATGAGACTGAATGTGAACATATTGGCTATCTGTGTTCTGTGTGTGGGGCAGAGAGGGGACAGAGAGAGAGAGAGAGAGAGATGAGTTGGGAATGTATATGAAGAATCTTAATTGCTGATTTATTTCCCCTACTTGATGTACCTCCCAGTTAGGTCTCATAGAAAAAGAAGACTACCTAGCCTGACTCAATTTTGCAAATGGGACAAGAATGGCTTAGCTGGACCAACACATACAGGTGTATTCCGTTACCTTAGTAATTCACCTTCACCTTCTTTCCTCACCTACCCTTCACCTTCCTCAAGAACTGTACTGTATCCTGCTAGACTTTCTAAAATGGAATCCCTACATCTCTATATAGTTTACACCAAATCTGTGAGTAGATGGGCAATATCTCCTTTTCTTCCAAAAAACACTAGAAAACTATATTGTGAGAGAAGAGAGGCAGTGATGAAAGAACAGGGCAATGTATGAATTTAGACATACTAGGAAATTTGCTGAAAAATCATCACCAAGAACATCACAGGGGGGCAGGGGGAGGAAGTGAGGGAATGACAGAAAGGAGCAGAGAAAACAGGGATGTTTTTGGGATGAACTGAAGCTTATTTTAAAGAGCAAGATTCAGCAAATTTATCTCAGAGACATCAATCCTACCTATTTCTGAAATAGTCTTTGTATGTTATCTACTTATTTATTTTTATGCATATAAAGATTTTATTATAAAAATTAGCATAATTTAAGAAATTTTAAAGAGCAAAATTACACATCTTTGAATCTATCAATACTCTGGTACTATTTTCTTCCAGGTAGAATTCTACTGTAAAATGTAAGTAACCAAAGTATGAGAGTCTGTGGAAATACCTAAGCCATGATTAAATTGTTACAAAGATCAGGGTTTGACACGTGAATGACATCATTCATAATTTCATAACTCTGTGTTTTAACTGTGTTAAACTTTACTTTTACTAGGTAATTTAATTGGGAATAGATTTTGTCTTTTCCTTGTTTAAAAAAAATTAAATAAGAAAAAACATTTTAAAGCTATTTAGTACTAGACATATTCCTTTATCTTTTCACGCTCCTTCAGTACTTTTGTTATAACATCCACTCTCCAAAATTCATATATGAATTTGGGTGTGTCCCCAGTCTGTCTGGGACCAGATGAAAATTTACAAACCTAACTGGATTATAAATGTTCCAGTGCACCATGCCTGCAGCATTGGACGACAGCCAAGAGTCGGGAGAGGGAGCCTTGAAATTCTGACTCAGAGTTTGCAGACTCCAGAGGCAGGTAGAGTCTCAGTGGTAACTGTTATGAAGTTGCTTGACAACAGTCAGCTTCAGGAAATGCCTCTTTTATTTTTCTAACCTAATTTCATCTGTCTTAAGCACCCATTTTTCAGGATGGATAGGAAGTTCAGTGTCAGTCACCGTGTGAGTGTTTTCACAGCTCAGTGAGATCATGAAAGACATGCAGGTGGTTGCAGAACAAGGAGGTGTTGCCTGGGCTGAGGTTCAGGCAGGTGCTTCCCTTCCTCTCAGGCTCTGCTGCTCCAGGCACAGTGCAAGGGAAGACTCTCTCCGTGGGGAGGTTTCTCACTGAGAACCCTCTCAGGGTGTTCCTGAACATGTGGGCTTGGGGGTGCAGTCTTTGAGAGTTTGCGAAAGCCAGGCCAGTCCTGTCAGCAATCCCACTACATGAGACCAAGGCCCAGCTTCATAGAGATGGGACCAGGGCAGTCTGGAGGGCCCTGGGCTCTGAAGGTTTCTGCACTTAGGGATTGATGATCTGTGATTGCAGTTCTGAATCCTTAATATTTCATCTTTGAAACTGTGCTTTGTAAGTGAAATCTGATGGGACAATGCAGACTGCAGGGACACTTGGGGACTGAGTTTCTAGGAGATCCCATCTACAGCCACAACACTATCTCCTCTTCTGAGCTTTTCTCAGCTGCTTGTTCCCTGACCCTGTGGACCTTGAGTCCCAGCCCCCCACCCAACTTCTCCTCCCTCTCCAAGCCTGAGCAGGGGCTAGGCATGGGTGCAGGACAGTGAGTGCACCCAGCACATCTGGTTGACACGCATGAAGGTGGCTGTCCCAGCCCCATTTGCAATAATAGGCTGGGGGAAGGCTCCCAGCCACCCCTACCCCAGATTCAGCATGTCCCAGCACTGCACGGAGCCCCTCGTGGGCACCTGTCTGCTGCTGGGACAGGGGTCCTGGAAGAAAGTCCAAACCTCCTCTGCAAGCCTTGCTTTATCCTGGCTTCCACCACCCATATTCTTCACGGGTTCTTCCCTATGAGCATCATTGTTTTTTGTGTTGAAAATAAAATAAATGTGTTAACTTATTATAATTTTTAATTAATAAATGAGTAATTGTCTAATGAGTTTAATTAATAAAACCTAACATATTAGTACCTGCTATGTGTCAGGCTGAGTTAGATACTGTAAGAAGGTGATGACTACATGTGACCTCTACTGCCAATGGTTCAGAGCCTGGGAGGGGAGAAAACCCAGGAGTCCACAGCTCCCAGCAGCATGACATATGCTTGAACAGCATCTATGGGCCTTTCCTCCCTGCTGAATCCACATGGGATGGTAAGACTGTGCCACTTCAGTAGAAGAGGGAAATGTATCCAGTCAAGGAGGTCCCTGTAAACAGCATGAAAATATGAAGACAGTAGGACACTTCAGAAGCAATTTTTCTTCAGCCTAAAACCATGCCCTCTCTTGGGATATTATTTAGTAACATGCCCAATAGTCCTCAACCCCTAATGCACTTCTGTTGTATTGTTGTCTATTGTTCATTCATAGTCTTGTTTATTGTATTATTTACATATTTATTGTTATTATCTGCCCTTTGTCTCTCAAATTCAAGATTAGAGTTTAAGATTTTGAAGTTCTGGGCCGGGCGCGGTGGCTCACGCCTGTAATCCCAGCACTTTGGGAGGCCGAGGCGGGTGGATCACAAGGTCAGGAGATCGAGACCATCCTGGCTAACACAGTGAAACCCCGTCTCTATTAAAAAAAAAATACAAAAAATTAGCCAGGCAAGGTGGTGGGCGCCTGTAGTCCCAGCTACTCGGGAGGCTGAGGCAGGAGAATGGCGTGAACCCCGGGGGCGGAGCCTGCAGTGAGCTGAGATAGCGCCATTGCACACCAGCCTGGGCGACAGCGAGACTCTGTCTCAAAAAAAAAAAAAAAAAAGTTCTGGCCAGGGTAATCACGCAAGAGAAAGAAATAAAGGGTATTCAATTAGAAAAAGAGGAAGTCAAATTGTCTGTATGCAGATGACATGACTGTATATTTAGAAAACCCCATCGTCTCACCCCAAAATCTCCTTAAGCTGATAAGCAACTTTAGCAAAGTCTCAAGATATGAAAACAATGTGTAAAAATCACAAGCATTCCTATACACCAATACAGACTGAGAGCCAAATTATGAGTGAACTCCCATTCCTAATTGCTACAAAGAGAATAAAATACCTAGGAATACAGCTTACAAGAGATGTGAAGGACCACTTCAAGGAGAACTACAAACCACTGCTCAAGGAAATAAGAGAGGACACAAACAAATGGAAAAACATTCCATGCTCATGGGTAGGAAGAATAAATATTGTGAAAAATGGCCATACTGCCCAAAGTAATTTATAGATTCAATGGTATCCCCATCAAGCTACCATTGACTTTCTTCACAGAATTGGAAAAAAAGAACTACTTTAAATTTCATATGGAACCAAAAAAGAGCCTGCATAGCCAAGGCAATCCTAAGCAAAAATAACAAAGCTGGAGGCATCACGCTACCTGTCTTCAAACTATACTATAAGCCAACAGTAACGAAAACAGCACAGTACTGGTACTTAAACAGATATATAGACAAATGGAACATAACAGAGGCCTCAGAAATAACACCACACATCTGCAACCATCTGATCTTTGACAAACCCAACAAAAACAAGCAATGGGGAAGAATTCCCTATTTAATAAATGGTGTTGAGAAAACTGGCTAGCCATATGTAGAAAGCTGAAACTGGATCCTTTCCTTACACCTTATACAAAAATCAACTCAAAATGGATTAAAGACTTAAACATAAGATCTAAAACCATAAATACCCTGGAAGAAAACCTGGGCAATACCATTCAGGACATAGGCACAGGCAAAGACTTCATGACTAAAACACCAAGGGCAATGGCAACAAAAGCCAAAATTGATAAATGCGATCTAATTAAACTAAAGAGCTTCTGCACAGCAAAAGAAACTATCATCAGAGTGAACAGCAACCTACAGAATGGGAGAAAATGTTTGCAATCTACCCATCTGACAAAGGGCTAATATCCAGAATCTACAAAGAACTTGAACAAATTTACAAGAAAGAAACAAACAACCCCATCAAAAAGTGGGTGAAGGATATGAACAGACACTTACCTAAAGAAGACATTTATGCAGCCAAAAAACATATGAAAAAATGCTCATAATTATTGGTCATTAGAGAAATGCAAATCAAAACCACAATGAGATACCATCTCACACCAGTTAAAATGGCGAGCATTAAAAACTCAAGAAACAGATGTTGGAGAGGATGTGGAGAAATACAAATGCTTTTACACTGTTGGTGGGAGTGTAAATTAGTTCAACCACTGTGGAAGACAGTGTGGCAATTCCTCAAGGATCGAGAACTAGAAATACTATTTGACCCAACAATTCCATTAGTGAGTATATATCCAAAGGGTTATATATCATTCTACTATAAGGACACATGCACATGTATGTTTATTGTGGCACTGTTCACAATAGCAAAGACTTGGAACCAACCCAAATGCCCATCAATAGTAGAATGGATAAAGAAAATGTGGCACATATACAGCATGGAATACTATGCAGCCATAAGAAAGGATAAGCTAATGTCCTTTGCAGGGATGTGGACGAAGCTGGAAACCATCATTCCCAGCAAACTAACACAAGAACACAAAACCAAACACCGCATTTTCTCACTCATAAGAGTTGAACTACGAGAACACATGGACACAGGGAGGGGAACATCACACACTGGGGCCTGTGGGGGGTGGGGGTGGGAGGCAGCAGGGGGATAGCAGTAGGAGAAATACCTAATGTAGATGATGGGTACAGCAAACCACCATGGCACATGTATACCTATGTAACAAACCTGCACATTCTGCACATGTACCCCAGAACTTAAAGTATAATGACAAAAAAAGAAAGATTTTAGTGAGACATCTTAAGTAGTCTTCCAATGGTAGTGATGGCAAAGCTCCCTTTCCAGAAATTTCTGTCCGTCACTGTCCAGACCATGGCTGGACTACCCCTGGTGTAAAAGAAAAAAAGAAACCAGTTAGCAAAGGCAATCCTGCAGCAGCCTACATTTGTTTTGCCAGTTCCCAGCCTGGAAGCACAGGCTCTCACTGATCTGTCCTGGCTTCCAAGGCAGACATGTGCCTGAGGCGTTAGTCACACTGCTGTATCCATTTAGTAGCTATAGCACAGTTCCAGTTTTTCTTTCCCTTTGCAACCCTCACCACACACACAAAAATATACAGAATCATTTTCCTTCCTTCCTGGCAGTCACAAACAGTCCTCTGATTAATCTCAGTGATTGGGAAAAATAATTTGTCTTTAGTGTCCCACGCTCCTATTACATGAAAAGTTATTTTCCTAGGAATTTCACTTGAATCCTTATTTTGTCAAACAAGTGATTTTTCAGTGAAACTTAAAAAAAATCTCAAATAAACGTGTAAAGTCACTCTGAAGACTTAAAAGAGATTTTAGAAAAGATAATTGGGTTGACTGAAGGATCAGGTGGGAGGAGCCACTTGGTGCAACTCTTTTAGCTGCCGTCTAAATCAGCGTGGAGTGACCCAGGCAAGAGGTTATACAGAATAAAGAACACAGATTAGGGGTCCTTTAATCTACTTTGAATCTCTAACACAATATGTGACTTTCATCACTTCATCTCTTGGGCCTTAGTTTTTTGCCTGCCAAATACGAGGGCTGTACCAAGTGACCTCCCTTCTAAGTTAATTTTATGCATCTAATATTTTATGAAAGTCCACGACGTGCCCACTTAACATACGTGCTCCCAAGGAACACCACCATTTTGACAGACACGATTTCCCAGGAAGGCTACCATTATAGAAAAAAAGATAAGTTGTGACCATTAAAAAATAAATTATTTGGCTGGGCATGGTGGCTCATGCCTGTAATTCCAGCACTTTTGGAGGCTGAGTTGGGCAGATCACAAGGTCAGGAGTTCAAGACCAGCCTGGCAAACATGGTGAAATCTTGTCTCTACTAAAAATACAAAACATTAGCTGGGTGTGGTGGTGGGCCCCTGTATTCCCAGCTACTTGGGAGGCTAAAACCGGAGAATCGCCTGAATCCAGGAGGCAGAGGTTGCCGTGAGCTGAGACCGAGCCATTGTACTCCAGCCTGGTGACAGAGTGAGACTCCATCTCAAAAACAACAACAACAACAACAACAAAAATATATATATATATATATACACGTTTTTAAATGTTGAAACATAATCCATGTGCCTTTAAACGAACACAGCAGGCCGGGTGTGTAGCTAATGCCTATAATCCCAGCACTTTGGGAGGTCGAGGTGGTCGGATCACTTGAGGTCGGGCGTTCGAGACCAGCTTGGCTGACATGGTGAAACCCCATCTCTACTAAAAATACAAAAATTAGCCAGGTGTGGTGGCACATGCCTGTAACCCCAACTACTCGGGAAGCTGAGGCAGGAGAATCTATCAAACCCAGGAGGTGGAGGTTGCAGTGAGCCGAGATAGCACCACTGCAGTCCAGCCTGTGTGACAGAGCAAGACTCCATCTCAAAAAAGAAAAAAAAAGAACAAAAAGAAATAAATGAACACAGCAGTATTTGGTAACTCAATCGCAAAAGTAAGCGTGAAAGAGAGAGGTGAGAAGAAGGGGTGATGAAGAGCACTAGAGGGGAGCAGCTGATGACCAGGGTGGGAAATGCATCACCCACACCCACGGCAAGCGAGGGGCGGCCGGCCACCATAGAGCAATGTTTCATAAACTGAAGGAGACCTGGGTGTGTATTACCACTCATTCACTTTTGTCAGGAACACTTGCTGCAGGAAACCAGAGAGAAAGGCCGCTACTTGGCTCCCATCAGACTTGAACTAGAAAATTGTTTTCATCTATGGCCACCACATATGAAAATAGAAGTAAACTTTAATTTAGATATTAGTAGCTACAATGATAGAGGAAATTGAAAGAGTTAACATTATTTTAACTTTTTAGCTTGGAGAACCATATCAATGAAGATCCAATAGCTGCCTTTTATTCTCAAATATCTGCTTCTTATCACAGGAATTACCTGAATTTTATTTCGTCTTAAAAGGAGATATTTAAACCGATTAGTTGAGCAGGGAGATGGAGTGCCCACACAACAGAATATGTTCAAACAGCTTGATGACTACTTCCAACAGAAGTTACAGGAAGGTTTGAAATATTGGATGTGGAGTCAGACAAGATTAAATCCCATATTTTTATTGTTTCATTGATCCAAGAAAAAATAGCAAATGTATCTGTTTATCACCTAAGATTCAGCTGCATGTGAGAAAACCCACAAAAAATGACATGAATATGATTTTTTTTTTCTCACCCATATAAGTAGAGTGTAAAAATAGGCTTCCTGTGGATTACACGGAAAATGTACTAAGATATTTAAGGTCCTGAGCCTTTCAGCTCACCAAGGGCAAGACTTTGTTCTGTTAGTCGAGAATGACTGCTAGTGTGCCAGCCCTGACACTGGAACTCCCAGCCTTTCCCCTTTGACACTCATCCCAGGAAGACCAATGGGGAAATGAGAAAGGGGCGAAGTGTGCATCAGAAGGATTTTTTAAAGTTTAATTCAATATTTACAGGTATAGACCCTTGACTCTAAGTCAGCATATCATCACCTAACAGCAATGGGAGCTAGAAAACGAAGACCTCATTCCGTGCACCCATGAGGCAAACTAAAGTTAGGGGAAGAAGAAAGAAGGCAAAGTTCACATTGAGATAGGCAATAATATTTTCTGGTGCACCATCTAAACAATAGTTGTTAATCTGGGATAAACCCCTCATTAGGTAATGAAGGCATTTTTTTCCCTGCAAGAAAAAAGAGTGAAGGCTGCAATGCACTGCTAGAAATGGGAAAACAGCCTGGAGACAGCACAGTAATTCAGATAAATAAATAGACGTTGTAAGCTGGCAATTCTTCTGAGATAATCCCTGTTAAAGGTTGATTGATGATAGTGCAAGAGTGTATACATAAAAATTAACAAAAAATTCAAATCAGACATAAGAAAGCAATTTTTCATAAACAAAAGAAAACATTCTGAAAAGCCAACGGGCAACTTTCTAAACGAAAATATTAATGCATATCCAAGAAGCAATTAGATACTCTCACGGGAAAGCAATGCACAGAAATTGATGGGCGTCACTGAGCCAAATAGTTTGTTTACATTTTTCTACCTATGCATTAAGCACAAAAACCCTTAATTATTTTTTTGAAAATACAAAAATCCTTCAGAATGAATAATTCACCAGTTATAGGGAGAAAAATAGAACTCCATTGATGACTGTGTTGAACAGCACTATGAAGCACTTCAATGATGAACAACTACTGAGAACTTCATCAATAATAAGCCACTTATGATTGTTTGTCTACAGTGTATTTCCAGCCTCTTTTTCTAGCCAGAAAGCAGCAAGAGATATTGGAAAATGTGTAATATGGGTGTTATTATCAAGTGGAGAGAGCAGTGATTAAATGGTAAAGTATACATTTTAAATTGCTCATAACCCGTAGACACTTCAAACTCCAAATAGTGGAGTTCATTGAAAAGGCTATGCAGGCTCTGGGCTGGAGCTTCTTAACACTGTTACCACTTCAATGTCACTTCTAAGGACCCACATTTAATAAGCTGGAACTCAAAGATCATTTTCCTGTTAGGACATTGTAACAAGATGTGCCACACTAACACCCTACAGAGTGCATTTAAGAAACACGGTAGCAGGTATGATCACCGCGTGGTGTATAGAACCCGCTTTAGAGACTAGGCAGAGCCAGGAATCTTCAGATGAGATTCTCGTATCTGGCATTATGTATGGCTCCACTTAGGGGCATCGGACACTACAGCTAAAGAAATTCCCCATTAGTTAGTGTTCACACATACACATATAATCAAAGCAACGTTTCCTAATTATAAATGAGAACACTCAGAAGTGGACAGATGATATCTTCAAATTCATAAAGAAGCAAAGCCAATAGAACAGACAATAGGGCAATGATGGAGTTTGCATCAGGACTGGGCTTGAGGTCCTATTTGTTAGAAATGCTGTAGGCAGGGTTCAGTTCTGCCTGAGTGGAATGGCCATCTGAATGCTGAAAGGACACACACTCTTCTGTATAGTCAGTACTGACGGTTCCAATAAAATAAGTTGAGTCTGACTAAATTAAGAAGAAGAGAAATGCTCTGTGAGGGTATTCAGGATTTGTGACGAAGGCTGGAGAAGCAGACTTGGGTTGGGCCCCACGGAGGTAAAGCCCAGCGATGCCTGTCTCAGGAAGGACTGTGTTCCACCCACGATTCTGCAGGCACCCGCTGCCCTGGCCACTTAGCGCTGCATGCCAGGCTATTACCCTTGAACTCTTGCATCCACGACTGGAGCCAGCGAAGGAATCTCTGGCTGGTTCCACTAGGTTCTGACCTGTGTCAGGCTCTGTAAGGAGGATCCAGGGTACAAGGTCCTGCATGACAGCATCCCGACCTGACGAGGCACCGATTCCTGGGGATGCCAGGGCTTCATGTCCCACAGCCACAGCTCTGCGTCTCATGTCGACTTCCTCCGGAAAAGTGTGTGTCATGGTGTTTAGGTTACTAGGACAGCATTGAGGAATTCAGAAAATGTACAGGAGCTGATGCTGGCAGAAAGAGAAAGCAAGTCCACATCCAGAATCCATGCTTATTTCAGTGAGAGATGACCGGTGCTTCCGTCCCAGAGCAGCCTGGTACCACCTGGGAGCCAACAGCCCCCTGGACGGTGGCACCGCACTGGAGCCTGGATATTGGTTTCCTCACTGGTATACAAGGCTCTGCAGGGACAGCAGGTGGACTGGCTGTGGAAGTCTCATGACTGAGCTCAGGCCAAGCCCCAGCAGCCCTGCACGGCTGCTTTGCTCATGATCCCACAGAGAAACACTGGTATGGGGTGGAGCAGGGTGGCTGTCATCAGACAGAGAGGGCGTGTATCACTCCTAAGAGCATCCCCCTTGCGGGCAGCGGTTCCTGAGCACTCAAACGGGAGAGTGTTCTCATCCTCCAGCAGAGTGACCAGTAGTCCAGTTGGGCCCGGAACTAAGGAATTTCTTAAGATGCAGGATGTTATTGCTAACAGAAGCAAAGATTCAGAAAGTTCGAAGAGGTAGGTCACCCTGCTCTCTGGGCTCATCCTGAAGTGCATCTGACCCCTTGTGTTTCAAGCCTCCCTGTTAACAATCTTGAGATCTTGTCTCTCCTAAGACTTTGCGCACAGGGCCCTGGTTTACGCCATCGTCCATACCCTGGGGCACTGTTTGAGACGGCATGATGACAAACGTAGCTCAGAATTCTGCCAGGGAGAGGGTTTCCCTTTTACCCCAGTCTTCTAGTTACTGAGAAGAATTATAACAACATAAGCATTCTCTTCCAGCAGATAGCAGCAGACCACGCCAACTCATCTGAAACCAGATTTATTTATTTTTCTCTACATTGCGCTGGATTAACAAACTTAGAAACTCCCACAAAGCCATAGCAGTGGGTTGAAGGAGGGCCATCGAGGCAGGAACAGGCAAGAGGGACAAGCAGAAGATGAGCACATGCGAGTGAATAAAGCCTCTTACACCTGCATCGTCTGTGTGCCATGTGTGAGACGTGACCCCCTCGTGTGATGGATGCTGCTCAGTTTGCAGAAGAGAATGTCAGTGTCCTCAGGGGTTTAGGAGACCTGGACATTGGCTCAAACGTGGCTATTTACAAAAGTAACGAGATGCTCCTAAGAGTGCTGCTCCAGGCTCACCAGTGGCAGATTCATCTCACCAAGATTAACAATAAAACACATGTGCAGATACAGGCTGACACAGACAACTGGGCGGGCTGACAGTTACTGTTAGGAACATAACTACGTCTATGAACCGTGCATGCCTTGCTCCTGACTCTACCCCAAAAACAAACAAGCAGTCAAGCAAACAGACTGACAAAGGTGGAGAGTTTTAATCCTCCATGAGGCTTTCTGCTCAGCAGTGAGCACACTCACACACAAGCACACACTCATACAAGCGCGTGCACGCGCACACACACACACACTGATTTGCACCCTTTGCAGAGTGCCCCAACTTGTCCTAGCACCTTGTTTCAGATGAGGAGTGGCAATTAAGTGATAGAAGTGGCTCATATCCTGCACAGTTCCTACAAAAATCACAGAGCTTTCTCTGCTCTTTCTTCAAACCTGGGAAACAACTGAGGCTTCAATGGCGCCTCCCAGAAGGACCCTGTCTCCCATCCGCAGTTCATCTGCAACACCCAGGGACCATCAGGTTACCTGTGAGAACTTGTTTTTCCTTTCTACAAAACTAATGGTTGCTGCTTCTACACCAAAAAAAAAAAAAAAAAAAAAAAAAAAAAAAAAAAAAGTTCAAACAGAGATGTGCGTGAACATAGCTCTTCTAGAAAGAAACATAAAAAGGAAAAACAAAAGAACAAAGAATGGTGCACCCAAATGGGCCATGATAAATTACATGCTTATTATCTTGATAGATTCTACTTAAAAAAAAAAAACACTATAGTAAGATAGTGGTTCCCATGAAAATCATTGTTAACAGACAATATTAGAATATGACTACAGTTCATTTTTAGTGTTTTTGTAACAAAATATGTATTGGCATTTTGACTCAACGAAACAATCAAGATTTATTTTTCACTTGAGATAAACATTGACCTTAATAACCTCAATCAATAATCCCCCTTTGGAATAAATGCAACTAGGTATTTATCTCACCACAAGTCAATAAGTTTTTCTGCAGACTACATCAAATCTTTCCCTTTACCAGTTTTCTACATTTTATATTCTCAATGATATTTCTAATTATTCAAATTTATTAATCTAACAACTATTTGGATTTACGTTTGTCTGACTTATAAAAGCTTTTTATTCTAATCACTGTTAATACATTCAATAAATTAAACTCATTTGTACATTTCAAAATGAGAGGTTTTAGTGCTAAATATGAAGAAATAACTAATTTTCTTAACAGCTCATGCAAATTTTTTAAAAATTTCTCTAAGAATAGGTTAGTACAATTTGTGTCAGATTAGAATGCATTGTACCACCTTTAACCTGAGACAAAATTTAATCGAGGAAAATGATTTAATAATAAAGCAAATAATTATTCATTTAGATGAGCTGACTGAACGTCTGATCTCCAATAATCAGTACCAATTTTTTAAGTTGTGAACAGGGAATATTATAAATGTTGAAGTTTAATGCTTGGGTTTTTCTGATTCTAAGAGTAAAAGTGGTATGTTTAGAAATATCCCATTCTATCAAGATAAGGCCTAAGGTAAAGTTCAATTTTGAACATGTGACCAAGGCTATAAATGCCATTTACATTCTTTTCAGTATCATGGGTTATATTTAAATTTTTCCTATAATAAAGCATACTTTTATAATTAAAAAACAAAGTATATAGCTTCCAAATCTGCTCAAATATCAGTTTTTTGCATTCTGCTTAAAGATTTTCAACCTTCCATATGTTCACATTATCTGAATATAATGTGTGTCATCCCCAAGTGTGTGACACGGAGTACCTACTATATCATACTGTATAGACCCTTGTCAAGGAAAAATAGATGTCTTCTGTTGCCTAAAGCTGAGGTCAAGTCCAACTGAGAAAAGTGACCTTTATGCAATCCACCCATTACTCAAGATTACTTCCATCCAATAAAACTGTCTGCAACGACAGAAATATTCTGTGTTGTCAGATGGGGTGGCCATGAGGCACAATGAGCTGTGGCCAGTGAGCCCGAGTTGGCTAATGTGGCACAAGAACTGAATGTTTAACTTCGCATTCGTTAGTTTACACGCAGATATCCACATGTGGCTGTCGGGTGATGCAGCTCTGCAGAATCTAGGTGTTAGCCTCACATGCCATACCTTGGACACGTACATATTCAGACCACCTCAACCTAGTCGGGTGGCACCATTCTCTCCTCATCACTCTCTCCACCTCCCCCTTTCTCTCACCAGCCATTACACTTATTACTGGATGTATTTGAGATACCAATTCTCCATAACAAAGGCCATCAGAACATTTTTGCTTTTATATCTATTCTGTAACAGAACCAAAAAATACATATCAATTCCCGCCTTTTAAGATGAATCTGAAGTTTCTAATTTACTGAAATAATTACAGAGTATAATTGCTGATATTGTAAATATTGACGTTTTATAATAAAACTGTTACATCACTTGTGAACATATCGAATGAAGTCTAAAAACCATAGCAATCTGAAAGTCACCATTTCCATTTAAAAAACAGGAACAAGCTCTTCTTCAAAGAAATTATAGATCGCTACATTTCCTCTCTGAATTTGTAGTTCTTTTTCATTTAGCTTACATCATTTTATCCTAATGTATTTTTATACTTTAAAGCCTTTATTGATCATTCCATCCTACTCTTATAAAAATTGATTTTATATTTCATGTGTCTTTAAGGCATTAATGTTTTTTAAAAAGTAATTCTTCTGGATTAAATTATAGGCACTTGTTCAGCCAAATTGTGTTTTGCAAAGATGACCTATGAAATTTGAGTTTCACAAACTTCATTCTCTTAAAGACACCCTGGTTTGGTATCCTATAGAAAGTATTCAGCACCCCCAAGCATCGTTATAACCAATCTGAAGAACCTGCTTGGTGCCTCTAGAAGGGCAACTTGAGAAATCTTTCAGACTGGAGGGGCAGATGTAGATCAGTTTTCTCTGAGGAATGATGAGTATGAATTTCTTGTGGACGCAAATCTTATCACAGGGAAACCCTATTTCCCTGTGTGGTTCTTAGACTCTGTTATGACACAGTATTTCTGTTCTCCAAATTTATAGGCTGAAATCCTAATCCCCCAGGTGACGGTATTAAGACGAAGGGGCTTTGGGAGGTGATTATGCCATGAGGGGGGACCTTGTGATTCAGATTAGTGCTCTTAGAAAATGGGATGCGGATTAGTGCTTTTAGAAAAGGGAAGCCAGAGAGCTCCCTGCTCATTTTTCTGCCATGTGAGGATGCACAGAAAGGCTGCTCTCCGCAACAGGGAAGAGGGCCCTTCCAGAACTCGACCACACTGGCAACCTAATGCTCCCAGGACTGTGAGAAATCCATTTCTGTTGTTTATAAGCCGCCCAGGCTGTGGGAGCATTCCAAAGGCACTAAGACATGTTCTGAACTACAGTGAAAGACCATCATTAACACATTGTTATTTCTCTATCACTTTCATCCTCTAACATATCTATAGTTTTCCCAATTATTTTGCCTACTTGTGGTCAGCTCCTTATTAACTGGGTAAACATTACAAAAATGTCACAAACAGCCCTTTTTTTTTTTTTTTTTTTTGAGCCAGAGTCTCACTCTGTCGCCAAAGCTGTAGTGCAGTGGCACAATCTTGGCTCACTGCAACCTGTGCCTCCTGGATTCACACCCGGCTAATTTTTGTATTTTTAGTAAAGATGAGGTTTCACAGTGTTGGCCAGGCTTGTCTGGAACTCCTGGCCTCAAGTCATCTGTCTGCTTCGGCCTCCCAAAGCGCTAGGATTACGGACATGAGCCACCACATCCGGCCCATAATTGAAGTAATTTCTTAATTTCTCAGGGTGGATCAATCCTGCTAAGGTTGGGGTCATCCTCTGCCTAATGCTTCTCAGGATACCACATGTCCTGCTAGTTGACTACTTCACCTGCAGGGCCTTAATGTTGATTAATTTGCAAATGGAATGCACCTAGACAATTTAATAATGACTGTATTTTTTGTTCCTTTGTTAATGTATGCATTAATGGCAACCACCTCAAACACTTGTTAGATATGCAAGGATAAAAAATATATAGATGGGAAAAAAGAGGAGAGACAGAAAATAAAAATGAGAATGAAACGTACAATGAAATGAAATGAAAAATGAGAATGAAGAATCATAGTATTCTACAGGTAAAAGGGACCAAAAACGTTACTGAGCCTCATCACTCCTGTGTTCAAAGTTTGTATTTTATCAATGACCTCAAAACTTCTGTATGGTGATTATAATAAAATATTTACTATCTAGGAACAAAACAATAAGCTGAACAATATGAAGCCTTAAACCATCAAAACACTTATGTTGTTGTTTTGTGCATTATTGACAAAGCAATGAGAAAACAAAAGGAAAAGCAAAACAGAAAAATATAAAAATCACAACCATTTTTAAATGTAAAATGATTATTGATGTGTGTTCAACAACCCTAAATAATGAACAGACTATAATGGCGAACTTATCCTAGGAGGATGCAGATTTGTAGACAACTAATAAATCCAATGGGCCTTGTTTATTTGGAAAAGAGACACGAATTTACTCTGCAGCAAAGCTAGCTTAACTGCCTCTCATTATTTATTGATTTTTCTATTTTCAGCTTTTTATACCACTTAACTAGTACGTGGCTAATTATTTTCCAATGGCTAGAAACACATGATTTATTTTCAAAGAACGTTGATGTACGGTATGTGTCTGAAAAAATAATGTCTTTGGAGTTGATAAAACAGTGTATTTATTTATTTAGTCTAGAGGTCTATGGTCATCCAGCTTCTAATTATCTATGAATGGATCTGCTGCACTGCACATCTTTCATCTATCTCTGTGAGACGAGGCTGGAAAATAGTCCAACCAGGTTTGAACTACTTTCTGATATAACATTAAGTTAAAAAGAAAAGATCCAGCCAGGCACTGCGGCTCACGCCTGTAATCCCAGCACTTTGGGAGGCCCAGGCAGGCGGATCACGAGGTCAGGAGATCGAGACCACAGTGAAACCCCGTCTCTACTAAAAATACAAAAAATTAGCCGGGTGTGGTGGTGGGCGCCTATAGTCCCAGCTACTCGGGAGGCTGAGGCAGGAGAATGGCGTGAACCCGGGAGGCAGAGCCTGCAGTGAGCAGAGATTGTGCCACTGCACTCCAGCCTGGGAGACAGGGAGAGTCCGTCTCAAAAAAAAAAAAAAAAAAAAAAGAAAAAGAAAAAGGAAAGGAAAAGAAAGGATTCACTCCCCAGTAAAATCAGCAAAATGCAGTACTCTCTCATATGGCCCTATCAACTCCATCAATTCCTTGTGTCTGGTTTTGGAAACCTTTTTCAGGTTTCAGAGTGTTACGAGGGCTTTCTAATTCTAGTCACTGCTAACATAATTTAAAGTAATCTGGAAAAAAATGGAATGCACTATTTGCTGTTATTTATTCATCACAAACTTTCGGAGCCTTCATCCTCTTCCAGACACTGACCTGGACATTTGGCATATGGTATTCACTAGGTTTGATTCACCAGATGAAAGTTTTGTGAATTTTCTACTCAAGGAGTGTCTACTAAATACTTTATCTTTAGAAACTACTAATTGCTTGAATTTGTTGATCCCGTAACATACAAAAGACATACTGAGTCTCTAAACTATTTTTTTTTTTAAGTCCAATGAACCAAATAGTAGCTGGCCAGACCTTATTACATATACCCAAAACTATTTTTAACAAGTACCTGATGACCCTCCAGGAGAGAAGCTGACGCATTCCTTCACCATTGTCCGGCTTGGCCATTTGACTTATGGTGGCCCAGTTACATGTGAATGGATAGTGAGCATCACCGCTGGCCATTCAGAAAACTTTTATCAGTGGTGTCACATCAGGGGTAGAAAAGGGGTTGGCACGTAATTCACAAAATGCAATTTGGTTCTCTGAGGACAAAACTTGAAGGGTTCATACTATGAAATAGTCTTTGTCATTGAGTTTAGAAATCTTCAGCTCTAGCCATTTGCAATTCTTCCATGTTCCCTTCCTTGGCCTCCTTGAAAACAGTCTCCGTCACCCTCCTTGCAGTTCAGTCCCCTGTATCTGGAGTGCAACAGTCTCAACCTGAAATTAATTCTTTACATCATGATTTCCTCAGCCACATGGCCAACCACTTCCAGAAGGGCTACTCATTACTGTGGCCTGCACAGCACTTAGCACGGTGCTTGGCAAAGAGAGTTGTACAATAAATATGTAATTCATTCAATTCTAAAAACTAAATTTTGTGATATCAGTTGACATTTTCAACTTTGTAAATTTTGACTCATTGACATTTTAAGAAAATCATCAGAGTACGAGCAAAGAGGCTTATAGAGAAGCATCTTAATCTCTAATGACACTAAGTTCAGTGGCAAAGAAGCTTTCCTATAAATTATTAGGACTTGAGATGGCCACTGCAAAAGCAGTTTCTAAGGTAGCCAAACTCAGAAAGTAGCATGGTAGTTGCTAGGAGCTGAAGGGAGGGGGATGTGGGTATAGAGGTTCAGATTTGCAAAACGAAATACTTCTAGAGATCTTCTGCACAACGGTGTGAATATAGTTAACACTATATGTAATGTTAATGGTCCATACAAAAATGCTTAAGATGGTACATTTTGTGTGTTTTTCACAATTAAAAGAAGAAATTATGCGTTGTATATTATAAAGAGCCACCACCAAAACAAAGGTGAGAAAATTTTGCATTTCCTCTGAGCCCTTCCAATGTATCCTTTCTTGGGGTATTTAAAGTCCCAGTTTCCTCATCTGTAAGTTGTTAGCGTTTGATAGAAAGGACTCCACTAGTTGGTGCAGGAAGGGTCACCAGGTTTTAGACTGGCATTAAAAAGGTGGCAGGGGTTTTCTTTCATGTGTGTTTTTGTCTCTCACGAGCATCATCTTTTTTTTCTTCAGTTTTTCTGAATGGTAATTGACAACTAAACTGTTTATGTTAAAAGTATAGAACCTGATGTTTTGATATACTTGTACCCTGTGAGATGACTGCATCAATCAAGGAAATCAACATACCCCTCAGCTGACACAGCTAATACTCTCGTTAATTTTTCTTTGTGTGTGTTTGTGTGTGTGCGGGTGTGTATGTGTGTGTGGTGAAGACACTTAAAATCTATTCTCTTACCCCTCTAAAAAAAGACTTAGGTTGCCAACGACTTTCTGCCACACCTCCTGCAAGAAGCCTGCGTGTGAGAGTGTGAGACAGCATTTGCCCTGCTCCTGTTCCTTATCCTTGAAAGGGCCCCAGTTACTTAGGAATGGAATATCACCGTGCTTATTCTACCATTTCAAACACAAATATCCCTGAGACTATAGTTAGACAGAAGACACAAGGTCTCATCTCTGATAGATTTTAAACATACATCTAATAAAGGACGTACATTTTCTGCAATAAGGGAAACATCAACGCAACTTGATTATTACGTCATGAGAGGTCCAGTTTCACTATCAGCAAAACGCATGGAATAGTTTACTATCGGCTGATTACGCATCAGAAAATACAGTAGTAAAGATCCCATAAAAGTACGGCTTCTTCAGATAAAAACAAAGAATAAATAAATGAGTTTTGTATTTTGAGCCTTACTTATAGAAACTGAGCCACTGACTCCCAGGTTAGACTTGGAAGAGATTGATAACAAAGGAAGAGAAAATCATATACCTTTCCTTTGTGGAAGAGGAGAAAAAGAACAAAAGAAAAAGGCACAAAAAGAAAAAGAAAAAAGCCCACATGAACAATGGAAATTTTTAGATTCAGCTTAAAACATATAACCTGACAAACAACAGGCCAAATTCCAGATCCTCATGTAGTATAGAACTTTGGAAGCTCAAAAAATAAAATCCTGTTTTCAGGCTTCTGAATACTCAGTAGGAAGCTCCTTCAGCTATATATGCCAGCAATTGTTGCTGGACACATTTCTGAAATTAAACTACTATGACTAAAGATAAAAATGATTTGAACTTGTAATCATTGTTATTGATATTAGCAGCATAACAAAATGAAAAAAAAAAAAAAAGAAATTCAACTCCAGTACTAATTCTTTTATTCTATAATAGTTACTATTGCATGCAAGTATTGGAAATTAAGGGTAAGAAAACTATTCATTTGAAACCATATTATCCCCTGGCATAAATAAAAACACTCATTTAGTTAACTATACTTTTGAGGTATAATTGCATACTGTAAAATTCCTTAAAGTGTAAAATTCAAAGAATACATGGCTGTGACACCAAGAACACAATCAAAATACAGATTGTTTCCATCCACCTCCAAACTTCCCTAGTGCTTCATGGCAGCCCCCTCCCGCCATCAGCTCCAGCAACAGGAACCAATGATTTTCTCAGTGACACCATAAGATTAGATTTCATTTTCTAGAATTTGTTATAAAAAAAATGTATACAAGTAGTATGATCTGGCTTTCACTAAGTGAAATGTATCCATGTTTGTGCACAATAAAGTAACATTTTCCATTTATTGCTGAGTAGCATTCTATTGGGAAATAACTCATATTGTTTATCCATTTACTTATTCATGCCTATCTGAGTTTTTTCCTATTGTGAATAAAACCACTAGGAACATTTACATCTAATTTTTGGTAAAACCATGATTCAATTGATCTTTAGCTGAATATCTAAGAATGGAGTTGCTGGGCCCAAGAGTAGATGTAAGTTTAACACTTTGAGAAACTCTCAGATAGTATACATTGATTATACCATTCCACATTATCCTTCAGAGAGTATTACAGGTCCAGTTTCTTCAAACTCTAACCATCATTTGATATTTTCAGACATTTTAATTTTAACCATTCTAGTACTACATTATCTGGTTGTGATTTTAACTTACATTTTTTCTGATAATTAAAGAACCTTTTATATACCCACAACCAATCGTATACCTTTTTTTGTAAAATGTTCAAATCTTTTTGCTCACTTTTAAAAATTGGATGTTTCCCCTTTAATTGAGTTGCAGTAATTCTTAACAAATTCTGGATTCCAGTAGATTTTCGAAATGTATATTGTTAAGATGTCCTTCCAGTTTGTGGCTTTCCTTTTTATTTTTTTCCTTCTTATTTATTATGAATTTTTGAGATGCTTTGTGACCCAGGCTGGAGTGCATTGGTGCCATCATGGCTCACTGCAGCCTCCCGGGCTCAAACAGTCCTCCCATATCAGCCTCCTGATTACCTGGGACTACAGGCACATGCCACCACACCTAGCTTATTTTTAAACATTTTTATAGAGTGGAGATCTCACTGTGCCGCCCAGGCTGGCCTAAAACTCCTGGCCTCAAATGATCCTTCCACCTGAGTCTGCCAAAGCGTTGGATTTACAAGCATGAGCCACTGTCCCAGCCATTTACATTTTTTTCATACTGTATTACAAGGATTATTAGTATTGCATTTTTTAATTTTTTTCCTTTTATGGCTGTTACTTTATGTCTAGGAAAATGTTGCCTACCCCAGAGTCAAAACGATTTTGTCTCATCTCCTTTTTTCTACAGGTTTCGCAGGCTTAAATGTGATATTTAGGGTTTTCCAAATTTCACGTACACCTGGAACTTCAGATTGTAATCTTCTTTGGAAATAGTCTTTGCAGATATAATTTAGGTAAAGATCAATGTGGGATCCTATTGGATTGGGGTTTGCCCTAAATCTGATCTGAGTGTTCTCATAAGAGATAGAAAAGGGCACATGGAGACATGGAAAAGGCAATGGGACATCGGAGGCTGAAATTGGAGGGGATCGTCTACAAGCCAAGGAGCTCTGGGATTGCTAGCAGCTACTGGAAGCCATGAGAGACATCAGATGGTTTCCCAAAAAGCTTCCAGGTGGAGGCAAAATTCCTGACAAAATCTGTGACTCCTGGCCTCTTGAAATGTCAGAGAATAAATTAATGTTTTGTTAAGCCACTCAGTTAGTGGTAATTTGTTACGGTAACCGTAGGCAACGAATACATCCTATAATTGACTTAGACTTAATTTTGGTATATTTGGTATACATATATTTGGTATACGTATATTTGGTATATTTGGTATATGTATGAGATAAGGGTAGATGAATATTTTTTCTATATTTATTTCAAATTGTTCCAGTTAAACCAGAATCACTTATCTAGATTACCTTTCTTGAATTTTTAGATTGACACCAAATACATTTTATTCATACTACCTGGATCATTTTTAAAATTTTCCAGGTTTATAATTAAATAATTTAAATGTATGTTATTAGTCACATGCACATTTTTAATTATCTGACCTTCTTGATGTATTAGCTACTTTATTACTACAGACCTTCACTTGTTCTTCCTCTAACAATCCTCCTTTTCTTTACATCTATATTGTTAGATAGTCACATGGTAACTACAGCCTTTATTTGCTTCTCATTTTACTTTCAATCTATTTGTGTGTAAAGTTCATCTCTTTTGCATATCATAAGACTGACGCTGCTTTTTTATTTAGTCTGAAAATCCTGACTTTCGATCAGTGTTTAGCTCCTTTTTATTCATATCAGGATCAATATGGTTTTATGTAGGCTTTTCCATTTTGCTGTTTGTTAAACACTCCTTTTACCTTGTTTTTTTATGTTTCTACCATCTTACCTTATTTGCACTTTATTTATCTTTGAAATTATATATTTGCATTGTTTTGTGGTTTTAGAGGTTACCAAGATTTTATGACAAACCCACAGCCAATATCATACTAAAAGGGGCAAAAACTGGAAGCATTCCCTTTGAAAACTGGCACAAGACAGGGATGCCCTCTCTCACCACTCCTATTCAACATAATGTAGGAAGTTCTGGCCAGGGCAATCAGGCAGGGGAAGGAAATAAAGGGTATTCAATTAGGAAAAGAGGAAGTCAAATTGTCCCTGTTTGCAGATGACATGATTATGTATCTAGAAAACCCCACTGTCTCAGCCCAAAATCTCCTTAAGCTGATTAACAACTTCAGCAAAGTCTCAGGATACAAAATCAATGTACAAAATTCACAAGCATTCTTATACACCAA